>NC_091892.1:0-600000 GCF_019399895.1 Cardiocondyla obscurior | reverse complement strand
TGATATCACCTTCGAATAAAATCTCATGTAATGAAGTGCTATATGAAGGTAAATTTATGCGTCACAATAATACTTTAATAAGCTCTTTAAAATATTTACAGCTATACTTTCAGAAAATTTAACGAGCAAGGAAAAAGATAAAAATTATCTCGTTAAGCTCAAATTTAAAAAGAAAATCAACGAAAAGGAAAGCGATAACGAATTATCTAAGAATTTAATTAACCTTAATGAAATCGATGCGGCATGTTTTTATAAAAAGCTTCGAGCAGCTCGATTGCCGAAAGCTACGAGGAAACAAAAATTCGTAGCGTCGCTATTGTTGTGTCATATCGCACTGCAGTTATTTCTACCGTATTCGCATTTTATATCAAAGGTATCAGACCTCTTTATCAAAAAAAAAAAAAAAAAACTTTAATTGCAAGACAGTAAAACGTTTTACATTTCAGGGATATAACAATTGGGTGCCTGGTTTATACGGTTATTCCTGGGATATGATGGTTCACGCTTGGGATACTATACTCGTAGTGATTAAAGTGCATGATAACGTGAACAACGAAGTGCGATACTTAGATCCTGACGCGTGGGTACAAGGAGATCGATGGCTCAGGCATGGGGACATGGCGATACAATATTCACAATGCTTAAAGGTGAAATATCACAATTAAATCCTTAAAAATATCATAATTTATTTTATGCATAATCATTGCACAAGCAGCTGTTTTATTGATTAAACATTTGTAATCTAGGATAATTTAATGCGCCGAAAAAAGGAAGCATTTAAAATTGATCAACAGTCTGAAGATAAAAAAAAGTGGATGAAACTGTCTACAAATTTAAGTATTTATATGGATGTGTGGTGTTCGCTGAATGGTAGATTTCAACAGCGAATATTCGATCCTAACGTCGATTTGCTGACCGTCGACTGGCATCCTTTTAAGCCCGTTTCGTTTCTGATGCCGTTACTTACACAGTATAACTCGTACCGGTATGTAACAGTCATTAAATTATTAAATCTAATATAAAATATTGGTGTTCGGTATTAAATATATTGTTTAGAATTATATTAATTAGTTACATTGTAAGAAATATTTAACATCTAATCAACAAGTTGCGTTTTTGTACTTCTATTTCAATAATACATTTTTTTTTAACACGTTAGACATAAAATGGATGAAATCGAGCAACACGTATACACCTGGTCGAATTATACGGATGTGCTGTTTGTGGCTGACTTTCCAGGAATGTTCTTGGAAAACTATATATCCACGGATTTTGCGAACGTTTCTTTAACGGTGCTAGAAGGTGAAGTAACTTACAGTGAGGAAAAATCGACGGACGTGATTACCATGTCGAAAAAACAATCAGTTTCTGTCGAAACAGGAAAGTTTCACCGAATAAAAACTACGAGCTCTTATCCGGCATGCTACATGTATACTTATACAAATCAAACAAAGCAATGGGATAGTGAGAGGTAAATATTATATTACATAAATTATTCTTTTGATTTTTAATTAAATATAACAAAAACTATACTTAGTAACTTTTTTTTTTTTATTATAAACTTGCATTTTTTTTTTAGACGAGATCCTCATCCCGTAATAGAAGACATGCCGCGACTGTTAAAAGAAATTAATTATAAAATTATTGCATGGGTAAGAACAATCGTTCATATAGTAAATGCCTTTTTAAACTTAATATATGACGTTCCTATAGTACAACGAGTACGTGTTAGCTATGAATGAGAAAAAAAAACGAATACTATAGTATATTTAATTGTTATAATATACTTGATTTTTATCACATTTTTAACAATACTTTATTAATTTTGTAAAAGCAAATTAATTTATATTATTATTGCCCAAGCTTAGTAAAGTTTAGGAATTTTGAAACAGAATTATTTATTATCTTATAAATATACATAAGTATGCAATTGTTTATACTTAAAAAATTAATATACATATAATATACGCACAATATTGTTATTATAAAAAATAATAAAGAATTATTTTTTATATTTTTGTATTGCAAACTGCCATATGATAAAAATACAGTATTTTTATCAAAATTAATGTGATAATCTATTGTGATTTTAAATAGAATTGCTAGATTAAAATTCTAAAGTTTCTCATCGCAGAGGCTCCGAAAATGTTCACGGAGTATTAGAAGTTTAGAAAGAGTAAGTTGGTGGCCGGTCAGAGCGTCGTTCCCGCCAATGTTGTGACCACTCCTTTTCTGTAATGGTTGCCTTGCATACCCACGCCGTAACCACGCCTTTTTTGTAATGGTTGCCTTTCCCGCTAACGTCATGACTACGCCTTTTTCATAATGGTTGCTACCTACAGAGCTCGCTAGAGATTGGCTCATTTGGACCAATCAAATAAATTAAATTTTATTTTAGTTTTGAAAGGATCCGCTACGAGTCCGCTGCTGTAGCTTCAACGGTCTGTAGTACAAGTCCATAAGACTGCTGTCTAATAAAACAGAAAGTTATCTAGCCGCATGGGCAAGTTTCCGAAGCTACCTTGTATTATTTTTTCTTATAATAAAAATAATACATATATATTCATATAGTACGAATTAACGAGCTATCGAATATGATCAGACAGTCGAAGGTATCAGTAGCATATTTATATAATAAATCAAACATATTTTAGAATATTTTATATTTTATTTATCATTTTGTTCACTTTGAATTTAATTGTAAATGAGATTAAAATTTTTATTTATAAATATATATTAATATTCGATTAAAGTTATTTTTTCTAACGAACTATTTAGGATATATGATTCAGAATTAATTATTAAATGAAAAAGAGCATATAGAAGACAGTTGTTCAAAGAGAGTTTTATTTAATCTGCATATATTTATTTATCATTTTGATAAAATTTTTTACGACGCGTATATCAGAGTTGTGTATTACCCGATAGAGAAACCTCTGTTTTACACCATTTCTATTGCCAACGGAACTTCCTACACTTGAATCGAAATAGTCTGTTATGTATTTAGATAAAATGGAGATAAGAGAAGAATCGGAATACTACGTATACATAATAAGAGAGTAACAAATGAAGAACGCAAATACATTAATTTACTTCCCTGCAGCAAGACACATGTGCCACTAGAAATTCTTCACTTATAACTGTGAGTCTGAATTTAATTATTATCATTTCATTTCTCTGACTTTTTTAATTAATTTGAATTAATCAATATTTATACGTAACTAGAACGTTATGTGGCATTATTTTCCTTTTCTTTGCCGAAAGAATTATTGTTCGAACTTGCATAATAACTATAGTTGATGTAGTAATGTTTCATCGCCAATAATAATTAATAGTTTGAATGAGTGGCATCTTTAAGTTGTTTATATCAATATAAAGATATAACGTCACAAGTAAAAATATGGAATATAATTAAAACGTAGTATTGACTATACTTGAATGTGAATTTCTTAATAAGACAACACAATTTAAAATCTCATGGTACAAACTTTATTGTTACCTAACCTATAAGTGAACTGATGCAAGTTTTAAAGAAATTATTTGACATGTTTGTACTTTGATTGGTATGGTTTTACTTATACATTATTGTACATCCGAATAATACTGTTAATATTTTACAAGATCTTAAATTAAAGTACATTAAAAGAAAGAAAGAGAGAGAGATTAAAACATTTGAACTCATTTGTTGCATTGTTACACATACATCATTGTTATCTGTTGCAGGAAAAGACATAATTTTGCAAATTACGTGGTTTTTTTTTATTTATAATTGCTGTTGGGGATTAATCTAGCAGTATTGATTAGGTATGGATTCTAATCAATCTGAAAATCCTACAGGTGAGAAAATTATTTTGAAAAATAAAGAACTTTTATTCAAGTTGGATGAACCTGTTACTACTGCATTAAGTATAAATCCAATGGCTAATGTTGATGAGGAAGACAGTCTGTCTTTTATTGTGCTTGGTGCAGATTCAGTGGAGGCTCAAGCTTCCTTGTTAGCTTCTTATGTTGATATCCAACAGAAAAGCATGGCAATTGTATGTACATTGTAATTTAATTTTACTTTATAATTAATTGGAAATAAAAATATTTTTAAAATATAAAAAATACTTTGCTTTGTAGGACTATACTTCAATGGTGTCATCATTGAGCATAGCTGAAATGCAAAGTAGATTAACAGAAATGTTGCAGGAAAATGTAAAATTAAAGGAAACTTTGAGACAAAATAATGAGTCAATGAAGCAACAGTTTAATACTTTAGCAATGTGGCAAGATGAAGTGACAAAGGTTCATAACAATCATAAACAAAAGTTTGCAGAAACTAAAGACTTGATAAATCATCTTAAAAAAGAAAATGCAGAATTGAAAACTAAACTCTGGCTGTCACAACATAGTGATGATATAGGATATAAGGTATGTAACTAAAAATATATATTTGCACTAAATGATATACATTATTTTACTATTAATTAAATTTTTTTTTTAGGCAATTAATACCATTTCGAACTCTGATATCCTTAGTACTGTCAGTCCCGCGGAATTTGAGCAGAACATGCCTGAACTTACAGACGCGGTATCCAAGATAGCAGTTGAAAAATGTAAAGAATATATAACATCTCTAATGTCCGAATCGTTTGTTGATAAAGACATACAGTCATTGCTACAATCCAAAATGGAAAAAGAAATTGAGTCGGCAATGAAATCGTTAAATACAGATATCAATTATGTAAAATCCGATAATTCTATTGAACATTTATCTTATCTATTGAATATTTATACGGAAAAATGTTGTGCAAAGGATGAAGAAAATGCTCGTTTAAAAGCATTTATTAATCTACTTGAACAGAAGTTAAAATGTGTATGTTTAAAAAAATAATTTACTGAAGTATTTCAGATAATTAAATAAAAAAATTAAATTAAAATTTCTTTTAACTTTTGCAGGTTTTAACTCCTGTTGAATTAAACTTTGATTTATCGGAGACGTCTAATTTAAATCGTCAGAAGTTTGTACAAAATGTGAAGCAGTATAACGACATACTGCAAGAATTAACGAAATGTTTTACGATACAGATAGAACGCTTTGCTTTAATAGAAAAAGATTTAAAGCAAATTACAGATGCTCTTAAATTTGACGATGATACGTCTGTAACGCTACAGCATAAAGAAAAACTATATAAATGTTACAAACAATTAGCTCAAGAGCAAATAGAAATTATTACAGATAGACAAACATTAATAAAGTCTCAAAATCAATTCCAAAAAATATTCTCCGATTATAATTCAATTCTATATGAATTGGAAATAACAATTAACGAAAATTCAAAATTAAATGTTTTAAAGGATACTAGCACTCGCGAAAATTTACAAGTGTTAGAGCAGATTAAACGCGAGCAGCAATTATTAGAAGAAGAAAAAAAAACTTTTGAACAAGAGAAAAAGAACTTAGAAAAAGAAAAAAAAGTTTTCGATGATCAGAAAAAAAATTTTGAAACGGAACGTGCGTTATTGCATAACGATAGAAAACTTTTAGAACAAGAAACCATCACTTTACAAACAGAAAGAATGTCTCTCGACCATCAAAGTCAATTATATGAAGATTGCGAAAAAGATTTGCAGAACGAGAAAAAAGTATTGCAAGTTCGTTATGAACAATTGGTGAGCGAGACAAATGATCTGCGGCAGAAACTCGATCAAAAAACTATTGAATTACAAAAAACTATGAAACAACTTGCTCAAAGTGTACGTGAATTTTTTCCTAACTTAATTACGTTTTAAATTTCACTAATTTTATAATATTGTTACAGGCAGAAGAAATACAATTGTTAAGATCACAGTTATTGATCTATGAAGAAGACTTTCGACATGAGAAAAAATTGGCAGATGCGTTATTAGAAGAAAAAAACTCATTGAGCATAGAATTGCAAAAACAAATAGATTTTAATAAACAATTACAAAACTCTAGTGATATTAACGCTTTCAGTGATAAATCGAAACAAACGTCTGAAGATTCAGTAAGTTTAATTTTATTAATCTATGACATTTTTATCTAAAAATAAAAATGACCATTTCTTGCTTTTTATTATTACTAGAACGATGACAAATACGACGAACATGCAAGGAATGCTAATGCCACTGTACGAAAAATGCGGCCAAATTATCGAAAGATATATTTTCGTTTATTCCAAGCAAAATAATGAATAATTTATATTGATTTAAATACTTAAATGTATTTTTTAATTAGTACAAACAAGCATATAAGTTTTATTTTTATCATACTGCTTTTATAGTTATGCAATCGTATACAACGTTTACGGCTTATACATGATATAGTTAGCATTGCCAAAATAAGTACCTTAATTTGAAACTTTCTCTTTGCTTCTTCAAGAATATAATTACGCTTTTTATTATACTATTATTAATTAGATATTCACATAATGTATTGCTCAATAGATCATATATTTTTGTACGTATAAATATGATAGTAGTTGCTTGGATACTTAACTATTCTTAAAAAAAAAACCGTGATTATTATATTTAACTATTTTTTATTATCAATTTAAATCAACTATATCAGTTAACTACACGTTAGTTAAAAATAATTGTTTTATGAGGTTTAAATTATGTCTAACATATATTAACTTAATTACAGACAAGTGCTCCAACATGTCCAAAATGTGCAACGTCCTTTTGGTCAGTAAGAGACTTAATGGCACATGTTCAAAGATGTCTAGATTCATAATCAAAAATAATTAAGTATGTATTTAAATTTAAAACTACTAAAACATAACAGTATATTCTTATACGAGAAAAGCGGATTTTATCATATATAAATTAATACAGTATCTGTTTTTTATATTTTAAAATTAATTGTATAAAATTCTTTTTAATGTAAAAACATAGTTTTAAATAGTGGACAGTTTCTAATGATAATAACAGGAGCAAAATTCTAACAGATACTTTTAGAATTAACATAAAAATTTTGCTTATTTTACTTTCAACTGTAATTATGTTGTGTGACATGCAATTTTCAAAGGGGAATATAGAAATAATTATTTTAAGTTTGAAGTATTATTATTTGTAATTAGTAAAAACAGTTCAAAAAATTTTTTTTTATTGTTTCTACTTATTACCAATTATCTCTATTTTACTATTCGGTATAATTTAGAAAACTGTGCCAAATGTAGATTTAAAGAAATATTTTTAACGAAAGACATTACAATGATAAGAATAAACTTTTAGTCATACATATGTATATAGTTGTATGTATGTACATACGTACATCACACTCAGTATCTGTATGTAATTACCTACGTAACAATGTTGCAATAAATAATTTCGAAAACGTATTCTATGAAACTATTGAATAATAAACTATTTTTGCAAGGTCTCTCCATGACAAATCTATTTAATTCTATCTGCCTGATGATGGATACATGTACACCAGGCACGTTTCGCTCAAATATGTTTATCCTGGATCCACTACAAGCACACTTAAGAGAAAATATCCATGTCCATAGACTCATTTATTTCTATTGCGTCTGCGGAACGCGTTCGCGTCCAGGCGATAACAAAGACGAGGCTGGATGATACGACTCGGACCATGGCCACTGTAACTTCGTTCCAAGCAGAGAGCCCAACTCGGAATCACGGCTTTCACACGTACCGATATAGAGGCTCGTTCGTGTGAAGCCAGCGCTTCGGATGCCGTCGGATAGAAGAAAAGGCCAGAGCTATACGCTATCTGTCCTATTCTTTCGCGGCGTCGCCGGCAATTGCAGCTTCTCGGTAACATCGCCGAGTTATAAGATGAGAGCAGACATATAAATTTAACAGTAAAATAAATATTTTATAATTTAATAATGTTTGACTTGTCGTTAAGTCGTACTACTTACACCTTAAAAATCTCTGACCATACACAGTTTGTAGCTCGGACTTCGTACTACTTAATTTTAAGTCAAACATTATTAAATTATAATATATTTATTTTACTGTTAAATTTATATGTCTGCTCTCATCTTATAACTTGACGATGTTACCGAGAAGCGGATCTGCGATAACTGCCGGCGACGCCGCGAAAGAGTAGGACAGACAGCGTATAGCTCTGGCCTTTTCTTTTATCCGACGGCAACCTAAACGCTGGCTTCACACAGACGAGCCTCTGTATCCGTACGCGTGGAAGCTGCGATTCCGAGTTGGGCTCTCTGGTTCCAAGTCCCTCGCAGCGATAAGAGGGGGAGAAACAAAAAAAGGTGATGCCTGGCCTTGGTTGGAGAACTCGCGGTCAACGATTCTTTCCCGCGTGCCAGTCGGAGAAGACGTATGTCTTTTTGCGCTGCGATCACTGCATGCGTTCATCGTCCTGCTACCTTTTCGCAAATCGGTCGGAGCCGATCGCAAAGAGACATGCACCACGACGAAGACGACGACAACGGTGGCGGCGACGACGACAACGATGATGATGACGAGCACTCTCAAGGCAGGCTAGTCGCTCGTTCTCAAAAATTCTTTATAGCCGGCCAGCGAACACCCATTTGATGTACTCGTGGAGATTCCCTGTCAAGCTGCTGATTTCTTCGAGAAACAACCCATAAAAGATGTCTTCGCAGATATCTTCTGAGTTACAATATGTTTAAAAAGGCAATTATTTTTTTTAATAATTAAACAATATTTTAAAAGTATATATCTATTATAGAATATTTATAATTTATTGATTGAGTTCCAGATTGGAAACTGGAACTGGAGTTTTCTTGCTAAATACGTGGGAATAAATCCAAATTCTTATTTTATTTTTGAAACTCTAGCGATTTAATTTGAAATGTTTATTGATTTAGTTTGTGAATTAAAAAAAAATATAGATTTTTACGGAAAAAAAAAAAAAAAAAATACTAATCGAATTCTTGTTGCAGAGACAATTAATAGTACTGGGAACAATTACGCGTTAACGAGTAACGTTGACGACCAACAGTGCGGTCTTTAAACACCTTCTAATTTACATTCCCACGGTGATGGAAAGGTGCAGCACGCGTTCGTTAATTAAGGTGACGAGCGGAAATGCGGGCTCCAGCAGCATCTTTACTGGTGCAGCATCCAAGGGAATCGATAATATCTTCGTAGCTGGAAAATATGCTTAAAACTTTTTCCTTATGAGACCGGTTGATCAAGGTTTAATTAAACCCTTTCCTTTGAGGTAACTAATTTTTTTATTAACATATAAGAAAAATATTAGTAACAAAAAGTCGAACGTATCTCTACGAATTTTCTCTCATAGAATGCATTTTAAATGTGACAGTAAGAAATTAAATGTCTTTTTTAGAATCGTCCAACATCAAAATTGTTATTTATTATAACAAGTATTTCTTTATTACAATGTGTGCGAGAATTTTAATTCGATTATGTAATTCCATGTTCTTTCAGCAATTCGGCATACTCTACTAAAACGTGACCGTGGCAAACTCATGGATGGGTCATTCTACCTGGCCTAATTTTTAACGCAATACAAAGGCACTGAACCGGTTATGACTTTTCATAAAATTCTTTTTTAAAGGCACGAAAAACCAACAGATCCAGCTGGTTCTGAGATTAATGAGGTATAAAAGTATTGTGCAACTTTATTTCGAAGGAATTAATACTACCATATTAAAAATTATAAGACTTTTATTTTTTTTCTATTTCTAAATGTTCTTTAGACGTGAAAACGACACATAGAATTTCAAGTATTGCAATTTTCAGATTGATGGTCATTATCATCCCCTTAACGTAAATGGCTCTCCTAATAAATCCAACAAAATACGATCTGGCGACTGAAAAGCGTCTTCCTAGAATCCAATAAAACGTCACTGAGAAATCTTCACGTACGATTAAATGTATTCTAAGTGTTTGCTAACGGCTCATTTTTCTCGCGTGAATCTCGCAAGAACGGTAAGTTTTATTTGCTTATAGTCTTATACCATGAGTGATCTAATTGAAACTAAGATATGCGCATTTTTATTTCAACGATTCTCGGCATTTTTGTCTACTGAACTTTTGCGAAATACCAATAACACCAAAGCCACCGTTAATTAACAACATTTTCAGGTACTTTTGCGAGGTAAAGGCGGCTGCATCTTCTGCCTTATCGTCTCTGAAAGAACTCAGTATTTCGAGGGAGAAGATAATTGAAGGTATTGACATCATTCGTGACAAATAAAGTCCAAAGAATATCTGCGAAAATTATCAGTGCGAAATCGCCACGAAGGCCATGATTATGTTCCCGCCTCGGATTTTACGAGGATCACGTCCTCGGCACCTCCTCGCGCGCATCGCGGAATCCCGCGGTTTCGCGAAAACACTCGGCATTGGCATTCCCCGTTTGCGGCTCTTTGTGCTCCTCCTCGTTCAGAATATCGTATCGCGTTTCTTCCTCACTCGTTTCCTCGCTTATTCGCGCGTGTGTTAAACCGCAGGTAGCCGGGACACACCTGTGCACGTGTTGGTGCGTACCTCGGGTACTGTGAGAAAACGCGCCGGGATCGTTCGCGTATATAAAGCCCGCTGTACTCGAAATGGAATCAGTCTCCGATATGTTGCGTCCATTGCATTTCGTAAGTGATCCACATGGTTTTTCTCTCATCTCCGACTTCGATGCGAAAGTCTTGAAAAACGAAACTTTTTTTGTTCTGTATTTTGTATTTTTACGGTAAACCTGTCACATTCGCGTCGTACGCGTACTCCTTCTCGGCGGCACGAAACGTCAGTCTCGGATCTGATTAAATTGTTTGATTAGCTAAATTAGCGTAATTCTCATCCGAGACTATAAGCTTTTCAGCAATCCTTCCGACAAGCCAGTGGCCGGGATTATAAATATAACTACTCGAATATAAGCTGCGAAAGTTATGTAGAAAACTTAAATTAACGTTGGATTGTCATCGAAATACATAAATTAAAATTGTATTATACTATTATATTAGAAATAGCTTTTTAGAAAAAAGATGATCTTATATTTTAATAGTCAGTAAAGCTCGTTTATAAATACTACTTTGTCGCAAGTCGCATCCGGCGGAAGCGGCTGACAAATCTCTAGTTGATCAAACGTTTTTGAAGTGCATTGAAGAGAATCGCGATAGTATTTCGTAGAATAGTATATCAGTTTCCTTCGAAAAATCAGAAAGATTTTTTTTCTATCAAGGCAATAATAAAGAATCGTATATTGATTTTAGATACTCCTCGCGGCGTTCGCCTTCTTCGCGTTCGCCGGTGCTGTGGAAAATCCAGAAGCTGTGGAAAATGTACAGAGTGAGATCGAACCGCAACCGAATGCGAACACCAATGATCTAGATACAGATGCCACGTACTGGGGGTGAGCTACGAATCAGTTTAATTTCTGTGTCGTGAACATTGGGTTTACCTTCGAAAATTAATCGCGGAATCCGCGAAGCTCGTTTATCCTTTCAGGGAATTTTTACAATCCAGGTATAAATTATAATAAAAGTGACAAGGTGCTTAATTGAAACGCAAGTGGTTGCCGCACTTCAAAGTGTGAATATCAAAATTCGTCATGTGTCGCTGCGAAGTGAGGAAAAAAAAAAAAAGGAAAACGTTGAATGAATTCATATTTCTTAATGCGATAGTCGTGTATCCATTGCAATCGCTGCGAAGCTATCGTCTTTCTCGCGGAACTGGCAATTTCACATTCGCGTGATGAGTACCTTCGTTAAAATTATCAGGCGAGATTGGGCTGTCGCGCAATAAAGGCAGTCCTGTCCTGCCTGAATATATCGAGGCCGGTACTTGCGCGGTAATTTTTAACGACCGAGAGCTGTCCATACACTTGTAATATCTTTGTTTAGAGTTGGGACGCGTCGTCGGGATTGCTTGTAACAACGAGCATCAAACGGCGATCACGTATCCCATGGTAATCGGGGCTTACTCAACCGCGATTATAGAATACTTCGCGCGTACTTTGTATGCGGCTCGCTCACTTACAGCAGTTACGTCTCGTTCGTAAAGATGACGGTCGCGAGACATTCGGGGAAAAACAAAAAAAAAACATATTACGCTTTTGTGGTGCATCATTTCCTAATTCGTATTCACCGCATCCCTCTTCTGACCGCGCATGAATCACACTCGACGCATGTAATTTTGTCGCGTGTATACTCTAACTAGTGGTACATAAATGACGCATTACGACGAGCAATTAACGCTAAAGAAAACCGCAATGGTCAATTTGCAATAATTTAACGTGCCATATGTATCTCGTTAATTTTCTTTAAGTAAGACATGGAAATTTACATGTTAAATGGAAAACTGTTCGTTTGACTGATAGATTTATGAACAATTTCAGGTATGGACGACCGTACAGATATAATTACGGCGGCTGGGGCGGAAGAGGATACGGCGGTTGGGGAGGATGGGGAGGTTTTGGTGGTTGGGGGGGTGGTTGGGGTGGCAGAGGAGGAGGAGGATACTGGGGCGGTCGAGGCTGGGGTGGACGAGGATATGGCGGCTGGGGAGGATACTGGGGTTGAAGGGTTCCTGTTCTCTCTTCCCGTGTAATACTTTATCCCTATGAACGTAGCCTTTGGCCCTTCGTATGAATTTTCTCTAAGATACGTGAAGCTCTTCGGTAGCTTCGTTAGTTTCGTAAGTTTTCATTGAAATCTTAATTGTACACGTTTAATATAGAAAAAAAATTGTGAAAAACTTGTGTCACTTTATTTCCTATCGTTATCTTTATTTGTCGACTTGTAATAGAACTTTGTTATATTTTTTTTACTCATTTAACGCACTCGATAATGAGACGGTAGTTAATATGTCATCGGATAAATAAAGTAGACTTGTGGGTGGAATAAAGAAACGCGGGATGTAAAAAACTGTAATTATTATTAATCGTAATAATATGATTATTGACAATGACGCGACTATGTGCACATTAAAACACCTTATCTGTATCTTACAAGATCAGCTTTCTTACACTATATACAATAACTAAATATCATATTACTCATTTGTATTATATAATAAAATTATCTATATATTTATATTTATATATATATATATATATGTTCATATTTATATATTTATATAATTCTATATGTATATATACATATATAACTTATATATATATATATAGATACATATATAATATTAAAATCATCGTTATTTGTTATTAGAGTAATTATTATTTCAATATATATATATATATATACGCATGTAAGAAACGATTAAAAATTAACCAAATATTTATTCTTTATAATTCTGTACAATATAGGCTCTTAAAATTCTGCTTATCACTGAAAAAATGTACAATGCGATATATGTAAGGTATGAAGGTATGTCTGGAAAAATCCTCTCGCTCGCGAAACGTTTGAACCGATTCGGTGCGCGTGTCGGCTCGTTGATCGATGATTCAACCGCGATCGATGATCGTGCACGACACGCGACGGATGAACCGTAGAGAAAAACTCGCTTTCGCGATCGATGAGAATTTCAGAGCGGCGGCGAGCGCGCAAAGATCGCCGACGCGCTAAACAATACTTCATTTAATTTGATTTCTTTTGCGCTGCATAACAAGAAAATAAAGAGTTATGATAATAAAGAATTGGGACGAAACGGTATCGCCAGACTCTCCTTCTCTCTGTTTCTCTCTTTCTTTCACTCTTGCATACATGCAACTCTTCATTCATTCATGGATTTTTTCTGTTTCATTCTTACTCTCTCGCTCTCACTTTCTCACTCTCTTTTGCGTTTTTTTTCATAGAATCGCAAGATCGCAGCAAAAAACCATTTTATTTCTTTAGCTCAACGTGTTCAACTAAGTATGCAGTGTATACCTGGAAAATGCTGTCTGGGTCCAATTGAAAGTTATCGGCTCGTTAAAATTGACCTTTTTTTTAATACATGCATTTATATGTATAATCTTTTCTTCGAACGTGTAATGAAAAAAATAATTCTTGCCAAAGATTTAGAAAACATTGCAAAATAATTTTGTTTGAAAAATTAATTTTTCTGCTTTCTCTTCTTATCTATTTGTAATTATTTTTACTTTCAGAAAACCCCAAAAGTTTGTGAATTAATAATAAGTTATGTTACATTGCTTCTCTACAGAAAAAGTTGATTAATGATTTTTGTTAGAAAAGCTGTCGAAAGTCTTTCGACGCGATCAAGCATTTTTATATTTTTTTTTCTTTTGTAGTTTTGAATACGCTCGCATCCAAGAAAGAGAGCAACTGAAAATCATCTGGAAGATAAAATCCGTACGGTAACACAGCCGTTATATAAGCTTCATACCAATTACAGATTCCGGTCTTATGTGATATACGAGTATATACAATTTCTTATCTTGCGCGTCGCGTTACAATTGAAGAGCAAGAAAACAAGAGTAGGAAACCGTTCTCTGACCAGAGAGTTAATGATTTCGTTATCGATACATTCGTCATGTTTTTTCCATTCAATTTTTATCTCGACGTCCGTACTTCTCTCAATTTTTGTTCAATCTACACTAAAGAGTAATTTTTCCTTTTATTTTTATTAAAAATTTGGTTTTTAACGGTTCCCAGCATAATTTTTCTGTACTCTACAATTGATAATGTGCAGAGATGAAGGATCTTTTTACGGACGTCGTAACAATTGCACGTTTAATAAAGGATTAGCAATCGGTTAAGATCTTCCATCGGCGCGCACGACTGAACTGATAAAGAACGTAAAACAATCTCAATTTCGCTTATTGCGCGTTATTACAAACGCAACCCCCGATTGCACGCAATCGACTTTCAGTCATCGCTAATTTTCCTCGTCACGTCACACGCCCTTAATTGCTTGTCAATTCCAATATCCTTTTTTCGATACTTTTACATACCAGTACTTTGAGATACAGTAACAAAAAAAAAAAAAAAAAAAAAAAAACGTATGATAGACAAATAAATAAATACAATTACAAAGAACGTCTTGAAGATACTTAAAAGATTTTACATTTTCTTTTAGAAACACATCTCTCTACGTCTTTTGCACGTACTCTTATCATCACGATGCACTTTTGTAAAATGTAACCCGATATGTTACTGTAGTAGTTCTTTAAATTTCCTAACAACATAATAAGTTACTTAAAAGAATAAAATAAAAAATAAAAAAAAAAAAGGAAACGCATTTCGCTTCGAAACATACAACGCGCATAGAAACGATGATCTCTTTATCCTCTCAAAAAATGTCTTTATCCTTAAACGTATTTTATATTCCATTCTTAGACACATATTGTAATTTAATGTAGTATTTTAGAATTAATAGTTATGTAACATTGGTGGTATTAAAATGCAGTGACAAGTAGAAAACGAAGGATTATCCACGACGGGTGACCCTTGCAGGAATCTTCTTTCCCGAAGAGTAAAGTTGATAACGGTGACGAAGATACGTCGCTCCTCGGTCTCGTACGAATCATATACGCAAAACAATATTTCTTTTTTCCCCTTTTCATATCCGCAATTCGGTCTTTCACAGTTCTTTTCCCCCCCCTTTTTTTTTTCTTTTTTAAATATTGATACAAAACATGGCACGCCGCTTCATCAACCATGAGTATTTTATACGCATAACTCTTGTTACCTAAGTGGCGAGATTAAAATGATACTTCTTAATACAAAAAAAAAAAAAAAAGAAATACATAATAATAGAGTAATAGAGTGCAGTATGTATTAATTAGGACGATACTAAATAGAAGGAAAGAAAAGAGATCGGAAAATCATTTAAGAACCATTTTTGGAAAGCCAGAGAAAACTACGTAATGAATAAATAGTGCCTTACACATTGATCATCATAAATAAATATACGCAGCAGGGCTACAACGTGAAAAGGGATAAAATAGATAATCATGACAATTAATAATGACGCGTTAGATCCTATAAAAAAAAAAAAAACTATGTAACAAATCGCGCGACAGACGCATACGCAATATATATGTATATATATATTTATATATAACGTGTAAAAAAATATAATAAAAAAATATCTTCAAATTACGCGTCTAACTTTGCGATCGTGCGTGCGGATTGCACAGCGTGAAGCGAAAACAAGATGAAAGAAAGGAAGAAAAATAAAAAGAAAATTACGGGTGATTTTTGAGAGCAAAAATTATACGTCATAGATTCTTGCGGAATTTAATCGTCAGAGAAAATGCAGGAAGATGCATGCAAATTTTATTTGTCAAATCGCGAAAAAATAAATCTCCTCCCCTCTTTTTTTCTTTTTTTTTTCTTTTCCTTTCAAACATCGACGGATATGCCTGTGTGTCCAGAACAAAAAAATATATTAATGGGAAAATTTGTTTAAAAATTTAAAAAAAAAAAAAAAAAGAAAGAAAGAATGCGTATCCCTTTTCGCATTTAATGTTTCACGGTCGACTGGTATACGCTCTCCTTGCCACATCGTAGTCGATATCGCTTGAAATATTGTATGTAGTATTGTGGTTTATTAAAATTCGTAATAACTAGCATTTAAAAATCACGACCTAAGTGGTGATTTGAGAAATATGCTTCTTGTACAAGGTATTTTACGTCGCTGCCGCGATACCGCATTAAGGTGTCGATCGTTGCGTCCGAGCATGAGCTTCATTTTTTTAGGATTTCGTGCTGAAATACAATGCACTGATTATCCTATAAAGTTCACACCTGATTATTATATTGCTTTGAAGTCACATCGACGAGCATAAGAAAATTTTTTGAGCGTGGCACGTCGACAAACGCTAAAAAAAGATTTAGCTTGGTATTTCAGATTATTTCCGTAGGCTTAAGTAACAATTATTTGTACATTAAATGAAAATGACAGTGACACAAGTAATCGATCTGTAAGCGTAATCTTCTTAAAATCTCTTTAAAAAAGATTTTAAATCTTTAAAAGACCTTTAGAAGAGAGCTTGTAACTGTAAAAACAGGAAAAAAAAATCGTATTATCAGTATCATACAGCTACATCGTGTTTCATTCTAACTGAAATTAATTGATTGAACGAATGAAGAAAATAAGCGCGCGAAAATATGCACACGTGAGAGACAGTAATTACACAATAATAGCGCAACGAGGAGACACCTTAATGTGGCCCGTCAATACATTCGACGAAATGCACGTGTTCTTTTAATATTTGCAGTAAATTTTGGGCACTTTGTGAAATTTCACTTCACCCTCAGATCATTTACAATAATCAATAATTTATATTACACTCTTACAACGTTTCTACCGAGTCTCTGTCTCAGTACTGAACAATATACACCTTCTATATTTTGTATGTGTAACGTGAGTGTAGTGAACATGTTCAGCGAATATATCTTACGTATACGCGAGCACGACAAGGTGGTGCGATGCCATGCACGTGTACGTAGTACACCCGCGCACGCAGAAAATCGTCTAAGAATCACTAAATTATCGTATTATACAATTATCATTAATTATCACCTAACTTGGCATCCTTGCGGGAGCGGTGCGGGCGGACACCCTGGCGAGTTGTGATTCGCGGACTGAGGCAGCAATGGAATATCGTCCTCTTTGGAAGATTGCTTCTCCATACACAGCAGCTGTTGCTCCTTCTGCTCAGGTTTCGTCTCGGTGACGGGGATGACGACGTCGGTGGCGGACAGGCGTTCCGTCGCTGCTGCCGCCGTCGTCGTTTTCTCCTGCTCGGCGGCGCCGATCGGCAGCGGCGCCGTCGAGTTCACTAACGTTACCATCGTCGTTGCACTACTGTTACCACTACCACCATCGTCGTCCACACTCGCGCTACTCGCTACCACCGGATCCTTCAGTTCGTAGCCTTCCTGACAGCGCGTCAGTTTTAACCGAATCGGCGTCACCTTCGCCGAACGGATATTCCTGAGGGCGGGAGCGCCTGCGTTCGGGTCAGTTGGCTGTTTCTCGTCGACGCCGCCCTCCATCGAGTAAACTCCGGTCTCCTCCTTAACAGGTTCAGGCGGTGGCGGACCCACTCGACTGTCCTTACTGTTCGACGATGCCTGTTGTTGATTGTCGTCCTCGTCGCCGGCTGCAGGTGCGTTATTCGGTGCGTCGTTCGTCGCCGACGGGTTGGTACTGGCCGCTGGCTTGCCCAGCCGTATGATCAGCTTGGGGGGCGCGGCACCACCCTCTAGGATTTGCACCCGTGCCTCCTTCTTGCTGGACTGTCGCTTCTTCCGCTTACCGTTTTTGTCGCGTTTGTTCTTCGTCTTTTCATCGTTGTCAAAACCCGCCATAATCATTTTGCGGAACTTCATGCTCTCGCGACGAAGCTCTTCCATGCTAGGCGTGCTCGGGATGCTGCTCAAACGTTTCTTCGGTGGTCTTATTCTGCTACGATCGTCCTGCGCATTACCCATTTCCTGTCCACCGATTATACTATTGCCGATCTTAATCTTCAGCTTAGGCGGCCCGGCGCTGTTCGTCACCGTTGTGGCGGTCGGTCTGGTTTGCCTGCCTCTTCTACGATCGCTGATTGTACCGATAAGACCGCGCTTTCTATCAGAACTGCTTTCTTCTTCGCCCGCTATCACATCAAGGAAGCCACTGCTGCCATTACCGCTACCTCCACGTTCCTTCCGTCGTTTCTTTTCCATATTTGCGTCGACGACCGCTTTATAATCTTCGCGAGTCGGTATGCTCGTCATTGAGGCCACAGCTTTAGGTATAGTGATAACAGTACGATTTAGATTAATAGGTGGAATGATGATGGGCGCGGAAGTAACGCTACCGCACGCAGGATCGTCCATGTTCATATCCTGCGAACAATATTGACGCAACAGCTCCTTCTTTCGCATGCGACGTAAATTCGATGGGCCTGAAGCAACGGATACGCTGGCTGTAGCCGGAGTAATAATCACAGGTGCCTGCTGAGCCAAAGATGGTACTGGCGACGGCGTATAATTTGCGTCGAGAAATGGGCCTTTGATTTTTACTTTCAGCTGATTTCTTGAATCGGTTAAGGAAACTTTATTAGCATCGAAACTGGAAGCGGACGTTGGATCTATCGCTGAAGAATCGCCAAAGCCCGGTTTCGAGCACGATTCCTCGAAACCGGCGCTCGCGAGCTGCTGTTGTTTGCCGGCGGTCTTCTTCAGCACGCAGCAATCCTCGTGCAATAAATCGTCAAGTTCCGGCAAGTTCGAATCCGTGCCTACGTTCGCGGTAAAGCTGCCTAACAAATGATTGCCGTACGGTTGATCGTGGACCAACGAGCTCACCTGATCAACGGTCGAGTTGTACGTCCGCATGTCCACGGGACCAGGTAATAACGGCATACAGTCAGCAAATTGATGGCTGGTGCTCGATTCAGATTTAGCTATGGCGGCTTGATGGTCATGATGCGCAGCTGCTGGCGATGCGAGTTTCTTATCGTCGGCATATTTCTTTACAGCGTGCAGCGTTGGACTAGACAGATGAGACTGAATGCTACCATCGTTCGTCATGCCACTGAGAGGCTCGCTCGTACGGTTCTTCTCGTTGACATCGGTAGACTTCTTGCGCTCGCGCATCGTTCTTAAATCCGCTATGTTAGTCTCATTCGCCGAATCTTCATCCGAGTCAAAATCATACACGGTGCCGACCAGCTTGTTCTGAATAGAGTCATCGTTGTGCAGCGCGTTCGACATTGGTATCATAGTAATCGATGCATTCTGGTTACTCCTACCACGTCCCCGTCCTCGGCCTCGACCACGACCGCGATAACTTGAATGCTGAGATCCTTTAGAGTTCCTGCTGCGACCGCGTGAGCTCGGTGCGGGTTTCGTAGCTTCCTGACGCGGTGATTTCCCAGGCGATTTACCTTGCAAAGACGTAACTCTGGCGGACGTTCTCGTCGGTTTTGACGGCGATTTTTTGCCAGACGGCGCGCTCTTGTTGTCTGCACTAAGCACCTCTGTTACGTTCTCCACGGCAGTTTCATTGTTGACTTGCGTCTCCACGATGGTATTAAGGAAGATCGCCGGCACGGCAGGCGAGTTAACCGGCTGCGAGAGTAAAGTCGGCGGGTGCGCTGACGCTGGTGGTACTTCCGAGGACGGTGGCTGTGTTGAAGGTTGTTGTTGCTGTTGCGGTGGCTGCTGCTGTGACACTGGTGGAGTTATCGGCGCCGGCGGCGGCGTGGTTACTTTCGTCGGCGATACCATGGCCGCGGTGAGGGCCATGTTATGCGACGACGAGGTAAACGCAGCGGTGCACGGTGACGCTCCGATGTTGAGCGACTCCTCGAGCGATTTCGGCACATGTGGCAGCATAGACTGCGGCGTCGGAAACGGCGCACCAAAGGGCGGCGGGAACGGCGACGGATACGGCAACGGGGCAGCACACGATTGCGACGGGAACAGCGAAACTGCTCCTCCACCGAAAGAACTAGTCTCCGAATACGTATGATACGGCGCCGGGTCGATCGTCGGATAAGATATCGGAGGTACGGTTTTGTAGGGTGGAATAGCCGCATGCTCTTCTGCAGACGACGCAGATGTGATGGACGATGACGTAGATCGTCTCGAAGGTAGAACTTGACTTTCGGCCCATCGCGTGTCTGGTCGACCGTTGAGCTCGTTGTACGGAGAGCTGCCTTGCGTGTAATCCTGCCTCATATCCGACGAGACATCCTCTTTATCTAACACGCGGTCCATCTCGCTACCTTGATCGTCTTCCGAGTTAGGCAAACTGATTAGATGACGGTTCACCATCTCCATAGGCGTGATCTCGTCAACAATTTGCGCCGGAATTGGCGCACTAGCTGCCGCCATCTGTTGATCCATCATTGCGAGAGATTGCACGCGAGATTGCTCTTGTACCACGGCATGCTGTGCCTCGAGATGCTGCTGTACTCGTTCCATCGAATGTGTCTGCTGCAGCTGCAGATATTGATCTTGCATATTAAGCTGAAGATGCGCGACAAGAACTGCATCAGGATTCGTCGTAGGATCTGGCATAACGGCGGCAATATCGTTCGAAAATTGATGAGCAGTGGTGGTTGCAGCGACGTAACGATGATTCTGGTTGTCGATTAACGTGTTCAAGTGTTGCACATCGGTCGGATTGAAATTCTCGATACTCGGTGGCACCCATCTCTCATCCGCCTCTGCTCTATCAAGTTTTGCACGCTCTACTACCGTCACTTTGGCCGTTTCGCGCTCTTCGTTTCCGTACATGTAATGCTCGTTGTTGCTATTGCTCGAATAACAAGGCTTTCTTTTATCCTCTACAGTATGATTCTTGCATGTGAGATCCTCGGATATCTGTGCAGATTCCGAACCGCTATTGCTCTTAACTTCGACCGGCTGTACGATTGGTTGCTGCTCTGGTTGTTCCTGCTCCTCCACTTTCTCCTGAAGTGGTTTCTCTGTCGGTTTTTCAACAGGATGAAAAGGTGGCTCTTCTTTTTTCGGAAGTTCCTCTTCTGTCGGAGCGGATTCTAACTCAAATTGACTAGAATTCGACTTCTTTGATAATTCCATCCGCAATTTCTCCACCAAATGCAACGTTTCTCGCGCGCTGTCTTCTTTCGAGTCTTCTTTAAACCAAAGCTCGTTGTTAAAAGAGAACGAGAGCGGTGCTGCTCCTCGCTCTTCATCACGTGGCATGCTAAAGCCGTCGTCATTTACCATATCATCAGTCAACATAACCTGATCGAAGTCGAACAGCTCCGACACGCTAGGATCCTTACTGCCGTGTTGCGGAGAGAAAATAGAGCGACTTCCGCATTTTCTTCTCTTCTGCTGACCTTCTTTCTCGGACACGTTTTCCCATCTAGTAGCAAACATGTCAACTGGGACATAAGTTTTTACATTGACATTATCATTTAATTCTTTAGTGACATCGCCAATGGTAATTATTTCTACAGCAGCCTGGGTCTCATTCTCGAGCTTCCGCTCTGTTCTCTTCTTTCGATCGGTAAGTTTTTCCGTCGTATTCTCAACATTCTTCTTTACGTCTTCTTTTTCCGATTTCATGGTACTTAATACTTCCTCATTCATATGATTCTTAATATTTTCATTTTTGATAATCTCCTTTGCGACAGATGCCGTCACTTTTACATCTTTATTCTCCTCGTTACATTTTTCTTGTTGAATGGCAATTCTAGTTCTTGACAGTTTATCAAGATGCTCCCGTTTTTCAAGAAGCTTGTCTAGTCCTCTCGATGATTTCTTTGGACTGTCTCGTTCCGCCCTTCGTTGCTTCATCTCTTCTTCCAATGTATTAATTGCATTTTTGTTACTAGTTTTCTTAATCTTTTTGTCATCTGTTTTAAGAATATTTTCAGTCGCTTTCGGAGGTTCCACGTGTTCTGGAACATTTTTAATACTAATAGTATCATGTTTATCTTTTTCGGTTTCCTTGATTATTTTCTCCGTTAATTTCTTCTCCACTTTCTTGAGCGGTGACGTCTCCTTGTTGCTCTTCTCCTCCTTTGCGGTAATCTCGCTTGGTTTTCGTTTGCGAGTCTCTGACTTCGCTCTGGACACTGTTCCGCCGTTGTCCTCCTTACCTCTGAGAGTAGGTTGTTGCTGATGAGTCTGCTTAATCGATTGGTTGGATTTCTTGGTAGACTTGGCCCCAGATATATTTCGTAACCCATCATTATTTCTAGAGCCACCGAGTACACGTTGTTCAGCTGGTTGCAGGGATTTTTTGATTGAGTCTCTTTGATCGGTTTTTTTAGACTGCTGCTGCTGCTGCTGCTGTTGTTGTTGTTGAGCCTGTTGCTGCTCCTTAGGTACTGCGGTTCTACCTGATTCTTCTCTCTCAGTAAGCGGCGGCTGAAACTCTGGTCCATGCCGCCCGTCGGAAGTTTTAAGCTTCTTATCAGGCAGCTTCTTGAGTTTCCGCCCCGCGATAGTTCTCTTCTCGGACTCGACCGGTTCATCCGTGATTTTATTAATTGTTTGCCGTTTATTCGTAATTCTGTTCTTTATCTGATTACCGTTATCACTTTCGGAGGACGTAGTATTAGTAGTAGTTGAAGAAGAAGCCGGTTCTTTAGCAATGTTCGACATTTTTTGCATGGGACTTTTAGCCACATCAGAATCACTGCTGCTTTCTGAAGAGCTGCTACCGCTGCTGCTATCGCTACTGCTGCTCTCGCTATTGCTGCTCTCAGGCACCTGTTTCTTTCCTCGTCTTTCCTTCAACAGTAATTCCTCTTTTCTTGGAGGCAGCTCCTCCTTTTTGGGCGATTCCTCCTTCTTAATTTCTTTCTTCTTGCCGCCGTCCAGTATTTCCTTCTTTGGTTTCCCTTCCGCGGTTTCAACTTCCGATTGAGCAGTTTTCGTACCCATGCCGCTCTTAATATGCTCTGCGGCTTTCTTTGCAGCTTGTCGTTGTGGCACGTAAGCAAGGATCTCAGTACCGTCGCCAAATTCTTTGTCAAAATCGTAAACGTCGTTATTTTTGGCGTCCTTTGGCGCTTTATGGTCGCGCTGCTTTTTGCCAGACGGTTTTTCCTTAATCGGTTTTAAAGGTTCTCCAGGCGATTTCACGAATTCTACAGATTCATTTACGGTGTTTTCTTTCTTATTTTGTGTTCGCTGCATAATTTCCGATGCCTTTTTGGCCGCTTGCCGCTGCGGAACTATCAAAGCAGATGGTATGTATTCCTTCTTCTTGGAGTTCTTCACGTTCTCCTTGTTCTTTGTGGGCTCATCCTGATAATCTGATCTTGTGCCATCCTTACATGTAAAGTTTTTCTGTGAATTTTTCGATATATCCGCTGCTGAAAACTCTTTTACCGCTGCTTTCGTGATAAGTACGGCTGAGTGAGAATGATGCTCCTGAGAATCTGAATCAGTATCTGAATATATAGCAGAAGCTACTGATGGACCAAGACGAGAGCCGGCGTTAGTGCTTAGTGGCAACAATTCGTCGCTTTCACTGTCGGTACTGCCGAGTTCCATATGCTGCAGGGAACGCGATCTGTTCACCATCTCTAGCTTATCACTTTCACTACTGTCACGTAATTTAACTCGTGATCTATCCGGCACGTTCTTCTTTGTTTTTCGTCTAGCCGGAGTCTTCTTCGATACTGCATTTCCTTCATCTTCCGAGGTCGATGCGCTTTCAACCTTCAGAGTCTTAGGTTTGTTCGTACATTTGCCAGTCGTTTTTCTTTCAGTCTTCACCGCGTCTGTTTCACTACTACTCATGGACGATAAGTCACTACCGTACAAGCTCTTCCCTCTAACCGAACCATTAAAGTAAGGTTTCTTATTAGACGCGCCATTGAAGTCTGGTTGCACTTTCTTCTCGTCATTAGATGCTGGGGTGGGCGATTCAACCTTGATTCGAGCGAGTATTGTATTAAAGTCATGTGTGTGATCCTCGGCATCGGTATGAGAATAAAGACGATCGTATATCGAAGGTCCATGATTGGCTTCGACGATGGCGGCAGCCGTTGTTGGAGACAGTGGTGGTCCGGCCATTAACATTGCCTGTTTGTGAAAAGTTTGTTCGCGCAATTTGAGGAATGAACGACAAAGTTTTTCGCGACGACCGACCATGTAGCACAAATTTCGTACGCGTTCTAAATCTTGTCGCAGTTGAACAAACGTACGCATTTTTTCTACGTCAGCCGCTTGACCTTGAGCGCGTGCTCCTGCGCTTGATAATTCACCGCAACGAGGAGCTAACAATGGTTTATTATGACCGGCCTAAAAAATAATATACATGCCAATTAGAAACCGTATTCAATCTGATATCTATAAATTTATATATTTCACTTACTCGTCTTTTTAGTTTCCAATAGTTATATATGTATATAATGCTATCAGGATCTATATCCAATTGCTGGGAGGTAATATCCTTTATACTAACATGCTTATCAAATTCTGCTTCAATTTCTTGCAGCCTAATGTAGAAACAACATTTTAATATGCTTATTTTTAAGAATACAATTTTATAAATTATTTTTTTATAAAAAAAATATTTAAGTAATTAATATATATAGTATAAATAATTTATTAAAAAGTTTCTTTATATGTAATTAATATATAAAATCTTTAATTGGGTTATTAAAAAATTTAATTAACAAATTTCAAAACTTAAAATGTAGCTAATATAGCTACAATTCAGTATATTTTAATAATTACCTATAATACAGAAAAATTATGCTACATACTTAGCTGCGCGTGCTTGATTTTTTTCTTCAGAAGTCATGTCTTTTCGTTTCCGTCGTCTGGATTCACCATCCTCGGAATCTGATCCACCTTTTCCACTACTTCCTACGCTACCGCCGACGCCGGCTTTGTCTTTTGTATTTGTTCTACTGTGCTTTTGACAATACGACTAAAAACACGAAATTATCAGATTGATTTATTATAATCGCGAAACAGAAATTTCAATTAAATTTTGAATCACGTATGAGAGCTTACCCTTAATTTCACACCGTCATCTGCCATTTCGTCCTCAATAATAGCCTTCATTTCTAAACCATATTTAAAAGCACACGTAACGTGATACGCCGTTTTACATGTTTTTATACTGCATTGGATGCAAGCACCCACACGTTCGCGGCATAAAACGCAAATTAAGGCCCATCGACTTTGCTGCAATTCGTTATTATACTCAATTAATTTGTATTCAGAATTACAGTAAAGAAAATATCAATTAAATAGTTCAGAAAGAAATATTCCAATAATTAATATAAATTTAAATAATAACAAAAATAACATAGATCTCAATAATTATAAGATTGTTATTTACCGGAATACTGGATATCTTTGTAATTGGTTCCATTCTCTCTACACAACCTATACTAACTTCGGGAATCCAAAGTGCACAGGAGACGTGAGCCCATTTTTGACCGCTCCGTGTGCACTTCATTGCACCTCCCTTATTAGGGCATAATACACAATCGGGTCTTTGACTTAACGAACAAGTTCTACACAACCAGGAGCCATCGGGTATCGAAGTAATACCGTAACAAGCTTGATGTACACATATGTTGCAACAATCACAAAATACCATTTCGTTACCCTCCTCGGAGTCCGGCTATTATAAAAATTGTTCACGTATGTTAAAAATATAGAAAATACAACATAAATTCAATTGTGCACTCGTAAAAAGTGAATGATAAATTATTTACATATATTCTGATTATATAAAAATTTTTAATTACTTACCGATCTGCAAACATCACAAATGACATTTTCGTCGTATTCAATCCCAAGTCCTTCTTCATTCTTCACGATTGTTTGAATCCTTTCCCAACATCGTACTTCCAATTCTTCTATGATACGTTCCAACTGCGATTCCGTAACTGGCGGTTGTCCAGCCTAGATTGTTTTCAATAATATTTTTATACATAAATACTATGTATGTAAAAAAAAAAAAAATTAATTAATAAAAGCAGTGATATAATCGTTGATTGCAAAGAATGATACATATTTATCACTAAACGTTTAATAATTGTAACTTAAAGTTTGAACTTTTAATTTTGTTAAATAGAAATATATGTTAATTGATAAGAATTAAATTAAAATTTTGTATTTTATCTTTTTCACAATATAATTTTATGTAATATATGTGTACCTTATATGTTCTTTTAATTGAAAAAAAATATTATAGAGTTTATATAGATTCATTATACACAAATTAAAAATTAATTTTTAAAAAACGTTACTTAATTTAATATAATTATAAATAGGTAACTCTACCTGTGCTCGTTCACCATTGAATACTTCCAACCACGCAATATCAGTATCATCGAGGTCGTAAGCACAGGCTTTTTCTGCTCTTGCTGGAGTAGTACTTAAATGATGATCTTCCGAGTTAAAATAATCATCACGAGTTATTCTTATTAATTTTTTAGGCCTGCAAAACATCGAATAATTTTGTTACAAAATATCACCCCATGATTTTGTAGTTTCTAACAATCAAAATATTTCACATGGTACAAAATGCACATTATACACTCACAATTTGAATTCAGCTTGTAACTTCAAAGGAGATGTCTGCGTAACAATAACCGTTGGTTCAGGAAGTGAATCTGGATTAACGGGTACTTGAACGCCTCTTTCCCATTCCTGTTTCCACTGATCAGTTATAACCCAATATTCGTTTGGACTCAATGGTTCACTGTCCGGCAATTTCATAGCGCTGATCAGGTCTTTACGAAATAATTCCGCTGGTGCTTCCGCGGACGATCGATTGTATATACTGGGAATCTTGATGTCACTGACAGATCGGGCGGTCCAGGGTGCCCCCCCTTGGCTGGATGACGCCATCGTTTCCTCTTCTTCTGAGGGCCCCATGGTCGCTGCCAGTGCCGATGAACCAGTGGCAGCTGGGCCCAATCTACATTTGCGCCTTTTAACAGCGCCCGGACAAGACGCCAGATCATTGTCGTTTCTATGCCTCTTGCCTCGTTGTGCCATTCTACTATGCCAAATAAGCTAGTGATACGTGGCACATGCAGGTGAACTGTGTACACCCTGAAATAATAATTGCACAATTTTTTAGCACCTCTTTTACTCCTTCAATACATAATTTTTCTTAAATATTATATAAAAATATACTTACTACATAGTTATCCATATATTTATTATCTGGAAAGCAGATTATCTTCAAAACTGAAACATAAAAATAGAGTGTTTTACTTAAATACGAGATATTTTACAAATTGATAAGAAAATTGTATTACAAGCAACAAGAATAATTATGTTTATAAGTTACAACTGGCATAAGTTTTCAATTTAATAAATGACAATCATTTAAGATACAGATAATCAATTAAAACAGTTTAAAAAAAATTCTAAAAAAATAATAAAAAGTTGAACTAATTTGTACTATTAATAATTAAAATCTAAAGCAATTTACAATTTTATCAAATTATTATTAAGTAACTTTGCTTGTGTTCTACACTATTATTTAAATTCTTTATTAACATCTTAGAGACCCTGCTTTCATTTAACACTTCAGATTTTGTATATTTTATAAGAGAACATTCTAAATTTACACGTATATGTACAATTTAACTAATTAAAAGAAAGAAAATCAAAATAAATTTAAGGAAAACACAATTAAAATCATGTATAGGAATGTCAAAAAAGAAAAAAAAAAGAAAAAAAAAACTTAAAGCGATACGGAATGATACATATACATGTTCATTGTGACATATAAAAGCTTCTTTAGCCCAAATAGACAAAAAACAACAAACAGGTGCTTTGTACAAGTATGCTGAAGTAAGAAAGCATTTGAATGAACGTTAATATTTATGAAAACAGCACTGAAAGAATGAAGAAAATGCCACAATGAACGCTTTACGGGCACAATGATCTGTCACGAGAAATAAAAAAAGTACAGGTGTAGTTCCACAAATGTCGGCCTCGAAGGTAAATATACAAATCGCTCGCGTGTACAGAGCTTGACATGTAGATGCTACGGCGGTTCACTGTACAACGAGCGAGAAAGCGGGCGAGAGAGCAACGATTCGGCGTGATAGGCGCGAGTACGCGTGTAAGGGTTAAGGACGACAACAGTCTAGCGACGATGACGGAAGTCGCGCAAGATGGGATTTGGAATCGCGCCGAGGCAACGAGCGACAAACGCGGAGCAACGTCGGCATGAGCAACCCGCGGCATCCGCGACGGCACGGCACAGCGGCGTTTTTCCAATGCGCGCGACACCACTAACGTGACGCGTCGTCGTCGTCGGCTGTAAACACACGGGGGCCGAAGACCCCAAGATTAGCGGGTTTCGGGCCGTCTTCGCGAGCGATCTGGGCCTATCCTCGATGCGCGCGGGGGGACGGAAAAGAGGTTATAAAAAACGCGAGGCAGTTCGTTCGCGAAGTGGATGCGCGTGTCCCCGGCGGTCGCGGGGCGCGACGGCCGTCGTTCCTCGCGTGGCGCACCGCGACGCGCGGGTGTCGCGAACGGCGCGACTCGGGGACGCGATGGATGACGGGTCGCGAAATCCGTCAGACAGGCGGCCCGGGGAGATCGCGCATATCCGCGGGGCGACCCATGTAAACATTGGAGACGCAGGCGAGAAGAGAACGGAGCGCCCGTGGATCGCGCTCTCGCTTCGCTTCGGCTCGCCTCGGCGTTTTTAACGGGGCAACACATTCACACTCACTGCACGTGTCGACGGTCGAGCGGGCCGCGGGCGGCGTTAAATCTCATTGTACACACACGGGAGATGTCGGCGGGCACGGTGATGCAATTGCGTACGGCTTACGAGAATGCTCACGGCTCCATTACGTTGCTGCTGGTGCTGGTGCTGGTGCTCCTGCTGCTGCTGCTGCTGCTGCCCGACAACATTGACAATACAGATGGCAGCAGCTTCGCGCGCACTCCACCACAAGTCTCCCCCGCGCGCACACATACACACACACTCGGCAAGACCATTAAATACCTTATTATTGATCTATTAGCCGGATATATTTCCGCGCGCGAGGCGGCACGTGATCGCGAGCGGGCGTGAAACCGGCCGCGGAGCCGCCGGCGGTCGCCGTGCGCGCTCCTAAGCCGCCGCGAACACGCCGACGAGCGCCTGGTTGCAAGTGCGTAACGGCCTCGTTCTCTCTCTCTCTGTCACGGCAGCCTAACCAACATGTCCTCATTAGCGATTCCAGGCGGGCGGCCACAGGCCAGTCCGTTACTCACTTCGCCGGCGGTCCGCGCGCTACCCCGCGACGGGGCTACTTTCGACGGCCGGCCGCGTCAAGGCGAACGCTCGTGCTTGATCGCGGTACGCACCAAATCAATAATATATTTACATAAAAGTGAATACTGGCGTTTGGCGCCATCATGCCTGAAAAAATAACTGTGGAAGTACGGAGTCACGTGACCGCGCCAGCGAGATCTCGCGATCTCGTCCGCGCATGGATCACGCAATGTCCAAGAGAGAGATACCTCAGGAAAGTTAGCGGGACAACTTTGGTTGTTTCATGTTTCTAATTGACGAATCGTTTGTTAGTCATTTGTTGTTGATTGTTAGATTAATAAAAATTTTTGATAAATAATCGTTTTTACGCAAATTAAAAAATAAATTCGAACGTAAAGTTAGCGGGTAAAGTAAAATTTTTAGCTCAAATTACGCTCAATCGATGCAGGATCGTTTGTTATTCGCGAATATACTAATTATAACGTATGTTAGATCACGGTTTTGCTAAAAGAAGCGAAATTTAATTCAGGAGAAGAAACGGAATTTAAGCCGGTATTCACGAGTACTCGTCTTAATGAGTAGTTTCCCCTCTCGATTATATTCAATAGTTTAAGATATAGGAAATGCTCCGTTGGTCGAAACAGGCCTTAAGATACTGTGCCTATAATAAAATAATTAACACACGCGAACAAAATATTGTAATAAGCAATTAATAATTGAGCAACAAAAAATTTGTATCATCTTTATAAATACGGATTTGCAGTTATATTAGTGGCATCTGTCAATAGTATTGTTTTAGTAGAATAGCTTACTCCGATTTTTCTAACCTGCTAATTCTAACGTACGATTTCAAAAAAATTATATATTTTTACTTGTATTAAAACAAATTGATTGTGTTTTTTATAAAAATTTACAGCAGATAAGCAAATAATTTTCCATATAGTTATTAGCTTATATCATTAAAATGTTTCACTTATAATTTATTCCGATTTTTATGTGATGTCGAAATTATGTATAATACTTTCATATATAAATAGATAATTATTTATTTTAATTAAAATATTAAATATGAGTAATAATATTAAAATTGCAATTATGAAAAAGGTAATTATAATTTACTATTTCAGCTTTATCTTCACTATTATATATTTAATCAAATTTATTTTTAGATCGCGGAATCTTTACAAAACACTAACGATGCAAGCATATCTCGCATTGCGCCGTATTTACATTTGAAAACATATAAAACAAAAAAAATCTATTCTTTTTTACTTCCTTTAAAAACTCTGCAATACAGCATACAAAATAAAGTACAAAATATTTTAAACGATAATCCAAGTGGCATCTTTGACAGCATTAATATACAGAATAATGCGATTTCTTTCAATATTTCTAGAGATGAATGTGTCAAAGACATTTTGGAACAAAACGTTTTAAATGTATTGCCTCCAACTTTTGCAAATAATAAAAAAAACATAATCGTAGAGTTTAGTTCACCTAACATCGCCAAACCTTTTCACCTTGGTCATTTAAGATCTACAATGATAGGAAATTATGTTGCCAATATCAACAGCTTTGTAAAAAATAATGTGAAGCGGATAAACTACTTAGGCGATTGGGGTACGCAATATGGTTTGGTTCAATTGGGAATTGATATGGCAAATATTGGTGAAAATGAAATGAGAAAAAATCCTATAAAAGTCTTATATACGGCGTATGTTACTGCCAATAAATTAGCCGAAACCGATCCCTTAATATTAGATCGTGCAAGAAAAATATTTAACGATTTAGAAAATGGCGCAGGAGTCACACATGAACAATGGAAAGCATTTAAACAATACACAGTTGAAGAATTAACGCAAATTTATAGTCGAATTGGTGTTACATTCGATGAATATCATTGGGAATCCATGTATAATGCTAACAATATAAAAGACATTATTACACTGATGGAAAAAATGCAGTTATTAGTAAAAGATGAACAGAATAGAAAAGTTATAAATTTAGACAATAAAACAAGTATTCCCATAATTAAAAGCGATGGTTCCACTTTGTACATACTCAGAGATATTGCTGCAGCTATCGATAGATTTGAAAAAAATAATTTTGATTGTATGTATTACATTGTGGATAACGCACAAACCACTCATTTCTCAAAATTGATAGAAATATTAAAACAAATGCAAATGCCATGGGCCGATAGATTAAAACATATAAAATTTGGACGATTGCATGGTATGCGTACGAGAAAAGGTAATATGGTATTTTTAGAAGATATCTTAGACACTGCCAGAGATATCATGAAGCAAAAACAATTTGAATCACAGAGTATGTTGATTTTAACATTTTTTATTATGTCACATTTCATTTTATATACGACTAATTATAACAGAAATTTTTTTTAGCCACTAAAGTTCGTTTAGACTCGTCCGACCAGAGCTCAGATATATTAGGCGTTTCTGCAATGATAGTTAATGACTTAAAGAGAAAACGACAACGAGATTATACATTTGATTGGAATGCAGCATTTGATGTAAGTAAACTGTTGTAGAATTTATATTAATAGCGTTATAAAATATTACGTGATCTATTAATTACTTTTTTTAAATCTTTTCTGTAAGATTAGTTGAAAGGGGACACTGGTATAAAATTGCAATATACACATTGCCGACTCATTAATTTGGAGCGCAATTGTGGTGCTGTACTAATTTCGGAATGTGAGCCAAAGTTGTTACAAGAAGAAATTGTTGATGATCTAGTCGTATTAATTACTGAATTCGAAGAAATAGTACAGAAATCGTATGAAGAACTAGAACCTTGCATATTAACAACATATCTTTTCAATCTATGGTAAGATATCATTTTTAAGACTTAGACATTTTTTCCTTTATGGAATTAATAAGTATATAAAAATATTTTTTTGTTTTAGTAATGTAGTTAACAAAGCTTTTAATTCGTTAAAAGTAAAAAATGAAGTACCCGATATTGCTAATCAAAGATTGCTACTGTTTCACGTCGCTAAAAACATTCTTGCACGAGGTATGAAATTACTTGGTTTAATACCTTTGGAAAAAATGTGAAAAAAATGGATACAATTATAAAAAAGATCTTAGTGATTATTTGTCAAATTGGTCACGTTTATCTGTCAATCTTGGTAAGATTTTAATCAGAACTATACTCTACTTTTCTTGTTTGATATTAAAATACAATTAATTTTTTGAAATAAGTTATTATATGAAATAATATTCAATGTTTTAAAGCGTTATTTCAATACAATTTTATTGTATGTAATAAAAATGAAATTTATGTGACAATAAGCAAAGTTAACGTTTCTTCCAAGTAAACTTTCTTCTGGCACCTTTTTGACCAAACTTCTTCCTCTCGCGTATTCTCCAGTCTCTTGTTAGAAGTCCAGCTATTAAAAAAAAGAATAATTTACCATATAATTATTAATTTGTGTTAATTAACATTTTTGCAAGCATAATTATATGTTGCTTACCAACTCGCATTCTTTCAATCGTTGGTTTATCGAGAAAGCTACGTAAGCCCCATGCAATACCCCAACGTATAGCACCAGACTGACCAGTAGGCCCACCACCTTTAATTGTGGCTTCGATATCTACTTTATCAGCCATGTTCGTAAAAATTAATGGAAATATTATCTGCAACAAATAAAGCACGAAAGAAGTATAAGAGATAATTTTATAAATTATAAAAAGACATTAATATAATGAGTGATATCTAAAAGTAAGAAGTTTATTTTAATATTAGATTCCAAGTATTTTTTAAGAAAGCTGAATCATAATAAATTAAAATTTAAAAAATTATTATTTTATTATAACATTATAAATGAAAATGAGCTATGGTTATACATAATATTAATCTCAAAATGTGTATTGCAGGTTGAAATATCGAATCGTACCGATGAATAAATTATCCACATTATAATGAGGTATGTTCTTCTTGTATTAATGTTGTCGCTATATTTTCCAGCATTTTATGCGTTTCTAGCATCTGTTTTTTCAGCACTTTTATAGCGTCTTCGTTTATTTTCATAATAGCGATTAATTTCTCAAAAGTCATTTGTAAAGCAATATCTGATAACTCGTTTTGTCGTTTCAGCCAAACGGCGTGATCGCCTAAATTAATATCATCGTTCATGAAGGAAGGAATATTCTTCTGTGCTATCTCATAAGCGGCGTTCATTATATCTTTAGGCAAACGCTTCTCAAGAGGATTAAGCGGCTTTACCACGAGAACCCGTTTTCTATTTTCAACGTCGATCTTGTGATCAGACATCCATTTCCGAAAAGCGTACGGTATCGTAGTGTTGTGCAGCACCATTTCCGTAAAGAGGATCATTTTCGTCTGTCTTACTAGTTTCGTAAGCCCCGCGTGCTTCCTCAAACCTTGTATATCGTGCACGGCGATACCGACTAGTAAGTTCATCAGAATCACAGTAACGAATACTATAAATAGCGTGAAAAGAATCTGCGAGCATACTGACAACGGATGATAAATAATTACAGAGCCGCCTGTTGGTTCGTCGTCCATTTGATTGATGAGTCCTTCGAAGTCCAATTCACCAGCCATCATAGCTAGGACTTTGATCAGTCCAGTGAAAGGATTGTCGAATGCCGGCTCGCCAGCGAATATTACGCAGAAGCTGATAGTAAAACCGATCAACAAGCCCGAATACGCTAACAGAAGCTTGGCGAACTCGAATTGAATGTGCGTGAACATGGCGACATAAGTTCCGAAGGCCGGTAACTGGCCCACCATCAGCATCAGGTTGGTCCAGGCGCAGAGTATGGCAAACGCCCCAACATAATTTTGCCAATCGTAAGTACGCCCAGTATATACGAAAGACGTAATAAATACGCTTACTATTACCACTCCGTCTAGCACGTTGTCGATACTAGAGAAATATTGTATCGCTGATTTGTAGACCATGAAGCCAAAGATTTTTCTTGGTATGGTGATGCACGTCAAAACCAGCGCGAGGTACCACTCGAGCTCGATGATTGGTCTCCGAAAAAGAAAACCAGATACTTTCCTATTGCCACAAATCTTCGAATTATTAGCGACATCGTGATTGTAACATTTATATGCCAGTGCAGTAAGTACGTAAGTAGTCATGCATATTACAGTCATAGCGTATAAAAGTATCCTCAGTAAATAAAGTTTGCGAATTTTTTCCCATTTAAGATGAAGAAAAGCCATGACCAGCGGATGCGACAACAAGTCTTTTCGATGCTCTTGTACGAAGGTGTTTATAAAACTGGTCTCGCACTGATTACTACTAGGAAAGAGGATGTCGAAATGTAATCGCATTTCGAACTCGCGATTATGCGATACTGGTCGAGTCAGTCTGATAGATGCGTCTAAACGTTGTCGGAATACGTGCAGAGACTCAGGAATTTTCTTCAATATAATATTCAAGGCAGATAATCCAGTGCACGTGGTCGCACTGATATCGGCGCCCGCCCAAATAAGCGCATCTACACATCGGGATTGTTCGTTTAGCGCGGCAATGTGAAGAGGCGTGAAGCCGGTGCGATCAACGGCATTTATCAAGGCGCCGCATTTCAACAACAATTGCACTAACTCGGCAGATGAATCTGTGCTCATTACGGCGAAATGCAGAGGTGTTCTGTGTTCTCTATCTATGGCGTTTACATTAGACGCGCTAGCTGATAGTAATTCGACGCATGGAATTGATTGCACGAAACAAGCCACATGCAACGGCGTCTGACCCAAATGATTCTTCTCAACGACGCTGGCACCACGCTTGAGTAGCAGCTTCACCGTTTCCACTGCTTTTGCACGGACGGCACTATGCAGAATAGGCTCGACGACTTCCTGACAGACGTAATTCAACTTAGCACCATGATCCAGTAACGTGGCTGCGACGTGCCAACTGTTCCCGAGTGCTGCAAAGTGAAGTGGAGTATAACGAGTGATGAAGCTCTCATAATTTACGTCGGCGCCTTTCGCAATCAAGTATTCCACACAAGCGACCTTGTCACCCAATGAAGCTGCGAGAATGGCATTCACTCCGGTTCGCGGTTCAACGTAATCGTAACGCGCTCCGGCATTCTCTAATTCCGGTAAATGATGTAGCAGACCGCGATAAGACGCCCAAATGTAAGCGATATTTCGGAGTCTCTCGTTTTTGCACACATCTGGAAGTACACGATTCTTCTCCATATGTAGCAATAGTCTTGTTTCTGTCGAATCGATAATAGACCATATAGCCGATCTCAATTTTGCACCGTTTACATAGTGGTTCTTGCAGCATTCGAAATTGTCAAAAAAGAGAGAATCGTCGGCTGGTGGTGCTTCACCAGCATCGATCTCGATTCTATCATTTTCAAACTTTGATACGGTTGTATCATCGATCTCGATTTTTTGTGGATAATCTTCTGGTTGATATGCACATCTTAACGACCTATAAGTTGAAGCTAATCTTACAGATAGCGGCTCACTTTTGTAACGACTATTGAAACTTCTGGTGGACTGAAAATGTTGTTCGTCATTATTCAAAATAGTTTGTATTTTTAAGTTACTCGTCTGAAAATCTTTCTTTTTAACATTTTCTGCTAACGAATCTCGATCACTTTCGCACATATTTGCTTGAGTTAAAATTTATTTCCAACGTAAATGCTGTTTCGTAATTAAGTACTAAGTATTCTGTACCGTTATGCGGTGATTCGCTCAGTAAAGCATCCTAATTACTGCAATCGCGTCACCGTGTGTCAGTCCCGACTCTTTCTCTCTTGTTCTCTTCTTCGGCTATCACATTACAAGCACGAGTCGTTTCGTTTAAGCCACTTTAGAATTATTATATTGTACCACGATTTTGAACACGACCGAGTGTACCTCGAGAATATTTTATATCTGATCTGTTCTCATTTATTCATGACTTGCATTCATCTAGACAACTTGTGATTAATGATGTCTCTTTTAATATATGTGAACGAGAATAGAAATGAATAAAAAGATTATTCGTTTAAAACTCTTATTATCAGGATTTATTATATTCAGATTTTATTAATTTATTTAATTTTGCAAATTAGTTTTTAATAGCAAAATATTATATTACTAAGTGGGCCTTTAAATTTATCACACGTCTAATTTTGTTTTCCGTTTTTTTAAATTTACGTCGTTACTGTGTTATTATTCTTTTATGTGTTAGCATTTTTTTCAACTCCATTCTTCATATACTTATTTCCTTTAGAATCTCGATATTAATATTTCTGTTGATTTTGAATATCGTTATCTGTCACTGTGTAAAAATCTCGAGATATCCAAATAGTACGATAACTTTGTGTTTTTCATCGACACCGCACTTTTCTTTTCTTCTCACTACTGACTTTACATAGTAGTTACTTCGTCCTTACGTTTAACGCTCTCACTTTTGGAAACGTGCATTTATAAGACTCTGGAAATCGGCTAACGAAATCCCGAGTTTTCGACTCTAGAATGCAAAAGCATGCCGACAAGGATTTCAGCCGCATTTTCTAAAAAAAAAAAAATTATGTCAGCTCTAGATGTCTATCACTGATCGACGTACGCTTGACAATTCAGCGAGCATTACAACTGATTTGTACGATCGCGCTACACGTACTGCACGACGTACTCTGCATACGCAGTATATCAGTAATTCGCGTAGGAAGAGGAATTTGTGAGCAGAGGGGCAAGACGCATAATTAATATAATATATAAGTACAAAAGATATAGGTTAAATTCGAGATTTACTTTACTCACATCTCTGTTCATGAACTGTCCTTTTATTATATTCCAGATTAATCTGAATAAGATTGAAAATTACTGTTGAAAGATCACTTGAATTTTTATTTAGGACATTATTATTTACTTGTATTATCATTAAAACATCGTTTTAATCGTTAAAGATATTTGCACAAATTTTTTAATCAGATATAATGATAAATTGTTTTCTCGTTGAGATCGATGAAAGTTAAACAAGAATGCAAAAAAAGAGAAAAAGTTATTTTTATTTAATTAAAATTATTTTGTTAATAATTGATTCTTATATTTCAGAATATTTTAAGCTTTTTTTTCAGCTTCCTGAATATAAAATGCGTATATCTAAATTCCTTTCACTATCACATGATTGCAAATATGATATCATGATTCGTTTACGTAATTTTTAATTTTGTATTCATCTAAAGTGTATTTAGAAAATCTTTACCAAGAGATATTCTCGAGTTACTAGCTGCCTGTAAATTGTTGATACATAAAATGCACAAGTAAAACATCGGGCATAAAATAAATATTTCATATTAGTACTCTTTCCAATAAAAAATAAAATAAAAAAAGTAGGAAAAGTAGCTTTTGAACAGTCAATTCAAGATACGAAACTGTTTTGCCTTAGGCGATTTTATTTAAATTGTGAATGGAAACTTTGGATTCGTAATGCAATGAAATATGTAATGTGTAGTTTTTATAAGCAACTTTTTATTTATTTTTCAATCAATTCGAAGAATCATAAGGCACCAAATTGTCTGATAGATGAAACACGACGAGATATTTAGTCGTTTGCGTGTGAAATATCAAAGTACAAAGTCCAAAGTACCGGGCCTCTCAAATTTTCACTCAAGAGAATGGATCTGTAACTCAACCGTCTTCGTTTTATTACCGGATTTTCTATTTTGACAGTTGAACTTTTAACGGATGAGGACTTATGCAGACTAAAACCGGTTTTGACTGTTAGTCTACGTGTACCGTTAATGCTATTATATTTATTCTTTAACTATGTGCAAAATTTGTAAGTAAAACTTAGCCAACAAAGAAAAGCTTTTAAAAAGTTTTCTTATTAAATTTGAGTTTAATAGTCTTTTAAATTGCAAATAAAAAAAAACTTTTAATAATTGCTCTTACAAAATGTTATAAAGAATTAAAGATAAAGAGAATTATTAAAATCATGTTAGTAGAAAACAATCAGATGTGACAAAAATATCGTTTGGCAAACTGAGGTAATTTATGAAAATTTGTACAAGAATGAAGAAATGTTTAAGAAAATATAAATAGACTGGCCTATTTTCTCTAAGGTCTCATTAATATGCATTCGTTTGTATTCGCATCACGAAATCCATGTTACTTTAGATACTAAATACATACTAAACGTTTATACTCAAAGAAATACATGTAAAGTAAATGAAGTCTTTCTCATAAGAAAATATTTCATATAATTAAAATTTACTTAAATGTAGTATTTGCATATGCATGAATTTATGCAAATCTGTAGAGCTTTTTATATAAAATTCATATAAACATAAATGAAATTACGTACGGCTAATATTGAACGCACCTACTTTTATATCACAGTAATGGAACGATATCTCATAAGCAAGATTTAAGCAGAGAATAAGAATTAATTCTTCTTTATAATATATATAATTGTTTATAATGTATCGATGTTGCGTTTCACAAATTCCAATTTTAAAGTCTTTTAGCATTTATCAATCTAATTTAAAATTTCAATCGACTGCGTGGATCTCTTTACAATTTGTCTCGTTGCCAAATTACAATTTTATTAATTTATTTTACCATTGTGCATTTTCATAAGTTCTTGAAGAAGAATATGATTTTTTTCACAAATCTCTTTAAGTTCTGCGATGTCTTCTTTAAATTTGTTGCAATCGTGCTGCAATGTATCTTCGTCAAAGCCACGACAGCGATGCGCGGCTACATCAGCTTTGAGAGCAGTTTTCGTAGCGACATAAGTTTTTCTGCGCAAAAAGGGAAAATTATTTTGTCCATCTCCTTCCTTGGCTACTTTGTAGGCGGCAAAGAGAACTTCACGCGGTAATCTCTTTTCTCTGGGATTTAGAGGACGAACTATCAGAACGGTTCGTAAAGGTGACGGTAACAGAAGCGCGGCCCATCGCATGTATGCGAAAAATCGTTTCGACGGCGTAAATCCATGAAAAATTGCAATTTCCACATCGTAAATCAGTTTCGTTTGACGTACAAGTTTTGCGAGGCCTGCCGTCTTTTGTAGGCCCTTGATATCATGCACAGCTATACCGATCAGCAGATTCATCAGCACAATCGTGACGAACAAAAGAAATAACACAAAGCAGAGCTGGGCTGAAATTTGTAGCAAGATCCAGGAAGTTCCTCCAATACTGTCGTGAAAAGGAAGGCCCCCTTTCTCGGATGAAAAGAAAAAGTCGTCGAAGCCTAACTCGCCAGTCATCATCGCCAAAACTTTAATGAGACCTGTATGCGGACTGCTGAACCATTTGGAACGTGGAAATATCACGCAAAAACTAACTGTAAAACCTATCAATAGGCAAGCGTAGGCTAAAAGTAGCTTAAATACTTGTGCCTGCACACTAGTAAACATAGCTACATAAGCACCAAACACCGGTAGCTGTCCGACCATTAACATCAGATTGCTCCAAGCACAAAGCACGCCGAAAGCGCCTAAGTAACTTTGCCAGGTATATGTTTTTCCCGTGTAGATAAAAGAAGTAGCAAAAACGTTTAGTATCACGCATAACTCAACCAGATTTTCCACTTGCGTAAAGAATTGTTTAACTGATCGGTAACTGGGAATGACGGTAAATTTGCGACAAGCCTCGAGTATAGTAAGCACCATCAACGTGTACCACTGAATCTCGAGTACCGTAGGATGTTTGTAAAGAAAACCATAAATTCCAGTTGCGTTCGCGCATAACGGTAAATTATGTATGTAGCCCTTCGATTCGTTGTAACAATTATGAGCAAGAGCAATTATCACCCAACTCGTAAGAATCAGCACGTATATCAAGTAGAATAATAATCTGACGGCATAATATTTTCGAATATTGTGCCACTTGAGATGGAGAAAAGACTGGCATAAAGGATGCTCTAAAATCTCCTTGTAGCCCTCCTTTACGAAGGTGTTGAGATAACTAATTTCAGGCGATCGATTTTGTCGATTCCGCCGATGTTGCAGTAACGGACGGAAATCTAATTGTAATTCGAGCTCGCCTGCAATGAATCCCTGTCGACGTAAATTCAAAGACTTATCCAGTCTACGCTCAAATACGTCTAGTGATGTAGGAGTTTTACGTAGAACGATAGATAGGGCACTATTCCCACCGATAGTCCTTGCAGTAAGATCCGCTTCATGTTTTATCAGCAAATTGACACATTGTGACAACTCATTTGAGGCAGCGATATGTAATGGCGTATATCCGTACTTGTCGGCTTTATTTACGTCCGCCCGCCACTTCAGCAAAAGTTCGGTAATTTCCTCGGTTACTAAAGATTTGCCTAAAGCCAGATGCAGAGGTGTCCGACCCTCGTAGTCCTCTACGTTAGGATCCGCGCGACCTTTTAATAAAATTTCCATGCATTCTAGCGAATGCGAACGAGCGGCTAAATGTAGAGCTGTGTGTCCTCGATGGTTTTTCAATTGAAGATTAGCATTTGCTTCAACCAGAAGGGCCAAATTATCTGCATAACCTGCCTCTGCAGCCAAATGCAGAGCAGTATCTTTCTTTTCAGTAAGTAAATCTACTTGGCAACCAGCTTTCAAAAGTATTTCTAAACAAATTTTATCTCTACCGTCAGTTGCATGATGAATAGCTGCATATCCATCCTGATCCAAACGATTCAATTCTTTATTATTCGGCGCTAGCAAAGAAAGTACGTGTAAAGCATTAGTTCGTGAGGCCACATGCAATACTGTTTCTTCAGTGTCGTACGGAGATAGTTGGCTAATACCTTGTTGCATGAAATACTGAGCTACATCAAAAGCATCTCCAAAAGCAGCGTAATGAAAAGCCGTGTATTTCGACGTGGTGTCGATACTCGCACCTTGTTCTATTAAATACTTGACACCCTCAAGGCAGTTCCGAAACGCGCACAAGTGCAACGGAGTGAGACCATTATTGGGCTCGGTATAATTGACATTGGCTCCACGTTTGCACAAACGATGTATGAGTTTTGTACGACCCATAAAACTCGCTTGTAATAACATGATGTCAATTTCGTTGGAATTAAGGTTCGCAAATACCGTCTCCACATATGTTTCATCTGAGTTTTGGGATTCTAGATTTTCCCAGATTTGTGATGTGTAGCTCATACGTTTCCTGTGTTCCGTGAGAATATTTTTGATGAAATCTTCGTTAATGCTTAAAGAAGTGAGATAGACTTCGGAAGAAGCGCGTTCACTTATGATGGGATAATCTTCCATAAATGTTGGATTTATAAAATTATCGGTTTGCGATGATTCGTATTGATCTGGACCACTTTCAAGTTCATTGTCATCTTGTTTAGACAATGAACGTCGCGATTTTAGTCGATTTATAAATAAGGAAGCCGTGCTCGCGCGTGTGAATAAAGACGGAATGGTTTTTGGTATTATTTCTTCGGTCTTCTCCATTTCTTTCGCTGGTGAAAACGGTACAAATTTGTTGCAGCGATTATCTATCCTTTCACCTGTTCCCGTATTAAGATTAATTACCTAAAAATATAATTAGCACTAATAATAAACTTTAATATTTAGTTAAAAAATGTAAAAGCAAAAATTTGTTAATAATATCCTATTTATTAAGCACGCATAGAATAATTAAAAAGATATAAATTATAAATTTTACAAATTTATTATAGTAAGTAAAGCAGAAATTAAACGGAAAAATATATTTTACAAAAATAAATAGAAGTTTCAATTATGCAAAGGTAAGCGTAACTTTATAATATCCTTTGTGTCATTTATAACAATTATAATAAAAACGTGTCGATATCCGAAAATAGCTAATAAATTATGTTTTGAATAATAACTAAAAACGAATATGTTTTCGCGTTAATCTCAAATTTAGCACAATATGTTTTATTACAAACATATTAAACGATATTTATTTACACGATTGATAAACGGGAAAATTGATTCTAGAATGAAGAAGTACCTTATGTTTGTTATAGCACGAGACGAAGCTCGGTGGTGGATATTGATAATCGTCTCGATCGCATCACCTCGTTCTTTTGCCAGACCGGTTCACACTGAGACCGAGAGAGTGTACAGCATGCGGCTAACTCCATTGTACCGGTTATACCAGCGAAAGAAGTTTGGATGCTACGTATACTGGATGAGACCGGTAGGCTATCAGAAATGCGCACGGAAAGATTGTTGAAGGACACTGCACGTGTTTCTCATATTTCACATTCTTTTTCACAATACGCATCACAAACCGATATCGTATAAAAATTTCTTCTTATCGCAAATGCCACGTTCATCTTCTAAGCACTAAAATTTTCTGATTTAAGATCAACATTTTTTAATGCGAATTAACTTTTACCTAGTTGTATAAATTATAATTTATAACAAAGAAACGAACGTTATAAGTTCAACAAGACAAGGTAATCGATGCGCGAAATAACAATATATGTTTATCAAAGCAAGTTTTAGACGCGCAACAAATAATAACATCGCCAGTTCAACCGACGCGGCGTTTAAAAAAAATATAAGCAAGGAGACCGCGAGAAGATGTATTAGGCTGTCATATAAAAAAACGGAATTTCCGCGACGAGATAGATCCGACAATTTTCGCAACGTACAAGTTTATTTAAATTGATCGCGACATCGACCTCCGCACTCGGGAGTCTTCGAAACGCGCTTCTCTGTACGGTTCGCACCCTGCCTGTGTAGAGCATTCAATAAAAAATAGCTTTATTAACTCTACTGGCAATATCTTAATTACCTAATCAACATCGCGAGGAGACTATAGCGGCAAGCGCGACTTGTCGCATAATTAAACACTAGTATTTAAAAGTTATAAAGTTTACAAATTAATTTTTTTTTATAGATTTAAATCACTTTTTTTTATCGCACAATATATTAAATAAAAATTAATTATTTTAGCGATATATTAAAAAAATTAAACCTTAATTATTCCATAAAATTATAACAAAAATTGCTACAGCATTATTGCATTTGTACAATTTTTTTTGTTACATTTTTTTACTTTATATGTGATGGAAAATTGTACAAGTGTAATATACACTGTTCTATTTTAATATACTGAGTATCCGAAATAAAATATCCAATCATAAAACTGTGGGTAAAGAATTAAAATTGGAGTCCTGTACGGGTTATTCGGGGACAGTGATATTATATCTGTCGCGCTTATTCACCCGCAGCTTTACGATCAAACATTTTATTTTAGATACCCTGTATATAAATAAAAATTATTTCTAGCTAAAATATATTTTGTATTATAATGACTTACCTGTTCACGATTATGAAACTCTTCAAAATACGTAATGTCGTGTCCATTAATAATGATATTTCCAGAACCTTTTCCCCAAATTGTTACTTCACCTCTTGCAGTTTTTCTCATGCAATCTGAAATCATCAGCAACAAAGTTTTTTATTATATATTACATATAAACATATAGTGAAAAAATTGGCAGTGTCAGTAATTCACTTACTTGCAACTTTAATGTATGGCCTTCCTGTATTGTCATACTCCAACTTTATAGGTAAAATAAGTCTTTACATTAATTATAAACTAAATAAATACTTCTATTATTACTATTATGTATACACATTGATACTTACAGGTGGTATTATCATTTGATCAGAGTCAATAGTAAGTATTTTACGATATTTCATGATTAAATCCGTTGCATGCTTTGATAACGGATGATCACACAATCGTTGTAACGATGTAATAAAATAGTTATACTGAAAAAATTATTATAAATTAAACTAAGTTATATATATTTTTTAAGGGATCACTATTTATTATTAATATTATTTACCTCTGAGTCACTAATAGGCTCAAGTATTTGTTTTTCAATTTCATGATTCAACAACCATGTGGAATTAATTAGATTGCTATAAAATACATTTAAAAAATTGTAACTTGCATTTTTGCGATGTATATTTAAAATTATATATCAAGTTGTATATATATATTTGATTCTATTAATTCTATACAAATTAAATACTCAACATACATTTGGTCCTTATGTAAATTGCCTTGCCTTATAAATGAGTCTTCAATATCATTCAGTGATTTTATTTTATCCACAATATTCTGTACAAAAATAATATTCTTAAATATTAATTGCTTTCTTTTATATGTCACAATCATTACAATAACTTACATATAATGCTTCGTAATAATTTGGTTTTGAAGTATAAAACATAGAGTGAAAGGGTCTCCCTGTCTCATCAAATTCTGCTTCTTTCCTATTTGGAAAAATTGTTTCTGGATGTTGCATTATTGGCCGTGCTTTAGGATCATATAACCCTGATGGAAATAAATATTCAATTGCTTTCTAAAAATAACAATTATATTTCTTTAAATATTAATTAAAATATTTATCAAATTGTTTTAATAATTACACCTACATCAATATCCGTTTGTGTAAAATATTCGGGATCTTCACCCATCATGTTGGCCAAGTATCTTTTCCCTATCTCATATTCTGCAATTTCTTTCTTCATAAATTGGTCTAATGAAAAAAATGAATTACAAAATCTTATCTATAAACTGTTAACATTATAATTATATGAAAGATTACTAATTATGTATAAAATCTGTACAGAAAGAATGAAACTATTACCATGTTCCTTTGCACGTTGTAAATACATTAACATAGCTTTGCTTATTTTTTTCTCCATTTTTTTTGTATCAGAGTTGATTTCATCGATATCTTTGATCTCTTCAATAGGCGTTGTATATGATCGTGTCACAACACGATTCTGTAACTGTAAATAATTAACATAGCAATAAAAAAAAGAAAGACTGTACTAAACAGACAAGGTGTATTCGTTTACGCAGTAGTCAGCACAGTTCCTGCACTTTTTGAGAGGTTATCTATGTTCTTCTACATTAAGAAAAAAAAGAGATAAACTCTGAACAAGTGCAGTAACTGCTCTGATTGCTGCGTAAACGAATGCACCCACAGTCTTGTAACAAAAAACTGCAGACATACCAAACGTTGGCTGGTATCCGAAAAGAATGTAACAGCATTATTACTTAAGCCGATTAAACGTCGAAAGTGTGTACAACGAATAAAAGTAGACACCGCCATAATTATGGCTTGATCGTTTTTTAACTGATTTAAAGAGAATAATTGTTCAAGCTAATCTATTATAACCTAAAATTTGCTGCCACCACAGCCACATCGGTGACGACGGTAACGACTCGTAGCGAATTTTCTCTAAACTACAAACAAAATTATATTATTTGATTGGTTCATATGAGCCAATCATTAGCCATCGCCGTTTCCGCCAATTTCGTAACAACCAGTACGGAGGAGGCAAGAGGAAGACAGAGGATCGTCATCGTGATCGGACGTTTCCTGGTTGTGCTCCCGAGGATGATTTCCTAAACTTCCTGGTGTATAATGAGGCAGGACTAAAGATATTCGTATGAGGAATTGAGTGCAACAAGATATACATGACTGTGATGTACAAGTCTGTGCGCTTGTAACAATTGTAAGTTGTAATAGTTTTAACGGTTATTCTTTTCTGTTTTTTTTTTTTTCTCTCCTTTTTGTATGAAAAATTTTATAAATAATTTTATGTATGTTTTATGCATATCTGTGATAAATCCCCGTATGTATGACATATATTACTAAATTTCTAAAATTATAAAAAAGGTAAATGTTTTCTCAAATATGTAAAACATGTAGATAATATCAGAGAAATGAAACGATGCAAATATTTCCCTTTAGAATGAGGAGCGTGAAACGATTATTCTGGCCGTATTTGACTTATGTTGGCGCCGTTGGTCTTTACAGCTACGATTATGTGAGTCGTAAAAGAAGACGAAAGCAACGGGAGAAATTTTATTTCGGCCGAGCAATATATGCCTCATTTATCTACGCAATTTAGGACTATCGTGCAATACGTACGTATTAAAAACGTTAAAGACATTTGTTTGCCCGTTGTGTAATATTATAAAAATAAACAAAAAAATTAAAATTACTTAAATTTATTAATGAATACTTTATTAGAATATTTATATAATTAAACGTAGGGAAAAAATAAAATATTTAAACGAGTAAAGTTACAATATATGTGTATCGGAATTAAATAATTTGCAGCTTTATTCACTTTTATCTACAAACAGTACCTTTGTCGATGTGTATACGAACAGTATCTATCACATCACATAATAATATGTTGTAATAATTTATATATTTCTTTTTTTATACGATATGATTAGTAATAATTAACAGAATTACAAGCACATACCATTTTACATTTGCACGTTTAAAAGGTATGTTTAATATACATCGTTGTATTTATTGTATTGCAGATTTGGCGTTTGCTGCGGTGACGGCAGCTAGCATATGTGACATGCGTCGGTCTCACACAAAGCGAATGGTACATGTCCACGGAACGCCAGCCGTCGAGGAAATTCTAGAGAACGCGCTTCATTACTTTTGTCCTCGTCTACAATGGCAGAGGAGACGAGAGCAAACGCCATATCTACCTTTTAATGTACGTATAATTCACGCATTGGCATAATAATTTTAATTCTGCAATACAACGAGCAGTCACGGTTTAGCAAAGAGTTTTTGTAATGAACAGTAAAATTGTCAACTTGAACATAATAAGTTAAATGGAATATGTGTTGTTGTACATCAAATGTGCATTCACGTTAAATTATTATTGACAAACTAAGAAAGAAATAAGTGGTTCGTATTAAAAATCAGTCTTAGAAAAGAATAAAGTAATACATTGCAGTCGCAGGAAGGTAGTCTAATAGTGCAGATTTATAAAGAACATTATATATTCTAATTGCTAACCAGAAATTTCTGTATAATTTTTTACATCCAAGTACTTTTTCTATTTATTATAAATATTTATCTCACCATTTATTGATGTACAAATCTGATTAAATTACCAGAAAAGTACGTTGTTAATCATAACGCAATGAGATCGTGCGGAGAATCACGTTGTGACACTTTAAACAGTCATGGCATTCTCATGAGAAAAAAAAGGATATTACATATTAACATGTTACACGCTATTATGCATGTATATTATAATATAAAGAGGTATGTATGTATATACACACTATAGTTTAATTCAACTTGTTGCATTATACAATACATACACATATCATAGATGAATATGTACACGTATACTTTGAGCGTATTATTTTCCACATAGGTTGTTCGATAGCTGGGTAGATACCTTTTATTCTATAAACTAATTATTTCTTGGGAAATTCTTAAAGTAATTATTATTTCTTGTAAATATAAAGAATATATTTTTATTCATATATGCAGAACATCTCAGATCTATTATCTTTGGATTTTAGTAATAGATTCGAGTAGTTATAAATTACAAAACAAAACGTAATTTTTACGTATTTTTAACAAATAAGTTAAATATAACATAAACAATAAGCGAGGATAAAAGGTATCTTTGACAATCGATCAAGCCTGAAAAAATTAATTTATCTAATGTGATTAATAAATTACACGTATATGTACACTGAAAAACAGATATGGTGTTTGCTGCGGCGACGGCGGCTGTGTACATTACAGTACAAATAACATGAAACACATACATTATTTTCACATTTCAATTATTTTCATTAATACTGATTTCAACGATTATAATTTTATTAATTATGCATTTATTTTCAGCTATCTTATGACTATTTTTGACTTATGGAATTTTCTAAGGCTAATTTAATTTTGTGAAAAAAAACATAGAAGAAGGAAACTAAAGGAAACTAAAGGTAACTATTTTTATATTCTTTTACATATTACGTAATCAAGGGAACAGAGTTCTGAGTAGATTTAGGCTCTCTAATACAAGTATTATAAAAATGCGATACAATCTACGTTACAAAAAAAAATAGCGTCAAATAAATAACTTATATATTTAAAATACAAGAACTATTTTGTTAAACATCAAAGTTCTTATTTATATTTGTTTATTTAATCTTAAAAACGTAGAGCTACATTTGGTCTTTCTCTCGAAACTTGCTTTTTCTTTTGAAAAAGACATCTTAAAGATTACTTCTTAGATATTTCTTTAATGCAGGCTTATACAATATATCTTATTAGAAAGAAAATAGAATAAAGTACTAGTATCTTGGCATCATGTATAAATATTTTGAGATATTGAATTAATTTAAGTTCTAAATAAATGAGCTTATAATTTTTTCTTAAAGTTCAATATACATATAAAATTGTATTATTTCTGACATTTTTAAATAAGATAAAAGTTTGAAACTTGGAAAATATATGAATATTGCACAATAAAATCGCAATAGTAAAGAAAATATATAATTTGCGTTACGCGTTTTGTAAATTAACTTATATATTAAAAAGAAAAAATAGTCTAGTTTTTTCAGTCCTTTATTATTGGACGGTGCGAGGAAGTTATAGGATTTATCGCAGATTATATTATTAAAAAGTTGCTAGCTGCCTTTGTTGTTTCGTTTGCCTTCATATAATTTTTATTCAAAGAGTTATAAGATAACTCCTTTTTTTTACTCTCTCTTTTTACTTATTACGTAATAAAGTACAATAATTTTGTATACAAATATTACAGAACAATATCTTTCCTTTAATCTGTGACTAATTTATAACTTATGTAAAGTTAACTTTCTGTTAAAAAAAATCTTTTTCATAATTTTTAAACCAAAGAAACCATGACGCGTTTTCGCGATGTAGAATGCAACATAGTAAAATGTCCACTTCTGCGAGAGGAATGAGCCGTTAAAGATGTTGTTACGGTTGTCCTCGTGCTGCTATTCGTCGGCCCGGTACCGAAGCAATGATGCGAATTCGTCGGGCACCATCCCGAAATCCAGGAGATTGCCTGCATGTTCCTACCGAGTAACAATTGCTGTTTAACGGAGAAATTCCGCGGCGAAAAGTTGTTAGGAAAATGTTGCTATCTCCGCGAATATCGTTTTAAATATATGAAACTTAAAAGTTTACGAAAAAGCAAGTTAAATTCTATAACTATTTTGCCTGTTTTTTTTAATGCAGAATTACATTGTTTAATCGTTAATATTATTTGATGTTATTTATATATTTTAAACATTTACGTCTTATATTTAAATTAAAAAAAAATTACTATAAAAGTATTAAATATAATTCGGAGCAAAAATTAATACATTATATACACATAAAACAATTATAATTATCATGATTTAATTTTAATTCATACTCACCGTACGGTTTTGCAGAAAGGAGTACTGAAGAGGCAATAAATAATTGGATTGGCGGCTGAATTGAGCGGCGTCAAACTTTGTATGAAAGTGGCAACTGCGATATTTGTCTGAGTCTTTGGTACATGCCCATAAACTTGAAGGAGGTCGAAAACTATATATGGACTCCAGCAAAGGATAAATACTGAAACACATCATTATTTTTTCTTGCGTGAGTACTACAATTTATATCTTGCCAAAACTGGCAATATTAAGGTGCGAATACTCATTCCATCTCTATATTTCCTTGTTGAACTTTGCCCGCGTCGGGTTTTTATCGCACGAAAAAAAACCAGATATATTAATTAATAGCAGTCCAATTAAAAAATAAATTACAACTTGTAAATTCGTGGCCTTCAGTAGCAGTAGCATTTTACAAAGTAGTGTAGTTAGAAAATGGAAAGACGTTCCGTTTTTCTCAATTACAAACGGCATGGTCGACATTCTCAACTACTTGCGCCGTAATCAACTTTCTAATTTGTAACTAATATCGTTTATTAAATCATTTACGAACCGTAATAAATTTATTCTTGCTAAAAAACTTAAATATAACCGGGAAATTAATAATAATTAAAATTTATAAAATAATAAAAATTAAGTTTTTTGTTTTTGTGGCAAAACATTTACTTTTGCGGTATAAAGTAAGCCAAGCAAAAGAATAAATTAGTATCGCACAAATCGCGGCAACAATTGGATCTCTGTATTTGCTTTTTAAAATAAGATTAGACAATTTATTGTAAAAATTAAAGTTATAGAAGTTATAAAAGTTGTAGGAAAGTTTTATATTGGTAGATAGTATTTGGTATAGGATGTGTACAATCTTGTTTTATTTTTCAATACATCTGTAATCTTATATAAAAAAAAAAAAGTTACAAATTGTTGCTGCGACATCGATATTGGAAAAACTATGGGTCACAGGGAAAAGTTATCAAATGTGAAAATGGGTGAACATATGACGCACAGTGGGATAACTTAAAAAAAACCCCCAAAAAGTTTTCGTTGCTAATTCATTCCTTCCGTTCGAAAACATTTACACGAGTACTGTGTTTCTAATAAAATGGTAATGCATGAATAATCTGTAAATAAATTAAGTAAAAAATTATGTAAATCTACCACCCATTTATATGTTATTTTAAAATTACCGTTGTAATTGCAATTTGATAAAATAGTTTAAAAAAAGTCTTGTCGAGAAATAGTAAAAAATGCTAATATTACTTATTAATTAAAAAAAATTTTAATCGAAAAATTTAAATTTAAATTGTAGTAGTAAAGTAATATAAAGGACTTTTTGAAAAACTTTTATGGGTTGTATATGAAACGTAACACGAAAGAAACTCTTTAAATCCGTTCCTTTAGCTCTTTTAAATCGATTTTATAAATAGAGAATTTTTCAATATATTTTTATATTTTTTACCGTGCGAACAGCACAAAGTTAAGGAAATATAACAGATTTTCAGAAGCAAAATACCATTTGAAAAATCTAAATAGACCTTATATTTAATTTAAAAAAAAATATAATTGAGTACAAGTTGTTAAACGCATTAATGCGTGAAATTATTGCGTATCTGAGTTAAAAAAAATGTATAATTTTAGTTTTGCATAGTATACGATTAATCAAAGTAATCATTTCATTACACACTTTATTTCTACGAAATAACTTGATATTGAGATTCCACGTGCCAAGCCTAAACAGCACTATAAAAATGTTATAAATTCGGTTTATGAGAACATTCATGGCATTCAAAACATTCCCTCGCACAAAATTAATAAAACGTTTATCAAATGCGCTTTTTAAACAAGATTTCGGAAAGAGCAATTCTTTCGTAAGATTTTTATTTTTAACTAGATTTTTTTCTATCGGCTGTATACTACATATTATAATTGCTGAATTGATTAAGGTAATCATAAAATGATAATGATTTTATTCATAACAAAAAATTACCTAAGTAAATTCTAGATATATATATTTTTTTTATTTTATCTAATTTTGTTAGCGCGTATTTTTCTCTGATACTTCGTAAATACAATCCTTTTCGTCTTTGCGCAATCTCTGTATAAGGTTATCGAATAGCAACGCCTTTGCTTATCTCTTTGCGGTGCGTCTTTTATACCGGGCAAATAAAACGGTTCACCAATTTCATATGAAAGAGACGTAAGAGGAGCTAGATAGAAACTTATTACTTTTTACTGTCGTGAAGTAGACGCTGCCGCCCCGTTATTGTCGTTTACGACAAAGTATTTGTATCGTACGTCAAAGGAAATAAAGATACTTTGAAATACAGATTAGTTTAATAAGGGGAAGGAAAAACTTGACAATTTTTATATATTTCTATATTTATATTTAATACGAGAAGAAAGGGGTAACGGATAATCATATTATTACGCGTTAAAATATAATTTTACAAGATTAAAGAAACTTTAACAATTATTAAATTGATAGATAATATATTAAATAGATAGATATATATATATAATATTATTATTTTTTACATTTAACATAGTATTTCTATGCGAGGGTTAATTATATCTTACTTACCGAATACTATAACGAAGGTCATTTTTACGGTCTTGATTTTCGCCCTTGGAATGAGTCCTCTCGAGGACGCCCTTCGAGTATCTCTAGTAGGTCCCTGACGTAACGCTGCTCCTTGTGACCATATCGTGACTACGATGACCGTGTAACAGCCTCCTATTATTAGGGTGGGTGCTATAAAAAGGCTGAAACTCACCAAGCTCATGTAGATCTTCCACTGAACTGGACCCAAGTCGATCCAACATTGCGTCGTATCCTATAAAATAATGTCAGATTAACGATTAAACTCGTTTTACGAGATCAAGAGCTTTTGCAATTCTTGTCGTTGAAAGGTTGTTTAAAAAATATGCACAACATTAATAAGTTTCGTGATACTACACGCGTTATTTTTTTTTATAGCATCTTAAAAATATCCTATTAAAAATTAATTTGTAAATTGTTCTGGTGCCGGTCAAGACGTATGTCAGTACCTGTATTCTTTTCTCTTCGTAGAGAAATATAATCGGCATGCTGAACAATGCTGATAGCGCCCAAGCCGTAATTATTAAAGCCCGTGCTCTCCACCCTGCAATCAAAATTTATGTTTGTTAGTCAACAGATTATATTTCACTCTATTAATATAAAAGATCGTGTTGCAAAATTAATTGCGTTCAACGAAAAACGCATCGCGGAATTTTTATTTCAATTTAGTTTTTTTGATATAAATTTTGCTTTTTCCTCCGGAAAATCGAAGCGAGTATGCGCGACTTTGAGCGCGGCGTATGAAAGAAGCGTAGCTTTTTGTGAATGTCGAGTTTTACGTCAACCGACGATTCGGAAAAAGGACTAGGAAATATTATAGCGAACGGTGCTCATGACGGATCAGGAAATCGGTTTGAAAAATCCAGATGGAAATGTTTGCGTCAGTACTGTTATTAGGCTTGAAACCTAAAACGGCAGAGTAACACGATATGAAAAAACTAAAAGACGCCGAATCATTTATGTGCTTTGTCGGAATAGAGATTGATGTATACGTATATACCATGACAATTTTACATTACGACATGTTACCGTTGTTCTCATGAAAGCCATTTATTCTGCTAACAATGTGTAATTAGTAATTTCGGCAATTTCATAATTTTAGACGGTATAAAAAAAAACATTACACAATATGTAACGCGTATAAAATATATATACGATAATAATCGGTACGAGTCCATTAATCCTGCTACTATATTTACGGTATGCAATCGGTATTTATAATTTGTCGATAATTGGAAGAATAATCGTCTACAGAAATTCATAATATAACCTGGTGTTGAATGTAGATCCAATTGATTTAATATTACGACAGTTCTATAGTTTAATCTCTGTCATATACCTACCTACTTTCGTGTCTCTTCGATAATACCGTAGACATTTTAATCTCTGTTTAATAACGTTGAGGAACAAGCTGATCGCCATTAATGGACCGAGGGTTACCGCTACCTTCTTTTAATCCTAATTAGAGTTATAATTAAAATTTGTGTCTCTTCGACAATGCCACAGACATTTTAATCTCTGTTTAATAACATCGCGAAACAAGCATACGGGTTGCCATTAATGAATTTAATATTACTGTTCTTATTTGAAACCCTTATCAAAATCATAATTACGGCTTACATGGATTAACGTAGAAAGGGTTGAAGGTAATTTTTGTCTCTCTCTTGCGCATACATTTCATTTATTAAACATACGCTACGCGTTTCACGTTTGCTCGTCATTTAATTTTTTTTTATTATCTTAATTATTATTACCTGTTTCCGTTTTATCTCAACTATTTCCTATCCGCAATTGATTTTTCGAATCTTCCTGCGACGGTATAAAAAAAAATTCCGCCCGACGTTAAACCGTTTCTATGTGTATCAAAGGATGAATATCGCGCTTCTATGGTGCGGCGTGATTAAAATTTTTTTCCAAACAAATTGGATTAGTTTTAATTTATACCGGTCGATGTGATATTGTCCAGGTGAATTAATGGCAAGGATTTTCCTGTATCATATTGTCGGTGATAAAGTATTGAGCGACGGTCGAGCGCGCGTGATTGGTAATCTACATTCAAACACCTAGCAATTTCTGTAATTCCGACCATCGACAAGCCACGGGTAATACACACTTCGATGTATAGAAGGTAGAAGATAAATTTTATTCTAGCGCGGAATACCCGCCGCAACGATTCGTGAGATACCTTCACGTGATAGACGATACGACCAGTAGAAAGATAAGAGAACCGACGACACTATTTTTTTTCCGTCTTTTATCTTGTCACAAAAAGAAGCAACCGATAAAAAAAAAAAAGAAAAGAGGGAAAAGCATGCGCGATCAATGTCAAAGCACGCGATATTATTTCTGAAAGGAACGGAGGGACGGGGAGGCGTATTACGTCAGAGATCATGAAATAATCAGGCCATCAATATTGATAGTATCGCTACCGATATCACGGAGTCGCGACATTTCCGAAGAGTCTCGGATAAAATCGATTTTTATTTCTACTTTTTTCTTACCAACTCCATCACAATTTCCGCGACTAGACGCGTGACGTTAGACAAGAAGTCGAAGTGATTCTTTGACACTAAATTGGAATAAAATAAAGGAATTTAAAAAAAATGTCAAGGCGATAGAAAAGGGCAAGGGTGCACGCGTGAGGCGAATTGAACACAACGTTCCAGTTGAATCACAGATATCAATAGATAATTTAAATTGAAAACGAGCAACATTTAAGATCACATAAAATTATTTTACTATCATATTAATTATGATTAGATTGACGTGAAAATTTCTTTGATGAAATTTGCATAATTCTACAGTGGCAATTTATTAAATTTCCAAGTGTTTGTCTCTTCTTTGTACATTTACTATTAAAGAAGTCTTGTCCAGAGTTATTTAAAACAAAAAGAAAATCTGTCTAGTATCGGTCGTCTAAGTCACTGTTCAGTTTCTAAATAGATATCTGAACGTTTTTCGCCGCGTACTTTGTTTACTGGCGTTGAGCTGACCATACGCAACTTTCGCTCGACTGCCGAATTCACCGGGCAAACCTGTTCCTGCCGACCGCCGCCCGCGCGTCCTTCGCCTTGCGAACTTGGAGCGATAAATCTGCCGGTCAGATGTAAACACACGCACGTACTCACACTAGCGGACTCGGCAGTCGAGCATCGCGTAGTCAAAACATAACAGTAGACTAGTACGCGACGAAAAACGTTTAGATGTCTAGCTTTTCTAGCTCGTTATTTTTCAGTAATAATTATTTAATACCTCGTGCGTTTTGAGTGTTACATTTCTAGCTCGGTGCTGGACAGTTTTGCTACGAGATAAACCACGAATTGGCTAGCTAATTATTAGGTGACGGTGGGAATCAATTTTCACTCGGGATAATCTTTCGACTTGGGGGTTAAATTCACGGGTCGGAATTCATCCTATACATTTCAAGTTTTAACAGAACTATATTAATGAGTTCAGCTTGACGATATTGCTTTGTAAATGGATCCTACATTAAAGGCCGTGATCACCTACGCGCTAATGTACTCACAGCTGCCGGAGAAGTTCATCGGACGGGTAATGGCGTCATATCTGTCGATTGATAGAGCCACGAGAACGTAGGTCGAACTGTAGGTTACTACAGCCTGCATAAACCTTATCAGTTTGCAAGCTATGTTGCCCGCGTACCATGCAACAGTCGTTCTCCAGATTATGTCCGTTAATACGGATATTAGGCCGACTAGGAGATCTGCAACAAGATATACGACGACGAATTGTACACCGTTTGTAAATGAAGCATACTAATTATCTCAGAGCTTCCATATTCTGAGAAATCACTGGATACGATACGTGAATATACTCCTTAATATTTCGGAGAATCTCTACGTTCGGAATTAGATAGAAAGTTCATAGAAATTACTTTAGCCCGCGTGTACGTGCATTCCTTATTGTTACAAGATCGTTAAATTCAGAGAAACTTGCCGACACTTTCGTTTAGAGAGAATACAAATTTTGAGAATATCAAACTTATATAAACCGTTATGTTAATTTGTAATTTAATTTGGAATATCGAGAACGTAAGATGTTTGCAATTGTAAAAAGTTATACTGTATATCCGTACGTCGTGTTTAATTAAACTCGTACAGACATTTATGGAGTAAAATCCTTTTTTTTTTATTTTATTTCGCGATTTTTTTTTTTTTTTTTAAAGGTTTCTTGTAATATACATTTGCAAACAATTCATAGAAATAGTAAACGTTATACAACGATGTATGAGAGAAACTTACGTCACGTTACACGCGATATAGTTTCGTATATTGTACACATAAAGATACGTCAACCAAAGAAAAGGAAAAGAAATCTGTATCTACAAAACGCGTACGTGAAAGAGGATACACTATCGCATCTCTCAGAGCTTGAATTACAGATATCGGGAGGGTTTTTGAGAAAATGTAACAGTAGTCTGTTCGCAATTCTTGTTCGGGCAAATATTGGTAAAACGGAAATGTCAAAAAAGTGGCACGATCAGCAGATCTCTTGTTATTTAAACCACATTGTTATGTGCTCTTTTTATTAAACGTACACTGAGAAGCAGACACGGCGTTTGCTGCGGCGACGGCAGCTAGCGAACGCGACTTTAGCGTCGTGTGCGTCGAGTTTCACATGTGCCGCATGTATTACATACCGCGCCGGCCGGATTGCCGATGACTGATTTCTCTCCGTTCTCTCATCCTCCGCCTTTACCGTCTTTAAGATTACGTACGCTAGCCGCTGTCGCCGCAGAAAACGCCTTATCTGCTTTTCGGTGTACAAGAATTTCTACGATTTGATACATAGATCTCTGCTTAATGATCTAAAGGTTATTATTTTACAAAAAAAAATATTAAAACATTAATTTTCTTAATTATACGCTATTAACAATTTCATAACACTTACCAGCAAATGCCAGTTGCATGATGAAAAAATTCATTCGGGATTTTCTACGTTTTCCCAGTAAAAGTCCGGCGAGGACTGCAGTGTTACCGGCGACTATCACTGCAAATAGGAGCCATAGTACCGCAAATTGCTCCGTCTGTAAAAGGAAATGCGTTTCTTTTACCTTTATAAAATCCGTAGTTTTATTCCTTAATTTAGTTCGACACAGTTCGGGCTCTTTTCCAAAAAGCTTATTCTAAACGTCACAAGAGATTTTCATAAATATAATAAATAAAAACTTAAAGATTTGTGAGGTATATAAATTTACACGCAAAAAGAACTTGATTCCAATGTCTATTTCTTGTCACAACACGGATTGTGCCTTTCGGCTCGGGAAAATTTATTGGCACTGGTATTTCTTTCCGAATGGTTGTGTGTGAATTACCTTAGTATCCACCCATCGGCGAAAATGTCGCCGAATCGACGAAAATCGTGGACTACGGAGCTACTATTCCATTCGTCTCCCTTTCTTTTTTTTCTTCGTACTCAGCACTAAATCTATGTTTCTATTTCCGCAAACTGCGAACTATGAAAGAGGCGATTTAGATTGCTCGATCTCTTTGCGGGTATCGTGTATCGAATATAGTATTAGAGCACTTGCATGCTGAATAGAAATAAAGTCATGGCTCTTAATCGCAAAAAATATTAAAATAGAGACATTTATTTAATTTATGTACTCGTACGTTATCAGTTAAAAAATAATTTTTTTTATCGTACGTGCGCGAAAAATATTCTCAATAATTTGCATCGTTTTACATTCCATCCGATTTATCGTCGCAAGTCGAGCGTGAGGCCACTTAATTTACGCATTTGCATGTCGTGTATGGTAAAAGTTCTACCGTCGATTACTGTATAACCGGAGGCGCGAATGGGATCGCGTGACTCGCAAGACGGTGCTTGTCGGAAGCGTCGAGACGTCCGTTTCAAACAAGAAGTTTGATGATCGATAGAAATTAATAGCGCACGCATGGGATGGAGCTGCTAACACGCTGCTGGCAACTTTGCAAATTCACTCCAATTATTAAAATTAACGCGACAATGCTTTCAATATTTATCGATGAAATTAGAATGGGTTTCTCTAATTTTATTATACTATTTATACGTCTGTTTTATTTAATTAATATGAATTTTAATAAATTAAACGAAACAACATAACTTTATCAAGAATATTGTGACATAAAATATTGAAATAGCGTCGAGAGAGAGAGAGAGAGAGAGAGAGAGAGAGAGAGAGTATCTTGTTTCAAAAATATTCGTGAAAATTTTGAAAAGTAGTAAAAAAATAAAACACTTATACTCTTTTATTTATTTATCTTTTTTTTTTAATTTAAAAAGATTAACCCATTTGATTTGTAATTTAATCTTTATACATCATTTTATGCGTCTACTTGAATATGCACTTTGACAGACCACATGAAAATATGAATATTGTATTCTCTTGACAGCAATTTAAATATTAAACGAAAATATGTTACCCAAATGTTTCATTTAATATTGCGTTAAATTTTAATAATAATAATTTGATGAATTTCTCGAGTTTATTATACATTATGTTTTTATTTACGAGTCTGCTACAAAATAAAATTAATTTAAAATAAATTTTGTATTAATTAATATAATTTGATTTTTTCTTAATATAAAATTTATTTAGAAAAAAGCCTTTATTTTCTATAATTGATTATTCAAAATTTATTAACGCCTTAAAATTTCTATTAAAATAAAATCGATTTTAATTTGATCAAAGACTCCACCATTAAAATATAATGAAATAAAAATTGCTTACTACGGGAGGGTAGAGATTTTTTAATTTTATAATTATATACCTATCAAGGATAGGATTTTAGACGTAGTGGTTAAACTTGCTTAATACATTTATATCTAATGTCCAATAATATCACAAATCGAAGCTTATCGTATCTTTTGTGAAATTCTGTCTAACGGAAAATAAGTGAAAAACGCATTTCGGTTCTAGTGCATCTCGTGTCAGTGACAAGATATTTCTCGACATACAAATCAATCGATATAATATAGCTATAGCGACACCATCTAAGTGGATCCATACGATACCTCATCGATGGATGACGGGAATAAATGGCAATAACGAGATGACAGGCTTTCATCCACGCGATTTCCACCATCATCCCGCGCACTTTATAAAGCACTTAGCCATATTACTGCGTAATTTCGTTGATCGTAAAAAATTGCCTTGATTTACGGTCTTGTTTCGCCACGGATACACGCCGGCAAACTGTGCGCTTTTCGCACACGAGATCTGTAAAGGAAAGCCAACGACGAGCGACGTTAACCCATTTAATCTACCATAAACGGACCGTTTTTACTCCCTGTAAAAATCTGTTGCGCGTAATTGAGCGTAGGTATTATCCGTCGAGTGGCAAACCGCTACGGTTCCACGTCGGTTTTACAAAGCGGCCGGCATAACCAAATGTGCGTACTTACGTAAGATTGATGCTAGACTAATATCATACTAACGAGTTATTAATTAACACTCATTTCGTTCAATGCTAATCCATAATTTTACAATAAAATACAAGTCATTAGTAGAATTGTAGAATTTATAAGTAATTTTGAGTGCGCGATGTAAACGTAAATTCTTGCGTTTGTTAGAATGAAAATTTATTAAATCTGCGCAATTGCATCGAGCGAGTGCGTTTCCCCTACTTTATGATATTGAGAGGCTACGATAACGAGAAGAAATTGTTTTTAAAGAGCGTTTACAATGTACACAGTGTCGGGTTTTTACGAGCTGTTGTAAGAAACGACGTCGTTCGCACGTGCAATTCTTTCTTTTCTTTTTGTTACTCACTCATAATTTAGAGCACGTAATTCTTGAACAATACCGTAATCAGAACAAGTAAACCATTTGCTCGAAGAAATGGTGCATTTTTTATATCTACTCTTTTAAGAAGAAATAATTTCTTTTTTAAATTTAAAACAAGTTAAGAAAATTAAGAATTTGAAAGAAATAAAATATACATATAAATAAAAATTTTTAATTGTCTGATTTATGTTTCTAAATTAGAGCAACTGAGTTTACAATTTGATATATAAAATCTTGTTTTTTTTTTTATTCTATTATTCTCGGAGATCAATCTCGACTTTATATTTTGCTGCAAGCGTGGGAATAGATAGTTATGTCGAGTATAAGAACAGAAATATCGATAACGAGTCATAGCGACATCGTATAATCGTAACAAGCTACGGTAAATCGTCATCGAACGACAACGTGGTAATGCCGTTCTCAAGAAAGATCCCTAACTACCGCAAACGGTTAGGCGAAGAGTAACGAGTCACTTGTAATTCGTAATTTATGACGATTGAACGAAAAGCATAAGCTTAATGACGTCGTTCGCTCGTAGTAATAATAAGGAAAGTGCACTCTTGGATATACGCCAGTTTCCTGTATAAGTAGGCTCTTGATGAACGAGAAAAGAGTATTGACTTTGTGATTTCTGGCGCTCGATATACGAATCGGTGATCGAAGTAAAAAGCGAGTAATTGAAAGCAATGCTAATATAATGTAGAAAAAGAAACTTTATTAAATTATCGTGGGTAAGACGGTAAAATCTTGATAAATAATATAACTCCTTAATGCTTAACGTGTCAAAATGATTAATACTACGCTTGAAAATACAAACCTTTTAACGGGGTGAAATATAATGGCAGTCAGAGTAAAGCGACATATAAACTACTTTGTCTTTTCCGCGTCGTCTTCCGCTGTTTCCGACATACGTTATCTCATTTATTTTCCGGAGAACTTTTATTCCAGGAAAACATTTATAAAATTCTCAAACTATCTAATAAAACTTGACTTTATTTATCTATTTATTGTTAAATCTTAAATAAAGAAAATCGGTGGGACGCCTGAATTAGCTGTTGATTGATTTTTTTTATTACCGTTTATTGTTGCCGCTTAAAAACTTAATTTTAATATTTAACATTAATATGTCCAAGCAAGAACGGTCTTCGCGATTTCCCCTTTCCTCACCGCGCCTCACCCACAACCTCCAAATTATATGATTATACAATACATTGCATTTATTAAATCGTATTTAAAACATTTGGTGTAACGCATGAATTGGTTTAACATCGTCGGCACCAGTCTGGCGGGGTGATGGAGGGGAGTCGAGCGCGCCGACCAATCACAGCGCTCCATGAATCGCCTGATCTCGAACGGTCTACGTTACGTAGACTACGTGCCCGTTGCGCAGCGTTGCGCAGTCGAGAAAATACCTTCACGTGTCACGTGTACACGCGGTTCACGCGGTAAGACGAATATTGAAATATTTGCGTGTTTTACGTACTTGTATTCGGGCAACGATATGCCGAGCATCGAAATCTATCTACCTAAGATCCGAAATCTCTAAAGGTCAGTCTTATTGTGGAGCTTCGGGCGTGAGAACGTGTCGGTAATCGCTCCGCAATTACGCGTGTTTTCGGTCGCAGGGAGGTCAGTCTCGTGTACGGATAAGTGTCGACGTCGTCGACTAGGGAACGGGCGATCATATTCTGTTCTCCTTTGTCGTTCCACTCGTCGTCTTGTGCTCGGTTTCGTGCGTCGAAAGAATGCTCCGGAACGACAAGGTTATCGCGGACGCAGCGCACGGAGCGTCCGGCGTGATATTAACCGCGTCGCCCGCGACCAGGACTACCGACCCGCTTCACTCGCCATCTCCTTTGGCGGCGTTCAGTGAGTTCCGGCGATCGCCATCATCAGAGGGTGAAATCTGCACTTCGCGCGTCTTCTCCGTCGCGGCCAGATTCTCCTCCGTCGCGGCCAGATTCTCCTCCGTCGCGGTCAGATTCTCCTCCGTCACGGCTCTCAACCTGTTTCGAGCAAGTGACCTCGGAGGAACTTGAAGAAGATTAAGTGCGCGAGGAACATTTCGTGTCGCGGCCCGTCTCATTCGCCGCTGGACGCAAATTCGTGACGTCGTTCACTTCGCCGACGAGACTTGGACTTTGTGGACTATTCCGCGAGTGTAAAGTGCCGCACGCCGATATTAATGATTTTACGAACCGCGGTCGGTTCGTCGGTCGTTTCGGAAGTGCCGCTACTTATCGGGCGTTTTTTTTTTACGGTAATTTTTTTACAGGAGTGCCGAACATGGAACGCGCGATCATTGAGTAATTTTCGCGATTATAAAATCACGGTCGGGGTGTTCGCGAGTTTCAAGTGCGCGGAAGGATGGCTCGACACGTCCCATCTGAGAGGAGGAGCAGGCCCAGGACGGGCATCCTGCATCGGCGGAGCAACTATTAGGTAAGCATAAATTAAAAAAAAAATCTTTATTAAATAAAAACTTTTTTTTATAATTATATTATATAATTTACATGTCTACATTAATTATTTTTTTCTTATGTTACAGTCAACAGCAGAAATCTACAACTCCGCTGAAGCTCATGCAGATCGGTGAGTTACATGCATTTTTTTTCGTAGTTAGAAATTGGGTGTCTTAAATCGGCAACAAATCATTGACCATTAATCACTCATTTGTAATTATCAAACATAAATTATTATAATTAATGTCCCCAATTATACGCGCACAACCTTTTGAAAAATAGCTCACGCTTTACGTGCTCATGGTTTCTTTTAGTATACATAACATTTTAATAATAATAAATTTTTCACTTTTAAATATTTTTCTAAATAATTTTTGTAACATATAAATTATGCAAATTGTAAAAATAAATAAAAGATCTATCTGTCTTCTCGTAAAAAGTAGATAGATTCAAGTAACAGTAAAGAAAAACAGCCAGAAAAATAATACAATATATCATTGCCTTAATTTGCTAAGAGCAGGTAGTCATACATATATGTATACTATTAACAGTAATGTCTATATAAAAAACTTAAACATTTCGGAATTAACTATATATATTTTACAAATAAGTGAAAAAAATAACTTCCCACGAAATGAGAAGGTTGCAATTTTCTATTATTTTAGTACTTTTTTTCATAGTTAGGAAATTATCATTGTTTGTTAGACAGTTTTATAGAAAACTTTCTGCGTTGAGCGTAACGTATTTGAGGACGTTATACGATGCACTTCCGACAATAGGGAAAAAGTGACGTAATCGTAAGGTATGCATACTATCGGTATACCGATACTATGCTCATTCGTATTCTTCACGGACGAGATTTTCGCGATATCTGCGAGTTTACGAGATGCCGGAACCAAGCCAACATCGTGGATTTAATTCAATTCACGAGATAGAAGCCAGAAAGAAGCTAAAAACTACTATCAAGCTGCTTTACGTTTCTAAATTTTTACGAATTTTTCCGCTTGCACGAAAACATTGTTTCTCATCTTTTTTTTATTTTTTATCTTGCGTAAAACTTATTAATATTTATTTTTCATACTTTCACGTTTGAAATACAATGCAGCAAATTTTCACAACTAATCTTCCTATTCTTTTGTTTGAATCGGATATTATATCAGATATATATTATTATCTTTAAAATTTATGAGAGTTAATTTAAATTAAAAATTACCCTTCGTTATAATCTCGTGAAACGCAGATACCGAGAAAGCGAGATGAAAAATCGGAAGGCGTTCGTAAAACGGTCGACGACTGACTTTTCATCTCAATCTCAATGACAACGAGGTAGCGACACCCTCGTTTCATCAGGTCCTTCGAGATGACGAGCACGTTGTGCAGAACGAGCAGTTTCGGCTCGTTCTAAGGTCGACGACACGCAGTCTCCCTCCCAATATTCACCTTATGGTGGCACATTCGCGTCTTTATTCCGCATTGCATTCGCCGTCCATGCCGCACGAAGTGCGCCGCTTTTTATGCCACGCATCTCGTTTTTATTTATTTATTAATCTTTTTTCGGTAGCATAATTTTACCTTGTCGTATACCAGAGTTACTTTCCCGGCTTCCCGACTTTACGCATTTTTGTCCCCTTGATTACCTCGTACGATGCGTGTAAAACAGCGTTACATTAATTAGAAAGCAAAACTCATGTACTCGTTTGAAATTTCTTTTTCAATTAGTTTCATACATTGTCGTGGTATAATTTCATAAGGCACTTCTTGAATTTGTTTGACGTGGATTTCAACAATCTAACATTTGCAATAAAGCAAAATTTGTAGCTAGAAAAGGATTCTTATTTATTACAGAAAACAAACGGATTTTATATCTCTTTTTTGTAAATTCTGTGAATTCTAAATATATTTTTTTTAAATTTATTCCATATTAATTCGTTTTACGTTCGTAAAGGTATACTAACAATAAGCAAATATAATGGCACACGGAATAAAAATGTGCATTACAATGATTTTAATGCATAATGCAGTAACAGGCAGCATTCATGAATCGAATGTTCTTCTACGTTTTGAAAATTATTATTTCATGTTATTATGATACTCTGTGCTGATAAAAAAGTTTTTCATGCATACGTAATGCATGGCTCGTGTCTCTCGAAAGGCGCGACGTGTTACAGTGGGCGGTTTTTTAACGGGATGCGCGAATGCGCTTCATTTTAGAATACATGCTAACGTGTATACGCGAAGCTTAATAAGTACATCTCCCTTCTAAGAAAAATGTCTGATATATAAGAATTTCAATTTATCTTAATTATTGTGTTACGAACACTGTCCGAGCATTGTCACAGCTATTTAAAATATTTTACATTCTGCCTTTTTTTACTTTCTATCATAAAGTACGAATATTAATTAGAAACGTGTGATTTGTAATTAACAAGAGTAATGTAAATTTCTCAAAAAAAAGAAAAAGAATAGACACTTAGGATTTTATAATACAACGAGAAGAAGAAGATGAGATATAAAGATTCACTTCTTTTTTTTTAACTATCTCGATATTGCCTGTCGACATTTTATTCTTACAACGCAATATTTCTACTTTGATAAAGAGGGAAAAAACAAAAAGAAGAGAGAAAGTAACTGTTATATATTGAAAGAACGATGTATATGCGATCGGAGTTTATAGGGCGCGAAACAAACTCGTTGCAATATGAGAAAGGGACAGAAATCGAGCGAAAGCGAAACATTCGACAAATTACATCGTGCCGCGCCATTAATTTCTCAAATAAGTAAAACTTAAAAAATTCTAGCGTAAAATAATGTCCGCGACAGAGAGCATCTCGCGAGATTTTAATTGACGATCTGCAAACTTTATTCGTCACGGGATTTATCAAATCACGTCCGCGAAGCGCTCTGTTGTTGAAGAGTTGATACGGGACGTGCGGGTAATGGTAGGAATAAGCTTAATTTGTTACATTAATCATAATGTTATACCTACCAATATTCCGATACGTGAAATACGTTTTTGGCTTGATCTCTATTTGCGGTCCATTTTAGAAACCTGTGAGGAATCTTATTTAAGTACTGTAGCAGACGCGAGACAGTCGTAAAAGTTTAAGAGTCTTTCTTGCACCGCGAATTGCTCCTCCCTTTCCTTGTAATAAACGAGACGGCGAGACAGTTCGACATCCCGACCACTTGTCGGCTATCTTGCCGGTACTATGTATGAGTACATAAGAGCATTGCATCAATTTGACGGACGTCTCTTCTTATCAAATAATTGTTTGTAATAAACACCCCGCAATAAAATATGTATAAACTTTATTTCTTTAATATCACGACGTGGAAATATTGATTCGCGTAATCATCGGAGGATATAAAACTTTTTTGACGTTCTGATTTTGGCGAGTTATTCCGGTGTGTTGAAACAATTAGATTATGATGTCATTATCGTAGCAATTATTGCGTAGGTGATGAAATAATGCCACGCTATTAACTCCCAAGTAGTTTTTCTTAAAATAAAGACACCCGTTAATTAGCGACATGAAAAATATCATGCTCAAAGCGATATCAGTTTCACAAGCCGGCACGATATTACCTAGTTAGTGTTATGTGCTATTTCACAGTTGAGATTTTTTTTAATATATCCTCTCGTATCGTGATTATACGGAATATCTCGACACTCGTATATAGTACGCACAAAGTTACCCAGGGGCACGCACGTGCATGGAATTCGGTGCTCGAGTGCAACGGAAGACGTTCAATTATAGGGGCAGTTACAGTACCGGCAGTTACTGGTACTTTATGCATCGTGACGTTGCGCAAAGTCGGGGTTGGGCCGAGAAAGGCGACGGCGTAGCCTTGCGAAAACCGAAACGTGCCACGAATCGTTAGTAAAGTCGCAACTTCGTGTCCCTTGCATATTTATCGTTCAAACATGTTATCGCAACATTATTTTAATATAGAGAAAAAAGAATTTTTTAACACGTTAAAATCTTACCGAGCTATTCGCTGCCTCTCTATTGTATCACGAATTACATTTAATTCTTAATGAAAAATATAATAAAAGAATGGATGACGTGGGTTCAAAAACTGTGACTGTCGTGCCAATTTTCACAGTTCAGTTGTAACGAATCACAGGGTGGTGGATTGCACAATGCTTTTCTCTGAAGAGCGATATGCTTGTCTGGCGCAGGCGTTCGATCCTTGGCAGCCTTTTCGCATTATAAGCGGGAAGAGGGAGCGATAAAATACTACACGGTAGTGAAATAGGGTACAGTAAAACGAATTGCGGAAGTTCCTATAAAGACAGAGTAAAATTAAATGTTCGCTTTAAAGGTGGTTTAACCTAATACAAGTAGAGAGAGGATGCTAAGAACAGTGGCGTAGTCTTTAACTATAATTCAAAACATTAAAAAAAAAAAAAAAAAGCTGCTCGTCAACAAGAAAAGGTTTTTTTGGTTAAAAAAAATATATATGTATAAATTAATATTTTTAACTTAACGAAACATTTATTTCTTAAAATGATGTTTTTAAATATCTTTTCATTACTCTGATATTTTTAAAATGACCAGCATTTGCGAGTAAAATCATTCTTCGATATTAAATTTAATTTAATAGAATTATTCTGAGAAAATATCAAGAGGTTTCTTGTAAACAGAATATTTTAAGTTCTATCGGGCTTACGCTATTGAATTCTTGCTGCAGAGCTCTTTCAGTATTTTTAGAATTAAGGCTAAGATTTTACGTTTCATCGGTTCAGTGAAAGAATTTCTACTTTTGTTTTACGAACTTGCTTATCCATAGATCAATATCTTGCATTATACGAATGTCAAAGATTTCAATGTAGTGTACCGTAATATTAAGTTCCGTATCTGTGTAACAAGATAATATCACGTAATATTAGTTCACAGACAGCGCTTTGCCAGTTAAGCTCGACGATATAACAGGTTGTTTAAGAAATTTCTAGTCGAGCTCTTCTTATCAAAAATTTAAATGAGATTTGACTAATCTTCATAAATTTATTAATATTCGTAATTATACATATATTAATATATATATATATATATTATCTTAATAAGTATGGAGAGAGTGGGAGGGAATAGATAGGAATAAAGAGAGCGAATACAAAAAAGATACAATATTTAAAATGGATATTGGGGACAGAGAGGTCTTCAGGTTATACGGTAAGGGAGAAAATGCGGAGAGAAAAGATGAGAATAAGGATGGGTGGAAGAGCATAGGGATATACGAGAGGAGACTGGTAGAGAGAAAAAGAAGTGGTTCTAAACTAAATTTTTAATTATACGTATATAGATATTTCACAAAACTGCATAGTTAATTAGCTTTCAATCTCGAAAGTCAATCAGATATTTTACTGACAAGTTGCTGGAATCTCGGGATTTTTCGTTGAAGTAAAATAATGCAAAACCTTGCGGCTACTAATTAAATTTTATAATTACTTTTTTTTTTTATTTCTTGGAACTCTCTATAGACAGGCCACGTAAAATTTATATATATACGTGAAACTCTAATCCAATGAAATACTCATGCTTCTATACAATCGTTTGCCGAACCTCTTTTTCTCTTACACATACAGACACGCTTACACCCGGACATTTATTGAAAGATGAAGAGGGGAAAAAGCCCTAGTCCTCCAGAATAAATGCCGATACTTCCAAAGAGAATATTATAGCTTAGGGGCAGGTTGACATGTAAATTACGTTATCGTCGCGTCAACGACGACGGCGGGATCGTTTGCGCGAACTACTTAGAAAGCGTACACGCTTATTAAAGACTGGTAATAAAGGTTGGGGCGATGGCCACTAATTAAGGGCGGGATATCCACTGCCGACGTCAAAATATAGAAAACCGCGTTTTATCACCGATCTCGCATAACTTCCGATAAATCCTAAAGTGATTTTCCGCGTTTCCAAATTATACCCTTCCGAGAACGGCGTGAAAGCTGAGACGACATGACGGCGATCGAAGGGAAACTGGGATTAGAAAAAAAACGAGAATGATCCAGATATTCCGTTACACCGTAATAGTTTACCGAGCGTACGATAGAAATGCTTTTATAATCTTACAACGGGGCATTAGAATTAAAATCGAACTTTGACAAATTTGACTTTGAACGAAAAATATTTCATTGAGATTATATAAGAATAACATGTATTATAAATAAAAAAGTATTAACTTGAAAATAAATCTTAGGGATTTAAAATTACTTTGTAATAAGAGTAACACATAAAAGCTTACGAGAAAACTTGATCCACCAAGTTTTATTGTTGGTTTGAAAAACGTGTCACGTAATAACTGGATGATAATAAAATCGCCAAGAGAATATCTAACGAAAATATAACTCAACATTTTCCATTTCGCGAAATTCATTATCATGTAATCGTATTGAAACCTCACGAAGATCACGACTTCACGAACACATTTCAAAGTTGCAACAAATGCAACACGTGCGCAGTGTTAATGTTGCTCTATCTTATAAAGAAGTTTCGTGGCTTCGTTCCGCATAAGAGCTTCCTACAAATGTAGCGCAGAGTAGTTTGTTACGTGTAACTTTGAAATTGCTACTCTGTTAAAGAAATAGAAACCGTCAATTTGATTATTTCATTTAACATTTTCTAAGAAACGAGGTCGTCACAGTAGAGAAAAGTCCACGGTTAACATTGAGATTTTAATCACGTTTAATGTTGTGAATTTAATCACGACAGTGTAGTACGTTTCGATAAAAGTTTTGTATTGAAAAAGCACGATTCGGTTTTTTACAGTCTTTCGCGTTAAAAGGCGATAAAAAAGTAAGAACGCGGCTAGCATAAAATATTTCACATATATCCACTGATTTTCACTATCCAAGCGACAAATAATTAATTTATATGATGGATTTTCCAATTTATCTGGAATTCCGCACACGTGTGAGAATATAAAAATTACATGCGTTCATGTTTAAAATGAAAAGTGTTAGAATGACGATGCCTGGTTATCGTCGCATTGGCTATACGACGAAAAAGATATCAAGGGGAAACATTCTTTGAGTCGATCGACCTCTTTCTGATCTTTTCTCCCGTCAAACCCTCGCTATTTTTCGGCTTTCCTGGGTAGGGCAGGCAACTGAAAAGGGGAGTGCTTCCAACGCAATAGAGAAAAACCGTGGAATTTCACCGGTTGACGCAAAAAGCGCGTCACTGCGAACATATGAAATATGATTTTTCTCCTACTCGTCGATCTCCCATCTTCTTTTTTATTTACGATAGATAACACGTTTGAATAGCGTATATCACAAATCATTGATAGTTGATTGGATATTGAAGCAAAAAATTTCTTTTCGAAGTCGAAATGTTGCAAGATAAGGACTATTAAAAGTCGTAACGTTTAATAAAATCATATGTAACAAATTTAGAGAAATTGAATTAATCTTACACTAGTACAATTTTCATAATTTAAAATATATAAAATAATCTTTGTATTTTATGAACACTATTAATTGTTTTGTTTTACTCTGCAAATAATATATTTGTCGATAGTGATATTTATATGTATACATATAGACGAGTAATTTGGCAAAAAGTTGAGGTAAAGAATAGAGGTAGAAGATGCTTGACAATTAAAAAATTTAAGCGTTAATTTTTTTTTCAAATAAAAATTAAAAGTAATAACATTAAGTTTATAACAAAAATGGCGAGGTTACTTCATTGAACGAAATGCAATTGGATAAATGTTCAAGCGTCATTAAGAATCAAACCGGTCCCCGGCATATCGAAAAAAAAACTGCCTGACGCGGTGCAAATCGATACTGGGATACGATTCCATGGGGAGCGATAAATCGCGGCGGAATTCTTCGCGGTCTATCGGTCTATCGGTCGTTGATGTACCGATAGATATGGACTGACCGCTACCTTTCGAGAAAAAGTCCAGAGAATTTTATTAAATGATGACGAAAGAAATATATATATGTATAAGAATTTAGACGGCATGAATCGTGATATACGAAAATTCGCACTGCAGTTGGAAAAAACAAAAAAATATCACGCATAACTTTTATCGTTTTTCCATCGAACCATAATAGTTGATAGAATATTATTCGCTCACTGTTTGTGCAAATGTGTTGCTTCCCATCAAAACCAATGTTTGTCTTGCATCCGTGTATGCGCAGGGATCGGCTGTAAGATTTTCGATCTGCAGTAGAATCTCGTGTCGCAGATTGTTAACATAAATATGTGCCCATCTCAAGTGCAGGCTTTATTAAATCGATATCGCGACGGTACGGTTCGGAGAGAGGGAGAGAGAGAGAGAATCTCGCAGAATATGTCCCTCGGGCTTACCACCGGAAATCGTCTTCTTCCGGAAATATCACTCCGTCAAACATATCCTACAGGTCGCGCGAAATCAACTCGCGATAGAAGGTGAGATTCTTGTCCTTTGAATCGTATAATTACAAGCCCCACTTTTCACGTTCTTTTTTTTTTTTCTATTTTAGAATTTACGATATTATATTGTAAATTAAACAAATTATTATTCGCATCTTAAGACTGCAACTTTATACCGCGTATTTTACTACGTATTCGAGACGACATTTAAGTAACACCTAAAAATACGAGCTTGAGGTATTTGTTTTGACATACATAACACTTCTCGAAACATAATTCTTACCTCGTTTCTCCCGATTATCTACCTCTTTATTTCACGTCGTTTCCCGCAAGCGGATTTATAGTGGATTTTCGCTCGACGTCGACGAAAAATATGACGGCGCTTTTGGTTAAAGGCTTTCTCGTAAGAAGCGTTATATATTATAGATTACAAAATCGCCGTGCACTTAAGTGTCGGTTAAAAGCTCGTGAAATCGTGCAATTTTTCGATTCGTCAAACGCGAACCTTTCTTTCCTCTATTGTGACAAGGTAGCACGGTACATGAAATATTTGCGAGCATATTTCATGCAAATGCATTAAAAATATAATACTGCATTACGTATATATTGCATTCCATACAATAATCCATTTCTCTTACGTCGTTTGTTTACATTATCGATTTGCTACAGTTTGATTGATTTGCATTAATAATTTCATTATTAATTCACAGAAAATTGACGTTCTTATAAATATACTTTTTATAAATTATTATTTTAATTGAAAAGCTAATTAAGCAGTTAAATTTTTTTTTAATCATTGTCAAAATTTTTTTTATTATTCTTTCTATATCTGGACGCGCTATACTTATCGATATATTCAGATTCTAATTTTCGCGATAACGTTAAACGTATTTATCATATTTCACGTGAGAACTTTACCGAAACTTAGGCACTAAATTTCTGCTATGAATAGACGTTGTGACATTAATTCAAACTTCTAAGACACATCTACGCTCTTATTGTAAATCATTGTTAAAGTACATATGTATTAAATAAGTTATTCTCATTGATAACTTTCTTTTCTTTTAACTTGATAAATTGAACGCGATTACAATACTGCACGATACACTTTCTATTTATTTATTGCGGTATAAAAAGATTTTGTTTGGAACTCTATGTGCTACGATTTTCTAGAACTTGAAACCGCAAAGTTGGAGCTCGTATTCTCTTCCTTTTGAGAACATAATACAGTTCAGAATTCGTTCTGGACTGTAGTTCTCCAAAGCAGAATTATCTCTAGTGTTACTACTGTTCACACACGTATTAAATTAGTAGCGCAACGAGAAATTAATGCCACAGATAAATGTAAACCGCTATTAGTATACGTACTATTAGTCTTAACGTTATAAATAATAAGATTATACGTATTACTATTTTTAAGGTTTCTGTCTTTTAAAATTATTGCCAAACCAAATAGTATTTAAAAAAAAATGATTATTAACTTTCTTATTATAAAATACGACTGCATCACATTTATCTTCCTGCGATAATTATTTTTATTCTATGTTAGAAGAATAAAATGTCACAGAAAAAGCTGTTCTTCACGATTCTCTCTTTATCAATAGGGATTTATCTAAAATTGAAAAAAGATAGAGAGATTAAGAAGAATTATTCGGGATGAAGATATAAGCTCCGTTTTTACCGGGCTGAAATCTAACCGGGCAAGAAATCATTAATCTACCTGAAGGAGTAGAAGTTAACCTTTTATAAATCTAACCTTTTTAGACAATTCAAACAATATCGAGAACACATTTTCGCCAATCTATTACTTATTCAATTCAATTCGATTCTAAAGTAAAGTACTGCTTAAAATTGCTTCGCGCGACTTACTTATATTTAGTATCTACATATATTGAATTTAAATAAAAAAATAATTACAATCACTGAAAGAAATCATTTCGTGGATCGTTCGTTATTGCTTTTGCAGAAGTTTCGCAATTGCAAACTAACTATCGCGAAGTTTCTAGTAATGAAAAAAAAATCGATTGTTTAGTGTAGTACTACGTAAAGCGAATTGTCGTAGTCGTCGACAACCCGTTGTCGCTGCAACATGTCAACCCTGGGTGCAATAACGCAAGTCATGACTATACTTTTTGGTACGCATGAGCCTGTCATACGCGACACTTTGATCGAGATTGCATCCTAACGAGAGACTCGTGTCACGGGCTTTGACATTTTGATTACACACGCAGTACGTTTGTGACAGTTTCTGAGCGCGTATAATCGGCAACAAACGTCGCATATAAAGTTAAAGTCGTGATAAAAATATAAAACGTATCGAAATCTATCGAGAATAGATTTAACTTTTTTTTTCAACACTTTTATTTTCAATAAATAAAAATTTGTATTACGTGTCTCGTACATAGAATATTATTAAAATAAAATTAAGAGTAAATCTTTATTCTTCGTGCCAATTTACTTGTAGAAAAAAAAAATTTTTTTTCTTTTATATTTCAATTTTTATACGTGTTTGAACGGTAACAGCCAGTCCAAAGTTAAATTTATAATTTTTGATACTTGAAATTCTTTGTATAAAAATTCACGAACGGATGCAATTAAAAAATAATTTATCTTTTAATTATATCTTCCGCGAAAGACTTATGTACACTATGTGACAAAATTTAAAAATAATGGCAGCAATTTAAGCTCAGATCGCTCTGGTGCCCTTATGCTCTAGGTCATGGCTCCCATAGGGAATATTTTCCCATCAGGTACTTTGAACTGGTTCGAATGAGCTTGAACTCGCGTTCGTTGAGCGCTTCTCCCCAAAGAATCGAAGCTGCTCAAGTTGAGAGAGAAAAAAAAAAAAAAAGTAGAAAGTCATCGTCACTTAGCCGTCCAGTTTTCTTAGTCGTCTTTTGTCTTAAATATAGTTTTCTAAAAATCTAGAAAAACGCCTATTGGCACAAATGCATAAAAGGGCGATCGTAACAGGCGGTAGCGATGGTACGTCCATCGAATCGATCGTTACGGTTATTGCAAATGTGATATGGAAGCGATTGTGTCACATAGTAACGCACCAATGACCAAATCATATGTTTGATGGCGCGTATACTACACCATTCGATAATATGAATAACCAAAAGCGTCGTATCTTATTTAACGGCGTTGTGCATTCGGAAAGAAAATAAGGACCTCTACAAATTTTTCTAGCTGGTCTCAACGTCTTTTTAAAATTCCTTTTTCCGTCGAATCTTTGTTTAATTTTATATTATCATAATATTTTTTTTTTCTGCTTTCTGGCACGTATTCGTCTTTTTCTCACATTGTTTCCGATCGCCGTGGTAGGGTGAGTGCGTGCGTGTGTTTACATCTGGCCGGCAGATCTCGCGTTCCGAGTTCGCAAGGTGGAGGACGCGCGGGCGGCGGTCAGCAGGAACAGGTTTGCCCGGCGATTTCGGCAGTCGAGCGAGCTTTGCGTAAGGTCAGAACAACAACAGTAAACAAGTACGCGATGAAAAACATAGATATCTATTTAGAAACATGATCCGCGCTGGACAGTGACTAGACGACCGATACCAGACAGATTTTGTTCTTTTTTTTTTAATGATAACTTTAGTATTTGAAGATAGTTAAGATATATATTTAATCTGCGCGATCTAACCATTAGTTGCAAAATCAGATTAGCTAGATAAATTTTCACTCGGGTTGATTATCAATGAAAACGTTTGAAGCTGCAACTTGGATATTTCTCTCGCTTGCGAAAGATCGAGATCGATTAGTCAGTTTGGTTGATTTACGTCGGATGCCGTGGTAGTTTGCGAAAATTATCGTTGGCTAATTACCATTTAGATGCGTAACAGCGCGTATTGGCTTTGGTAATCGGTGATTAAACGGCTAAAGAGCTATAAATTACGACGATGCAATAGAATTAGATTATTTCGATCGATGTTTATACTACGTTTGTAGTTATAAGCGATTTCGAGCGGGCAACGCAGGAAATTATTACACCCATATCTCATTAAGTTGATAAATACACTAACTATTGCGTTTCTCCGATGCCAATTAGATAATGATAACGTCTCTTATCAATTTCAATATAATTAATGACGCGCCAATTACCATTGAATACATTTTCTTTATGTTTATTTCAATATCACATGTTGCACACGTTATAGCATACCCAACATCCAATCAAATTTATAATGAAAATTTAAAGACCAAATGATAATTGCTATTTTGCGGCCAATAATGAAAACGTTATCATTAGCAGTAAATGGCGATGATTAAATTAATTAATTAATTAAATAAATATTGACGACAACACCGTTGAAGAAGAATGGCTCTTTTTACATTTTCTAAAAGATATTAAATTTTATATTATTTTCTTCCATAGAATTTTTCTGAATTTTTAATTAAAAAATGTGTTTATCTCAACTTTTCTTAAGACTAAGGCAAATCGGGATATGAAGCTTCAGTTATGAAATTAATATTGTCCGACAATGAGATTCGATTATACATATAAATGATATCGTAACGTTTGAACTTAATTTTTGGAATGATGCTAATTGCATAAAATAAAATTAATGATATATTTATATCGCGAGTATTTTAATGGAAATGTGATATATTTGTAGGGAGAGATACGTAATAAAATTTATCGAAAAAGTTCTTGAGCTCTAATGATTTAAGGCATCAAGTAAACTGAGATGAATATTACTCGTTACGGTAATTTATTGCGAAAATTCTGACACTGATTAATGGTTGCCTTCACCACGGCAAGCGTAACCATTTCGTTCGGAGAAATGTAAAGGTTATTGTTCAAATGCGTACTTAATTATTTTCGAAGTGATCATTATCTCAGGGATCATCTCGGCTAGTTAGCGCCTGCGGAAAGGGAGAAGTTAAAAAAGTTACAGCGGAAAATGAGAAAACGCCAAGTAATATCATCAACTATAATTTTCAACTCCCAAATAAAATTGCTATCTCGGTAAAAAAGAAAATAGCTTCTTTGAAATATGTCCTAAATTTTTTAATGATTCACTAAATTAACACAGCCGCGAGAAAGGGGGTCGGTACGCGGTTATTAATTAAAATTATTTTAGCAAATATAAATTTTTGTCGTTATTCTTTTATTTGAGTATTTATTTGAATTTATTTGATCATGAATCAATTTACTTAATTTATTGTTTTATAACTATATATTTGCCCGGTATAATAATTTATTTAAAAGCTTAACCATAATTTTAGCGCAGAATTACAATTGCATAATGCAACGTGCATTGTCGTGTTTATTATCGTTTTCCTTTAGCCTTGAAATATTAATGCGGTAATATCGGTTTATAAACAAAACACATTAACGTACTTATATACGTATGTGATAAAAAATAATCACACGTGGCTCACATTGTTGCAATAAACTTAATTTAAGTGCATCTACTTTTCATCATTGTTTTCAGTCGTACAAAACGACAGCGTTAACATGTTTATTTCAACCGTATGTTAATATTATTCGATTATTTCTCTATCTTAAAAAGTTGGTACGTTACGCATGAATTTGCTTGTAAGAAAAGGGGAAAAAAAATTGAAATTTAAATACTTTTAAATAATATTTGTTTGCATTAAATACGTTGCGTGTAATTAGCACATTGAAACTAAGAGATAAATGAACGAGACATCTAATTGTAGCGATTTGCGCCGCTTCGTGACACTTAATTAAAAGGCACAACATCCGAGTTGTAATTAATTTCGCCATCTACTCAGCAAAGTGAACTGTCGAATAGAGGAACATGAAAACGGCAAGTACAGAATAGGGTAATTGACTATACATATATATATATACATATATATGTATAGACGCAATTTAAACCTATCGTGTAAACTGCAAGCGAATAAAAGCAACGAACACGGCATTGTTTCGGTTTAATTTCCGCAAAAACTTTGTTGATATCATCCCTATCTGCGTGAATAAAAAGAAACACCCTCGTGCCGATGCAATAGAAATTTCAATCGACGAGATTTGTATAACGAATAGCTATCGTGCGTAAAATAAGTAAAAAAAAAAAAAGAGTTTATAATGCTTTTGTGAAGGGTGGGTTAAAAAAAAAAAAATAGAGATAAGTACTTCTAGCGTTATTGAATTGAAAGCACTCTCTTTTCGGACGCATTATCCTCGCGAGGATTTATCGCGGGTGAAGAATTTCACCCTCTGATCGCTCTAACGAAAAACGAACGCGCCGATCAGCCCTCGAGGAGATGCATAAATCACGGGGCATCGACGGTCTCGAGTTTATCAAATAGTACGAAATACCCGCCGTGCGAGAGACAGAGTGCATAATCGATGTACACGGCGGAGGAGCGCCGTTCTACCCCTGTCGTGAAATACGGCGGTGGAAATAACTTTCTTCGCGGACCGGAGATACGTGCCAAGTCGTACGTCTACCGTAAAATTTATCAAGAGAACGAGCTGTGCGCTCTAATGGGAACATGATTTTTACGAGGCTCTTTTTCATGACGCGCACTCCACGCGCAACTTGTTACACGCCCGTTCCGCCTGCAATTACGACGAGCACGGCCGCGGAATGTCACGCGAGGGGGGGGGGAGGAGGGTAGCTTTTTCACCGTTGCGTCGCTTAAGAAATTTCACTTACGCGCTTCTACGTTAAACGCGAGCGTCCCCGGGTCCTTTTTCGTGCCTCCAAACAAGAAGCGGCGCTCTCGAGCACGCTCACCGGAAGAGAAACTTCGATTTTAAGTACGCGTCAACGGAAAAAGAAATTCCGACTTTATTTCTGGAATGATAACATCGAGTAATTGCCAGGTCACTCGTCATGCGTCATGTGCGTGTCCATGTACGGCACGTGCTAAAAAATGAGGTGTAATCGTTTAAATAAAAGATCGGAACGTAGCACTTCAGAACAAACAAATTATCCTCGCATTTGAATGAGCGTTCCTCGTTAAACTGAGAAAGAGAAAAAAAAAGTAAAATAAAAAATCAAAAAAATTTGATCCTTCGTTTCTTCGTTGATAGGTTGATGATTATTTCAATCAATTTTTTGCAAAGGTCTATTCGAATTAATTCTACATTCAATGAGTCGCAGAAACGAACATAACGATTAATACCGATTGCGAGATCTTTCACTCACCCCGAGAAAATTTAGTTTTACAAAATAATCACTTTCTTGTCTTTATATTGTGCATCTATTCACGATACTAGAAAATATTTCTCATAAAAATAATTTTGTCTCATTCGCTTTCTCTCGCGAAATATCGTAGCGAATCTGCGATTAAGTTGCATCTTGCGTTATTACACATTTTTTACGCGCGCGACCTTCTCACATCTTCGTGCCGCGTCATTGTGACCGAACCGGCAGCCACAAAAAGTATGCATGACGGTTATAATTTACAATCAGGCCTGCGAAGGATCCCAGCTTATGCCTTACTCGAGTTACGGTAACGGGGAAACTTTCGTATGCCTTGTAACCATTGATTATTGTGAAAAAAACGGAAAATCGTTGCATCTCGTGCGATCTTACGTTTGAGTAAACCGTAACTTTCTGTCGATATCTGAAACATCACTTCAGACATAATTTTTGAGATTGATTCAAAATTAATTCCACTTTTTGTAAAAAAAAAAAAAAAATCCACAATTAATGATAGTTATAATAGCGCTACGTTGTTCTATACGAGAACGCTAATGATTAGTAAAAGCAATGTCAGAATTAATATTTGGTAAAGTCTTTGAAGAATTTACAAAGTACAGCTTCAACGAAACGGGTATTGTTTCGTAATATAGCGCAGATGCACTCAAATAAGCTTAACCGACATGCAGCTGCACACAATGCAGCTTATACCGACAGTAATGCAGTTAAATTTGTACACGTTCGCGAGAGAAACTGGATAGGCGTAAATTGGATGGCCAGCGAGACAACGTTGCGAGAATACACGGGATGTTCTGTCCATCGTACAGTCACACCTTCTTTTTCAAATTTAGGGGCTTTTTTGTATTTAAATATCTTCATGTTTTTATCCTTATCTATCTAATGGTAAACTTCAAATTAAAGTTCTAATAAAAGAAATTTATTTAAACTGAGAAGTAGGTACCTATACAAAAGTAAAATTTAAATAATTAAATAAATATAAATTTTAAAATAAAATTAGCTTAAAATTAAAGAAGCAATAAGTATTTTAATCTCGAAAACTTATGTGTGTATAGGTTTAATAACTTTGATTATTTTATATACGAAGAATTATCGATATATCAAGTAAACATTTATTTTACTCGGGAAAATTCAATTACCCTGCTCATCAATGAATCCATAAATAAAATGGAGATACAGAGAGAAAAAGATAAGAAAAGGCTGGCGTTAATGACGGAAATAGAAATGCCAGCTGAGATCGGATGAAAAAGCACATAAGGCATATCGAGGCAAAGATGTTGAAAGTTTCTGCATAAATATAATTTTATAGCGTTACGCGAAAAGAATTTCCAATTGGAAGTTTAATCTTTTTATGGACATGCGAGCGCAATTGTCATTCTCGTTACGTCAATTATTTCGTGTGGAAAATGTCATAGACAGATTTTTTTTTTTTTTTTGAAGGAAAAAGAGCAAGGAAAAGAAAAAAAAATTGAAAAAAATTTGCTGCTCAAAAGTTATGCGGCGGCTTAATTTTATCAGACGCCTGTTTCCAGCATCGTGTCAGCGATCCCCCTCTTGCCCTTCCCTTTTTTTTCTTTGCCAAGCTCTTTTTCTTTTAGCTCGAGGCGCATTCCTAGTAAAAATAAGCGAGTTTCACCAACGTGGTTTCTGCAATCGCAAGAGAAGGGAAATGTCGCCGTCGCCGTCGCCGTCGCCGTCGCCGTCGCGGCCGACGTCGTCGTTGTCGTCATGCTTTCAGTGCGCGTAATACACGAAGTTCAAGACGCGTCCGATATACGCAATTGCGAAAGAGAGACGAATAACGGAGGCACGAACACAAGAAAAATCTCGTATGTAAAAACCACCATAGAAAGCATAAAACAAAACCGTAATTTCTTTTATTTTTTCTTTTTTTTTTACGCGACTGACACAATAGGTGAAATGTCTGGAATTAGAAAGGAATATTAAGATTTATGGTTGAAATAATATGATAGGATTCGCTTTTCTTATACTTTTATCGAAGTTTTCGTTTATATAGCTCACAAAAATATGTATTTTTGTTTCTATTATTAGGATAATAGCTCTTTTTTTTTTTTTGCTTTAAACGATTGTTCGAAATGAATCGTGAATCGTGGCTTATATCCAAAAATACTTTAATCAATAACAGTGATGATTTTATCGAAGATAAAGTAATAGACGCAAGGCACCAATAGTACATTTTATTGTTATTTTTCTTTCACTTTCCCTTTACGACTGCGTATATGCGGGCAATGACACAGATATGGATTGCGTTTCCTCGGATGAAAAGAGAGCCAGGAACTGTCAATCGGTCGCGTTGCGAGCAGCGAGTTCTGTGACATTTTCCCGATATCTAAATTTATCTCATCAATGATAAGGAGCACGATCTACGGATACGATAATTCTGCATAATTATATTTTGCAGGGATGATTGATTTGCAAAGTAATTTAGTTTTAGCAAATTTACAAGCCGAATAGCGCTGCAGATATTCACCGTACATTTTATACATACATCGTGCCCTATAAAATTATAAAAGTTTATCTTTAGATTGTATATGTATACATATATCTCCCTTAATTAAAAACAAAAACTAAGTTATTGTCAGTCGATGGTACTTTGATCACATATACGGGAGCGATCGCTCGTGATGAGATTCACAAGCAGCGTTTTGTTCGCTAACTCTCTCCTTCCTGAAAGCGACAGCGCGTCGCTCCGAGCAATATCTCGTTGTAAATTAACAGGCAAGGAGGAAATTGCGTATATAATTACCTGCAATTTAATTCAATCCAAAAAGCTTTCTTCTAAATTGCGTTAAATGTACATTTCGCGTTAAAGGAAGAAAAATTATATATTGTAAAGCTGTTCCGCAAAATCTTGTAACGCACAATATTCACTTTATAAGTAGTCTTAGAATATTCATTACTCTTAGTGTTTACGGTCATTGTTATTTTTCTTTTTTCTTTTTCCTTTTTTTTTTTTTCTCCTTTTCTTTCTCTTCTTGTCCTTTCTTGCCCGCGATAATAATTGGAAAATGCAGACAAGCGCATTGCATAATAATGACGAATTGCATAATTGAATTACATCGCAAAAAAATTCTTTGCTTTATACGAGCGCTTTTGTCTTTTAATTAAAAACGATATACATCAATATTCTTATTATGCCGTACTTATACCACCCTCCGCTATGCTAGTTTAATGTAAGTAGGTCCCATGTAGAAGAATTGAAAAGAAAAGGGAGACGCAATCGTCTATGCGCAATCGTGCGCTTCGAGGGTGCATGTAAAAATGAAAAGATTTCAAAATTTATTCGCATTTTCCATCGCGCTTTCTTAAAAAGCGCGGTAATTGAAGTTGCACGTTCTTTATTTTCTTTTACGTTAGTTCTCTAGACGCGTGGAAAAATAGAACGACGTAAGAGCAAAGGTCTGTATAAATTCGTTATGCGAACGCGGTGCTCGTAAGTGAGAAAAATCATTCGTGAATATCCTGAATAGAATATGGTAATGGAATGTATACAGTGGCATTCAAAATTTAATTTTCTAATAGTTAGTTTTCCAAGCACGTCTTAGTATAGTTTATACTTCAGTTTCAACACTCGCCAGATTTATAAAAAAAAAAAAAAGATATATTTTTATACGAAATAATACTATGCTGTGTCAACTACGGTCAAGAATGATTTTACTAGAAGTAAAAATGTGATTGCGAATACACGCAATCGTATTTTATTGTACGTACAATTTGTCCGTGATTCAAACCATTCGGAAAGTGTTTTATTATCAAATAAATGCAAAATGCTGGTTTTTTTTTAATTATTATGCGGCAAACTCACGGAAATAAACAGAAAATAGTTATTTTGTTGAAATAAAAAAAAAAAAAACACATTGTTCATATTTTGAACAACTGTTGCATTGACTTAACGTAAAAATAAATAATCTGCAAAAATCATATTTAGGATTTAAATTTTACGCCAGCATGTCACATGCACGTGTGTGTAAAATAAAAATATAAAATTTATATAGCTTAAAATTACAGTTATAATAAACTGTCACATACCTCATAGAAGTAAAAGGAATCAATCTCTTCTGTCGTGTTCAAATCCAGCAGGGATGTGACGTTGATGTAGTCCAGCAAGGGATAGAGCTCGTCGGTAACGTTCTCCAATTCTCCGACGCGCTCCAAATCGAAACCGATCGTCAAATTCCAATCGTTGGTCCGCGCTTGGTTCGCGTCCCCGGACATGGTCGTCGACAATATCCGCACGATCTGCCGTTTACTTTTTTGCTCTGCGTGCCTTCCGTAAAAGGATCATGTCGTCGGTTAAGCGGTAGCCGCTCTGATACTTGAGAAGACACTCGCGTAACGATTTGAATCTGTCCTTCGTTAGTTATCCCGGGACACGAAACACTTGGGAGAGTACAGAAAAGTCCCGTTTCTAATCTTCCGCGATTCTCTCGATAGGCTAAGAATATTTAAAGGAAAAATTGAAGAAAGTCCGAACGTGTTTAAAAGAGGAAGAGATACACGTGTATTCCTCCGTAGATCCCATCGCTGCACGAAATTTAACTTTACTCGCTTACGATTGCGTTCATTAAGTTAGTAAATGCTAAAAGCAGTTAATTTCCTTTTGCATGAAAGTTTTTTACATTAATTCACAGTCCTAGTAGATCCAAATTTTGTTTAACTCTCCCTAATGTAATAAAATTACATTATATAGAAAGTTTATTAATAAACACTTGTGAAGATAATTCGTTTTTTTCCCAATAATATTTTATTATACAAATTGTGAAACGTAAAATGCGTTTCGCTTTCAGAAAGTTTTTTTCTAAAATTAAATGTCATTTATACGTAGATAGTATTAATGGCAGTTAATGTATTGAGATAACGTAAGAGATAATATTCTATAACAATGGAATTTTTAGTTAAAATTTTAAAGAAAATTGTGTTTAATAAATAATATATAGTCGATTACGTAATTTTGATTTTATAATAATATATAAGTGATAAACGAAAGCAGCAATAAAAATGATACGAGTAAAGTTGAAAGATATTAATTGAAAATGTGTGTGAATACAATAAATAATGAATAAATAAATATGTGTTGTCGGAAAAAGGAAGCTGCATAAAAGTATATTAACGCAACTTAGACAATAATAAATGAATAAAAAAAAATCCAGCATTAATATCTATCGAAACATCGTAATATCGTGTGTCGTATTGAAAGTCATTCCGTCTAGAATAGTTTCCAAGTAAAAATAAGACTTGTATTTAACAAACATAATTTAACGATAAGACCAATTTCTAATCGCACTCATCGTATCGCGAAAATAGTAGCCAAGAAAAACAGACACGAGGAAGTCTGCAATATCGAGAAAATTTACACTCGAGTCGTCTCGTTGTTGGTCAAGAACTGACGCAACGATATTTTCCGTTCGGGAAATCTATCGGCGGAGAAAACTTACGGTTGAGATTTTTACTTTTCGTTTAGTTTCGTTTGATGGGGCGATGACTTGACGGGAAATCCGATGTCGTTCGCCGGTGGTCAATTTCTCGCTCGCAAACGAATGCTGCGGCTAGTTTTGATCTACTCTTTCAAACTCTGGCGAGCCCGGGCGAATGATACATCTCCCATGATGTCGTAATGAATTATCGTGCACATATTAGTAGCAAAACGGGTTGACAGATGGGCAAACAGCCATTGTGTTAACGGATATTAAGCAGAATCTTCTATGTCACGAAGCATTGCTTTGACAGATGGAACATAAATTTCTTCCGGCAATTTTCTCTTTCGCCACGAACAAGCTGATTAAACTAGCCGCAGGGTGGTCGTTGCTATTATAATAGGAACAATCCTGCTTTACTGTTTGACGTAACAAACCCGTTCTTTCTCTGAAGAATGAACTTTATCCCATAAATAATTACCTTTATAGATCTACACATGCTTCACAGAAAACCCATAATGTTAATTTAATAGCAAATTATTTTTAAATAGACACATTCATACGTAGAATTTTACTTTGGCTCAAGAATAATTAAATTTCTCGTAATTAAAAGGCGATGTGATTGTTAATCGTTTTCAAATGGCTTGGATATAAACGGTATAAATTATACGAACGTTTTGTTACGCTGATTTAAGGAATTTTTTTCAAAAGAGCTATAACGCAAATTTGATTGCTAATGATATTAATTTTAGAGTTATAAACAGCTTTCTGAAATTTTCATATAAATTAATACTAAATTTAAATTTGCATATAAATTTGCATATAAACAACTGCTATTATTATATGTGTGTAAATAAAATAACATTTGAAAATTGAGTGTGTTATAGTTTGGGATGTGGGCGATATATTTTTCGCGGTTTTTTAATTGGATAGTTCGACCGACTCGCGCATATAATTTTTTTTCGTATACGAAGAGTTAACGTTTCAGTTGATTACGAAGTAATTGACAATCTTTCTTACGATGTATCTATATTATATTTTTTCGAAATAAATCTCGAAGGAGCATTTGTTTTTAGGTGGCACCCCCGTTTGCTTTGATTATATTCTCGTACTAAATCTTGGCGCGCCATGTGATACATTTCCGGAGCACATTAACACCCCCGAGTCGCTCGGCATAATAAAAATAAAGAAAACTGAACAGATTAGCGCTATATGCATTTCTACGGTACTTTAGATCGAGAAGAGATTGAAAGTAAAGTATCTTTTAGACTAAAGAACAAAAAATCTTTTTTAAATAACATTTCAACATTAAATTTAAAAGAGTTACGAATAGCTTTATCAACCGGAAGAGATAGTGTCGTAAAAAATGTTAATGTAGTTGTTTTTTTTTTTTTTTTTTTTTTGTACGTTTTTAACTTGCGTCAGTTTAACATGAAATTTCTCTATTTCCTCGACGTCAGCTGTTTCTCAAATCGAGTCGATTGATTTTGGTGCTCAATTACGTCTCGCTTAAACAATCGAACACTGTTAAACAAACTGTTGTTTCCAAGTTGACGATTAATTCCAATATTAACGCGCACCGCAGATATTCGCCTTCGTCGAAACGCATCGACATATAATAGCAATTACGCCGGAAACAACTTTTGAGAAGTTCTGAGATGTAAATCGAAAATCGTTCGCGTTTCCCTACACGAATAGAATAGGAGTTTGCCCGTTACGCGCTTCACTGCCCCCTCGGTTAGTGAAGCGCGTAACGAGCAAAGGATTGCTATTCTCTCGGGACCGAAAATAATTTCTTGAATAATGTTTGTATCAGATTGTTCTCCCTCCATCCCTCGTATCATCCGTAGAGTGAAGGAAATGATACCCTTTTGCGTGCAATTGCTTCCGCGCTCTATCAAAATGAAATTAATATTATTTGCGGACACCTTTTTCGCAATACCGCATAAAATGTAGTAAGAATCAAACAAGTTTGAAAGAAAAAAAGTAAATATTGGCATTTATAAAGTTGTGTAAATTTTTGTTATTAATGAGAATCTTCCTAAATTACAAGTAAACAGTAGAAAGATGGTTTCATGGTGGTTTCAAAGAGATTTATGCATTACACTTGGATAATATTGTTACGTTGTTACGAACATAAATACAAAGATCAATTTTAATGTTTGTCGGCCATTAAACTTTCAAGAAACTATACCGATTGCAATTTCTCTCTTTACATAACAGGGTGTTTAACGGAATGATTAGTTTTAATCGTTTAACATATTAAACTCGATATGTTTCATCAAATTTGACTTTACTTCATCACGTTGTACCCAATATCAAAGTTAAATATGCGCAACATTTATGAATGTAACATGTCATTTTTATACCAAATAACTTTAATATACTGTATTTTTTTATTTCTAATTTCTGTAACCATAATTAGAGCGATAATTACATTGGAAGAGACTCTCGATCGTATTGCACTTTTAGGAAATCTATCGATATATGTATATTGGAGGACTTGCTATCTGGAAGTCTTTTGAGATACCGAACACCAGATATCGATGGTACAACTCACCGCGCGCGAGTCCGAAGTGTCCTTTTTCTAATCGCTGCAAATAAAGGGTGTTACAAGGTGTTACGAGCTGTTGATCCTAAAAAGATAATATTGACGATGGATGGTTCCTCTTTGATCTTTGCTGTGCAACGACGTAATCGCGTAACTCACAGCGCACGCGATTTATGCGTTCAAAGGAACACACGACATCGATAGCGAGAGATCAATAACATAACATAGTCGTTAATCAATGCGATTTACGAAGAGATCAGTTAAAGCTCGAAGTAAGGGATGACCGCGGTTCTTATAGTTTTTTTTTTCTTTTCTACTTTTTTTTTTCAAATTTTTAACGTATCACACTTTTTTAGTTTAATTAATGTCCTTTGCGAGCATTTGTAAAATAAAATTAGTTAAAATATTATTGGAAAGTAAAGAGGGGTACCAGATTCAGGCTGAAAAACGAAAATGTAAAAGTGGAACAGAACCAACCAGCGATCAGCTGCACGTCAATCAAAGATTGATATCACTTTTTTAATAAATTTAGGTTGCAAAAGAGATTAATTTGAGAGGACGAATGCATTTGTCAAATGGATTTCATACGTGAAATAAGCTTCGTGTAAAAGAAAAAGTAACTAATATCCTAAAATTTCTCTTAAATACCTACGTAAATTTTATTATTTATTATCACGTTAATTCTAATTGGCCAGAAAATATTATTACGAGTTAAAAGTCAAGTATTTATTCTCATCAGAGAAAAAGAAGGTAAAACGTTGATGAAGAACAATCTCACGGACATTAACAGTATCTTGATGTTCCGTCACAAGTTACAATGCTCTTTCCGCTCTTATCTTAGCGAGGGTGCCTACGTTTCGGTGCGAGTTTTAGGTAATCCGTCGTAATTATACCCGTTAGAAAAACGTGGATCATACCTGGGAAAAACTCATTTCTCCGCTAAAACACTGTTAATCGATTTTTATCTGCTTCGTAGCACACGTAAACGAATCTTTCTCTCGAGTGATTTGGATCGATAAATCCGAGCGTAAATTTGTTAAAATCAAAATTTAATGCTGTTTATTTAAAGGGGCGCTGTGGTAACGATTGTGTAGCTCGTTTTTTTTTTTTTTTTTTTTTTTTTTATTTCAAACTTGTGTTTTATCACGTGTTATTCGAACGACTGGATAGGTAAAAGGTAAGAATGTTTCAACGGAAAGAGGACGAGTAGACATACTCGCTTGTACGACGCGCGGAACGCGACTGAAGGCGCGTCCAACTCCAAACGAAACCAAACGCCGCGCCGGTCCGGTCCGAGAGAAGGAATCACCGGTCCCGTCCCGACGCGGCGTCGCATTCGCACGCGCCCACGCTCGCGCACGTGTCGAGAGACTCGCAAATTTACCCTCTCAACAATAAAACAATATACACCTCTGTAATGTATTAATAATAACACGACGCTAACTTTTAACATTACAAGGCTTATCGATCAAGAGGAGATTAATGTAAAAAAAACGAGAGAGAAAAAAAAAATATAAAAGGAAAGTAGAGAAAGTTTATTACTTTGAATTAACAACACTTTTTTTTTTTTAATTAGATTGCATTTTATTTCCTAAAATTTTTATTTTTTTAAAATAATCCGTGCAATAACACCGACAAACAATAATGCAAAGTGTTATTATTATTATATTGGATAATTGAAACGATCGGAATTGTATCGTATTTGCATTATACTTATTTAAATTGCAATAATGACATTTTACGCATGGCATATGTATTTATGCGTATAAACAGTTGCTTGTTTCCGAAACACTGAACTTGAATAGGTTACAAGAATAATCCGTGATAATCCGCGAAGTTAATTAACGTTGAACGAGATTTCACGATATCGGATAGAATTAAAAGCATTGAAATTGATTGCAACTGATCGAAATTGACTGAAATTAAAGCAAACCAATTGGAATTGAGAGAGATAACGATAAGCCCAATAAAATTCAACCACTTGTTGGTGCAGCAAGTATATTTATTCAAAAACAGCAAATATGATGGTGTAATTGCATATTTGTTGCACGTTTGTCAACGTTCGTTAAACACTTGTCGAACAATTACAATATGTAAATACATTTATTTAAAATGCTGCAAACTGTATGAAACATAATATAAAACTCATTTAACGATTAGCTCATATTTCTCGGCTTTTTATTATTTTATTATATAATATCATTTTAATATCTTTTTTGTTTTTTTTTTTAATATATTATTTTATATATATTATTTTCGCAATTTAAGTAATATCTATTTGATATATTTTTATTTCTCTCGATTTGAATTAATTCAAGCTTTAGGTATCATACTTAAGGAACTTATTATTCATTGTTATATTAGGGATTTTTCCGTAAAATTTTTAATTTAGATTTCTCTTTTTGACACATAAAGACATTTAGGGCACATTTTGGTACACGAAAACCGCAATATTAAATTCTGTCCACGCGACCGACATTACGGTGCATGTTCCGATGCATAATATGTAACCCGCATTTCACCACGTGTTCACGGAAGGTATGTCATTAAAATTTTGTAACACCTATATTATTCCAAGTGCATCCCGACGTCGCGAATGCGTGCTTATCGAAACGGAAGTTACGCCTGCTTGTGTTTCGACGAGAAATCGATAATAATGTGTTTGACGCGGCGAAAAGGCGCTCTTTATTGTTATTCGTTTCAATGCGTCACGAAAACGCATGAGAAATATTGAATAGGGCACCATGGAAATTACTTTATGATACAAATTAACCAAATTGCGTAATTTACGTATGCCGTGCAATTTTTTCTGCTGCGGATACGTGTATTTTGGATAAGGATTCGATGACGATGTAAAAAACAAAAATACCACAAAGATTAAAATTATTATCGTTTACTTCAAGGAGTTAGTGACGTAATGTAGTGATGTTCAGTAATATCGAGCAATTTGCAATGAAAATGTTATGCAATAAAAAAAACTTACTCCGGATAATAAAATTATGAAAATCTCGTAACTTTTCATTACGAGTACCACCTGTCGGGCCATATTAAGTCAACCTTTTACCCATGATTTTAAACGACTTGGAATTAATACCGGGATATATTTCCTTTCCGTCTTTATCCAACAAATCGGCAAAGTCTCTCGAAAGAAATTCTTCAAATCCTGCACCTGCCGCTGACTTTTGTGAAATTATAGATGTAAATGCCGTGGCTGTTGCCGGCACTCCATACAAAGGTCCGATAAGATCTCTAAATTTAAATTTTAATTACATGAAGCATTAAATTAAAGTTTTTTTTTTTATACATATATTAATTGTAACGTTTTAACATTTGTCAGTATCAAATGTATAATTGTAATATAAATGTTAAGAAAAGTCAAGAAAATAATAAATAATTTGCACCATTTAGCTGCGAGAATTTAAAAAAAAAAAATATATAGAAAAAGTACTTGGAAAAGATTTATATAACATTTTAGAACAGCGAGAAAAGGATCAATAATGTATTAAATGTTTCATTAGCAAATTGATAATTTAACACAAGCCATACCTGATTTTCAGAATATCCTTGCCTAATCCGTATCCTCGATAATCGGGATCTACGCTAAGCCCAATAGCATATAGATACTTGTCAACTCCATAACGTTCGTACACCACTTTCGTTGCAGTGGCTATGATTTCGAACGTGGTTTTACACTTATCGGACTTAAACTGCAATCAATTACCAATTCAAACTCAGTTTAAAAAAACGAATTGTACGTTATAACAATAGCGTTTGATAATGTGTACAGAGAAAATAAAAAGACACCTTGGCACGTTATTACGACAGAAGGCAAAGGTCGCCAGCAAGAATATCAAAACACTTGACGATCATTGTACACCGGTAGACACATAATTCGTTTTTATAACGCGTTTTATAACGTATTCTTTTAAAGTAACATTGTTCGAAAAATTACAAGCGCTCGTAATAAACGTTTCGTATCAGTAAAATAAATTCCAACAGAGCAATAGATGATGTATTTACAAAGTTTATCGGGACTTACCTGATAACCGGAGATGCTATCTTTCTGATTTTTTCCATCGATACCTAGAGCGTTCATCCCAGCGATTATGGGTTTTCCACCGTTCGGATTGTCGGTGAACGCGGCTATGGATATACCTTCTGCGAGCAATAAACGCCATATTGTACTTATGTCGTCCACGAATACAGGATCGTCTTTCGCATCTGCAAATAAAATAGAAAAAAAAAGAAAAAAAAGATTAATATTTGTATAATTATAAAGATACTCATATATTTGTAATTGGTTTTCGTTTTTGAATTTATTAAAAAAAAAAAAGTTTTACATTAGACTAAACCAGACTAAGATCGTAATTGAAAAAACTTTTTTTTATCGGGCAATCGGTCAAACTTACTTAAACAATTGCAGGTCGGTTCATCGGCTAGGAAATATGTGCACATATGTTGCACGGCGTCTTCGTATCGATCTTCAGGAATTTCCTGGACCGTAAATTTCATCGGTTTCCCATTTTTATCCGACTTCTCAATTACTTTCCAAACTTTGGGCGGAGTGCTGGCTGGTCTAATGCGTGGCATTTTATCTATCTCTTTCTGTAAATCTGCTGTAATGGGTCGAATGTCCACTTTCTGCGTGTACAATCGTGTTGAATGACACTTCGTCCAAACGTTAGAAAAACGTAGAATTTTCAACATTAGTGATGTTTTGATCTGTACTCGTCGTTCACCAGACTGCCACTGTCGATAGAATTGGCTGGTTATACAACTATAATAATATGCCAACTGTCCTACTCAAGAACGGATACAACACGCTATCGTAATGGTGGAAATATGTTATCAATTTTCTTGTCTATCTCGTTTGTACGTTAACGTTTTTTTTACATTTCTTATCTATAAAATGATGCAGTATTCCTCATACAGTTCTTGTGCTAAAATTTTTGTTCGAATTATTATTCAAGCAAGTTATACTTACAATAAACTAATTGTTTAAATTTTAAACGTAAAAAAAATAAAAACTGTAGAAATAAAAAATTATTGCGATAGTAAGAATAAAAGCATATATTATTTTTTTTTAAAAAAGGCTACATATGGTATATTGCTATATGTATAATATAAAGTGAAATTATTAATATATATAATTACTTACACGTTAATATAAATATTAATTTAACAAATGTAATAAATTTTTTATTTAATATTAATTTCAAGATCGTCATTAACGTATAAATAATACAATGGTAAAAACAATCGGTATAAAATTATTGTATATTTAAAAAAATATATAAAATATTTTTGCTATTATACGTAGTTATATTATAATATTATAATTAATATCTCGTGCAATAGAAGTCATGTTTTTAGAGTAACAAATTAATTGTGTTAAAATACTTATCTATTCGTTATCACTACGTGCACATGTGAGATCCTCCTCTCTTTCTTTGCAGATTATCACATATTATCGTATACTTATGTAACATGTTTTGAATATACCGTTGTTAATTTTGTAATACAAAAAACTGTAAGCTTCTTCTAAAATTAATGATGATTAATAGCGTTAGTTTTATTAAAAATAATCTTGCACTTTGGTTTTGGTTTGAATCATGGTATATGTTTAATGCCATCATGTTGAAAGAAGGAAAAAAAAAAGGAGAGAAAGAAGGAGAAACTCATGTTAAAATACTCTTTTTTCCAAGCATAGGTATGAATAACAAAGAAAAATAGGTGATTTTAGTGTAAGCAAATCTTTTTTTTACTAATTTCTACATGTATAAAAATTTAATTTGTAATCAAATGTATATTATATTTAACTTTATTTAAATATATGTTATACATATATGCTACTACGTATGTTTTTAACATACAGAATATCAACATAATTTAGGCACTTGTAAAATCTGTATTAAAGTTGTATTCATCGGAAGCAAGTGAAAATCCTTCTAGTTGTCCTGCCAATTTGGAAGCAGCTTTTTCTGAAAATTAGAAACATTTTAAAATGATTTAATATTATACATATTTAATCGTCCTTCTCATTTTTATAATACCTCTTCTTGCGCGATTTTTCTTTTCCTTCTTGAATTGTAGTTTCTTAACCTTGTTCAGTTTTTGATTGCCTTCAATCTCAAAAATGGGATCTGGTTTCTTCTTTCTTTCAACAGGTACATTCTTTTTTGTATCTTGCAACTTCTTTTTTAATTTCTTCTGCACTTTGTATTCCTGTGATATTAATCGAATGTTGTTAAAAATAATCTTTGTTATAGTTTCCTTTATATTTGTAAAATATTAGCTTCTTACAGTTTCTTTCTGTATTTCAATCTCCATAGCTGCTGCCACAGGTCCTGTACTACTGATCAATACAGGATCTGTAGTAGAATTATTTGTAGAATCCGCGAAATTATCGAGCATCATTTTTTCTTCGGCAACAAAATTTTCAATGTCAAATTCTTTAGTCATTTGACTAACTATCTCAGCAGATATGTGACATTCTGATTGCTCAGGTGGTACCGTGTAATATCTAAATCAAATATATTCAAGTATAAAGAAATGAAACTATTACGCACAAAGCTGAAATAAAGTAACAAAACAAACCGGATTTTTCCAGAATTCCAATCCTCAATAACACTACGTGCAGCAGCAGCTGCGTCAGGAACTCCACCTCTTTTATATTTTCCCATTCGTGCCCCTTTCATTGCAAAAAATTCATCCGGCGTAGAAAAATCTTGCATGTCATATAATTCCATTATTTGTTGTCGCGAAACTCTTTTCAAAATTGCAGTAGCTGGGACAAAAGGATCTTTCAGTGCTTGAATTCTTACTGCATTTTTAAGAGCTACAGATGTATCATCGGAATTTTCATCCGAATTAGCAAACACTATACCAGGGGAATCTAATAATTTTATTTTAGAATCTAATTGAACAATTTGCATCGCTTTTGTTATTCCTGAAATTAGTTTAAGAAAAGTTTAAAGTGTATAACTAATATAAAAAGTGGTAATAAATAATTAAGCGATTAAATACCTGGTAGATTTCCCACGTTGCACGCTTTGTTGCGCTTCAAAGAATTAATGACGCTAGATTTTCCTACATTTGGCAAACCAACAACACCTACTCTTATACTTGTTTTCACATTATCACTATTTCTGCAATAATTTCCAAGTAGGGACAAGAGCAATTCCGCACCGAAACAAGTATTACTCTGTATCATAGATTCTGTTTTCTTTCCTAATTTTCTTCTACCTAATCGTTTTGCTTGATTTTGCGTCGACGACTTAAATGCGACAGCGGGCAAGCTAGTTCTTAAATATTTTAGCCATTGATCTAAGTTATCTCTGGGAACCAAATCAGCTTTGTTTAGAACTAACACTAGTCTTTTGTTTCCTTTTGTAGATCGAACTGCTTCTTCTACCTATTGTTAGATATCAAAAAATTAATATCGTTATACTCTTGCAAATTGGTACATTTATATTTACAATAAACGTTTTGTAAAACTTTTTTATATCCACATACCTCTTTGCATCGAGTTCCCAAAGGATCACGAGCATCTACAATCTCAAGAATAACATCTGCTGCATCCAAAACCTTTTTAAATTCCTTATAATAAGCTTTAAGTGAATTCTCTTGTTTGGCAATAACATTTTTTGGCTGATCAGAATTTATTTCCATTTTATGTGTTAACTGTTTATTTTCAGCTTGATTAACTAATCCCTGAAGACCATCTTTGGCAATTTGCTGACGTTTTCTCTCTCGTGCTGCTTCTTTCTGTTTCTGCTTTTCTTCCTCTCTGTGCTTTTTCATTGCTTCTACTTCCTTTAATATATCTTCTTTAAATGGACATTGATTTGGTATTTCCATCATCTTGGCTTTTTCTAACGAAAAATAAAATTACAATTACCAAATTAAATGTTTAAAACACATCTTAATATATTTCAAAACTGACTTTTAGAATGCTTTTTGGCTTCTTTTTTCATTTTCCGGTTATGCTCACGGACTTTTTTCTCGATCTTGTATCTTTGCCGCGCTGGCATGCGCTTGCTCTGCTTCTCTATTTATAACAGTATTAAAAAATAATTACTTTTGGGCCAAAAAAGATAAACTGTTAAAATGAATGATTTTATCGTACATAACCTGTACATATGTAACTTTTTAGTTTTCGATAAAGTAAATAGGATTTTAAAGACTCTGTAATAATTAATTAATTAATTAACTAACATATACTTACTACGAATCTTCATATTTGCTGATATACAACTGTACTAAAAATTCACGATACTTTTTTGACGGTAATATACGCTTTACGTTCGGAACGACCACGTGGACTCGATCAAAATGAATTAAACAGTGTCGAGTGTCGACCCCAGTCGACACTTTCTGGCATATATGAGTATGTGCATCAAAATCAGGATTGATTATTCAGTCACATTTTATTTCAATAAATTACTAAAATAAGTTAATAAATTTTGGCGATCTTTACTTTTACTTTTAAATATTAACGATTAAAAAAATATATAAAAATTAAAAATATATGAAACTCTAACAAGATTTGCAATTTTTGTCAACAATCATATACACGTATATTATTTGTAAATATTTTTTAAGATTATCGCAAGTAGGTTGGAAGATGAATAGTGAAAGGTATACGCGTTAATGCATAGGCGAATGAGCTAGCATTCTCACACTTTCATCACGTCGTATAAGTTCGACGCGATAAAGACAAGGCCGTTGATGGTCGCCGCGCGGGGCAGAATAGAAATTCCTGTAAATTAATTTCACGCGAATCCCGCGATAAAGACAAGGCCGTTGATGGTCGCCGCGCGGGGCAGAATAGAAATTCCTGTAAATTAATTTCACGCGAATCCCGCGATAATACGCTCCTCGAGATCGCGAGAGAGTGATACAATTTCTCGAATCTCATCCCGATTCCCACGGCGGGTGTGTCGTTCCATGAAGTGAATCGATGAAGTTCATCAGTCTGAGGCCTTCCACAAAAAGTAGGCGACTCGAATTTACAAATTAAAAAGCGCTACATATTTAACTTAAAAAGACTTAATCAAGTTTAATTATTACGTTTATATTACGTTTTAGTATAACATAAAATATAATTAAAAAATATAAAATTGAATTGATTGGAAGAATGATCTTTCGACACTGTTTTATACGCGTTTCTAAACTAGTTCTTTTTCTTTGCAGTCAATCGAAGATCGATCGATGGCTCGACCTGGTCGAATGGAGGGGAAAGGCACTAGCTCGTCCGGGCAACTCCTCGTCCCAACTCTCGCCGTGGTGAGGCGCTGACGTGTCCGTTGCGTCGCGACGACTCATTCTCGTAATGGCCGCCGTCTGGCGTTGTCAGTGAGTGTGCGGGTGCCCGTCGCGAGTAGCTGCGTTGCGTCGGGAAATTCGTAACGTTGTCGGTGGCTCGAGGAATCTGAGGTTTCGCGTGCGTCGCGAACGGATCTCGACCGGGTCAACAGTTACGTTCCTACGTGATCGCGGTCTTTTTTTCTCCTCCCGCACCGGCGGCGATTTAAAAACGAGCGACTGCATACCTCGCACCCAGTGTTGTGCTCACCCCTCCGCTTCCGACTCCTCCGCCCCTCGCTCTTTTCTTCGCGTCTGTTTACCCAGAGCAAGTGTCAGCGACCCGTTCGAAAATTCGCGACGGCGCGCTTCCGGTCCGTCGTCTACCTGGTTCGTCGTTCGCGAGACGCGCCGATGCACGCAACGGCGCGTCGGGCGGAATTTCTGTCTTTCTCTCTCTCTCTTTCTTTCTTTCTCTTCTCTGCTCGTCGAGAGATGGTAAACACGTCGAGTGACAGCGTGCACGAGTGAGAGGAGGAGGACGTTTTGATTCGCCCGGCCGTGGAGAAATCTCGAGGAAAGGAGCTGTCCGGCGGGACCGCGGACCCCAAATTCTTCTTCACGTGGTTCAAGGTCGTCTAAAAGCGTCCGGGCGTCGCAGCGAGTGCTTAGCCTGCTTGCGTGCGTGCGTGCGTGCGCCGCGAAACGACGCCGCTGCGCGAGAGAGAAAGAAAGAGTTGTCAGCGTCGTTGAGATTCTTCCCCGACTTCTTCATCCTGGATTGAGACGTACGAGGTGATACCCCCGGGCAGGTTCTTCGAGCAACGACGGAGTCCACCTAAACCCAATGTACCGTAAGTACCAATTCTTAATCAGGCATTCGGACGGCTCACCTTCCGTTTTCCAACAATGTTTACTTTCGGGAAATGTCAGAACCAACGTGCGCCGTTGGAATCGGTGGCTCCAAAGTTACGTATCGATTTGTATTTTCTCCAGTCTCAATTTTCATTTATTCCACTTAAAAATATTGCACGTAATTGCCCGGGACTCTTGACATTCGATTTTATCTACGCAGATTAATTCTAATCTCACTTTGACCGTTGTTTCTTTTTTTTCCCCGAATCTTTACTATTTCTACAATTCGTTGTACAGTTTGAAACTAAAATTAAAACAGGTTAAAGGTAAATTAAATTAAGGCGAGATTAATGTGCAGTCTACGGTAGTATCGATGTGTCGTTGGAAACGGAACGTGTCCCCGGCTTAATCTTTCCGTGAAACGGTGGAAACGTTATTGACGTATCTCTGGACGTTTCCGCTGATTTCTTCCGTCTCTCGCAACTTTCCAACTTTCTACATCACTCGTTAGTATCGTCCTAACTAGGCCTCGGGGTATAATAATATTTTTGACCTCTGTTTAAATTTGTTTGAAAATAATTTCTATTTATGTGTCTACTCCCGAAAGTTGCGCACAGACGTAACAGCGAAAAACTAGAAAGGACGGGCAACGATAATTTTAGAAAAAACAATTAACAGATCGCATTTACGAACGAGGGTTCTCGCGAGGTTGTCGCACGTTTTGTGATTTTCTGATATTAATTGAAACTCTGGGGCTTTCGTCGCTTATAAAGGAGCCATTGTTCGCGCATCGCGATAATTGTTTTTGTGACGACTTTTGTGTTTTGTAAGTCGCTGCGTCCTAAAACGATTACACCTGTACGTTTGCTCAGCCGAGTCGATATCACGTGGACGGCGATACTCCGCACGTATGTACGTATATACATATACATACACACCGTCGACGGGTGTCGTAATCGTGCAATGTGAAACGTGTCGCGTAAGTGGTGCATTCGGTTTTATCGAATACTCTGCTGCCGAGCTGATGCATTGTGCAAAATTGACTTTGGCTGTCGAGTAAAAGGTAAATTTCCTGATTGAATTTGTTTACGCGAATAATGAACACCAAGTATAACAACGCGCGAAACACTCGCGACAAATTGCAGAAACAGAATTAGAGAGTTTGTTCTTTGATTAATTAATTAGCGCGACATCGAGCATATTAGTTTAATTTTTTTGTTTTGCAAAACAGACTTGGATAAAATTCGTAGGCGAGGATAGGAAATAATATTTTTTATTATAATACAATTGAGAAGACTCGATATCTAAACGTTCTTACGATCGCTGAACATTCACATAAAAATATTTCAGCAGGTGTACTTTTAATATGTGTATATGTGTTCGGTATTCCTCCTTCTTGAAAATAAGTAAAACTGTACGGGATATTAAATGAAATATTCTGGATGTGTGTATTACGCAAGTTGGAAAGAATTAGCAATTAGACGTGAAAATATTTCCCATTTCGCATAGATTTTTTTATTATAATATTTCCGAATCTCACCGTCGGGTGCAATTTTATTTCAGGAGGATCTGAGTCAGCCCACGAGAAGTCGTCCGCTGACGACGAGGGGAGAACCGTGCCAAGTTCCGGTATCGCGCTCTTCCTACACTTTACTTTGAATCTGTGACGTTATCTTGGGCCACCCTATGGGGATAACGTTCGTTTATGATCCACCGACTGTGATTTCGACGTGTGACGCCACTGCCAAAAAGGAAACAATTTAACGTTGATCGCAAGCCTGCGCCTACGTTTCCGCTTCCTTCGCCTTCCAATCTCATAATCGAAGACCAGGGTCTTCCAGAAACGTACGATTTTTGCCGTTCTTTTACACCGTGTCTTCCCACAAGTTTTAATATACTTGATCAGCGAAGCAAGAGGATCCTCCAACTTCTTTTCAAGCACACGAGGAAAAAGAAGATCGGTCGAAGCGCTCCGAAAATGTTCCTTGACCAAGTCGCGAGCGCGACTGATTGATATCGCGTTCATTTGATGAATCAATTTCAAAGGCAAAACGAAGGTGCCTTGCCGTCGTTGTCATCGCTCGAACGCATTCGAAACGTTGACTCGCAGTTTGAGTAGCCATCTCGGATAGAAATATTTTTTTGCTCGTCATCGGATACGGCGGAACAACGCCGTGAAGATTGTCGAGAGGCGCGTCATTTGTGCCAGCCGTTTGTGATGCGACGCCCGCAGGACTGTCGTCGTCCCGCGTTAGCTTGCGCGACCACCTCGTCGCAATAACGGCGAAGATGTTCGGGAAAGTGCCGCCGTCGAATACGCCGGGCCCGCCTAATAATAGCTGCGGCCAAACGTCAGCCAAGTCGTGCATCAGACCGGCGGCGACGAGCACGGCGTCGTGTCTGCCGTGCTTCTCAACGGAGGAGACGCCGACAGGGAACGTCGACGACAAGGTAAGACCTTGGCGATCAACGAAGGACAACGCCGATGACTCGTCCACCGTAGTCTCCGAGGCACCTAGCAATTCTCTGCAATCGCCCGCCAGTTTGATGGACGCTCTTTCCGTCGGAGAGGCCGAGTTCTCTAGGTCCTGCGGAACCGACGAAACCATGACGACCTGCGCGTCCGCTTGTTCCAAGACTTCGGCCAAGTGCTGCTCGTCCAAGGAAAGATCGTCGCAAGTTGGTCGAAATCACGCCAATGCGATGCAGAAGTGTTCTTCCAGTCAGAACTGTTCCAACTATTCTAATTGTAAGACCGGGGTCGGTAGATCGCGACGAGCGCAGTCTACCTCAACCACGAGAAATCTCAACGTCGAGTCGTGTACGAGGGACTATGCGAAAACCGCAAAGAAGATCGTTGCCGTTAATAGAGAGCCTCCGAGCGACAAGGATACGTGCAACGAACAGCAGTCCAAGTGCTTGCAGGGATACGCCCTTTCGGGCACGGTCGCCGCCAAATTATCTTCCGCGAGGTCTTCCGAGACGATCCCCCACGCGTCGCTCCCGGGCGGAAAAAGGTCCAGCAACGAGGACTTTTCGACGGACACGTGCGCGAGTTATTCCGCGATACCGAACGGCGCGGTTAACGCGCCAGCTGTGAGCGAGGAGTTGCGTCAGAAGCCGGCGGGTTTGAGGACGATCGACGCCGCCGGCGATTCCGCGAGCACCGTCATCTCGTCCTGCGAGGATGACACCTGCGACAACGACTTTGCCACTTCGACGCCATCCAAAGACTGGACGACGAGGAGGATCGGCAACGACGTGCTGCAGCAGCAGAGCTGCGGGTCTTGTCTCCCGCAAAATCTTCCCGCGGAAGTGCACTCGTCTACCTCGCCGAAAAGCTACAAGGAGTTGAAGGACAAGTGTCGCGACGCTCCTTGGCGGCCTACGGAAATGACGGAAAGTGGTGCGGTGCACGGATTGACGATGTGCTCGGGTGAAACGTTCCAGGACTCGAATTCGAAGAGGCGCACAGGAGCATCCTGCCAGGCGCTCAGGCACGCCGTCGCCTCGCTGAACCGCCTGGACGACTTCTACATGGAGAAGATCGGCGCGGGCTTTTTCTCGGAGGTTTATAAGGTAAGAATGTTTTATTTAAAACATTATACGACATAATAGAAGTTAGAGTCGGGAAGCATGCGGGTTCGCGTCAAATAATTATCGCAATAAACTACTTTTACTTGGTTGAACGACACGAAATCGAACATCGAGTCGATCCGGACGATCAAGTGCCGTTCACCTGCCGAGAACGCAATCAGATCTTCAGACACATATTTGATCGCGTTAGAGGAGGCTCGTTAGAAAGTTTTTCTCTCGTATGGCAATGCGCTTCCTCTTGATTCTCGCCATTGTTCATAAACAACAATCGCGAATTCGAAACGGACGGCGGTATCTCGCTCTATGGAATGCGCTATCTTTGTAGATTAATATCTCGATGGGGAGATTAGATACGCCTGCCCGCCGGCACGAACGCGTAGCCTCGTGAAATTAATTCCGCTCGTAATCACGCGGCTACTCGCCGGTAACGAGCGATCAGAAGACGTCTTTCTTTTTTATGTCCCAGCGCGGTTTTCCGGGAACATTTGCCGCGTTAAACCTCCGCTTTCGGTACAACTTGTCAGGAGGAGAGATCCGCCTTTTCCTTGGTTTCCTAAGCCATTAGATTAAATCTATCGATTGCTCGCGAAACGGGAGACAGCTGCGGAGGAGGGCATTTTTCATTCGCGACTCAGTGAACCTGAGTCATCCGGGCGGGACGCAGCTTCGCAGGGGAGATAACATTTATCGCATAAATAGCGAAAGGAGAAAACTAAAAATATTTTACGGAAAACTTGAAGTAAATAGACGATACGGTTTTTATTGCAAACATTCTACAATCGCTGTCGTAAAATTCACTTGGGAGAAACTTTTCATTTGGGAAAGACAACTTTGCGAGTTAAACGAAATCTTTCAACCAGATTATTTCGACGTGCGGTCGCAACGCAACTTTTCTATAAAACTTTATTGTCGCGCCCTGCACGTATACGTGACATTTATATCTGCGAATGCAGAAGCGACGTTACGACTTGAGAATAGTGTCACGGTAGCTTACGTAAATCATTGTGTGTGTTTATTCGCGGCCAGCGAGAGGCACGTAATTAGCGTAGGGTCTCATCCTTGACTTCATTTTTCTTGATTGATAACAAAACTGAATTACCCGATTTAACAAATGGACTTTTTAATTATTCAAACATTTATTTGGGACGTTGAATAGTTTTTTTTTTTTTTTTGCCGTAAGCTCGTAAAGAATTTCATTCTTTAAACGAAAGTTATGAAAGTTGTGAAAAATAATTCCCCAGCGATGCGAAGTGTGCGATACAAGCGCAGCGGTAACAGATATGCAACTAGAGAGTGGCGATTAAAATTAGCAAACGGAAGTCTCATGAGCACGAAATAAATAAGCGTAAATAAATTACACGTCGCTTTATCTATCGCGCTATTATCGTAGCGGCGAATCTACGAGATGAGCGTGTCGATTCGAGATAGAGTCGTGTAGCAATTTTGCGGAAATCGATCGAAATTCGCTGTCGAGCCGCATTCTGCGTTTCGCGGAGAGATTTATGTACGGGTCTCTCTTTTTCTCTCTCCCCGTGTCTTTATCGATCTAACTTGACTGCGCGCAAGTGGTAAAAGTGGCCGGAAAGCTGCCCCAGTTCTGCGATATTCATTCCGTGCAGCCTGCAATTTTGCGCATTTGCCGACCCACGATCGCGGCAGATGCGCCCGCCGAGGTGACGGCTGCCCTGGACTTACCTATCTACACCACAAGTCAGTCGAGCAACCTTGAGAAGTATGCCGCGGCTTCTCCGGCGTGGATAGGCGCGTTATAAATAGGTCAACAGGAAATTGAGCACGTTCCGTAGTGACTCCGATGCAGCGGTGCGCAAATCTCGGACTTTACCCGATTACGCAGCCCTTCGGGCATCCCTTTGCATGTCATGACTTTGGGTAACCGAGTATTTTAATTCCACGTTTCAACGTTATCTTTGCGTCGTAAAGTCAGCGTTAAGCCCAATAACGTTAAACGCGACCGCTAAATAATTTCATCTCGCTTTGATTTTGCTCCGTGGAACTTGAACCTGCTTTTTCTTTCGTCTTTCCTCGCTCGCCTCCGGCAAGGATAATATTTTTCTGTTCCGCCAGATGTTGGATAGCGCACCTCTGCTTGAGCGCATTAACGAGACCCTCGTTTAAAAATAAACTCGTGCTTCTCGATGTTATCGTGGACAGAATCGATCCTGTCGTTTGTGCCGTAGGTCAAATTTTACTTGCAGTCTTTTTTCGAATGTGACTAATGTTATTAATCCAAGGGATAATTAATAATTAGGACGATAGGCTGTTACACGTTGATATTATAATACCATCGATTTATTATATTGCCAAGTCAGATATGTTTATACAAATTCGATAAATCATTTAAAAAGATATAATTCATTTTATAAACCTTGTATTTAAACTACAAATTTATTATCGAGATTGATTTTATGTAACGAGAAACTTGTAAAGAGGTAAATTGCGAATCTTGAAAGGAAATTATTGCAATTATAATCAGATTGAAACATTTCGAAAAATTTCGAAAGTTAATCGCAGTTGAGGTAGGGTCATTAGGGGCTCAGAGGTCGTGAATTCTTGGCACGATAGCGCAATTGCCGTGCCAAGAGTTTTGAGTCAGTACATCAATTTTCTAGCTGAGCATGCGGTCGCATGCTCTTTAATCACCAACTGCGAACAAACTTGCTTACAAAATTTCGTGGCCGAGCAGTTGGTTCAATCCTAAGCCTAAAATTGGAATCGGCGAGATTAACGGAAAATGAAAGAATTTTTCTTCGACATTTTTTTTTTTTTTTTTTTTTTCTAAACGCATAGATTGGCGTATGTAAATAGTTAGTTGCTCGCTGATCTTCTTTAAACCTACTCCCTCTAAAATATTTCAGTTTGCGTAAAAATTTAAAAACAAGTCTTTTTATAATGTGAAATTTATAATATGAAAGATTCAAGCAAGATATAGAAAGAAAAGATGAAAGGGATCTATTTTTAAACCAACGGGCTCCCATATGCGTAGTCGTGCCTTCGTGCATCGCGACGAATCGTAATGCGTGTACCGCGACGAATAACAAGTCCGAGCTTAAAATCTTTTCAACTGCAATGAATATCGAGCCAAGTTTACACGACTGCGTTAGAGTAGCTTGAAAGACATATCAAGCACTTCTTATCCAGATTAATTTGTAACGTGCACAGTTCTCTTTTACGTGCTGCCAAGTGCAATTCTGACTTTAAACTTGACTTTATAATAAAGGAATAAAAATAAAATTATGACGTTCCACCGCTCGGTCAACAAGCAAATTTACAATACAAATATTGTAGACAGTTTTCTATCGTATCGAAGGACGTAATTTTGTTGAAGCGGACGGTCCTCTTATCTTTTCCTATTAACCGCGTTGCTCGCATGAATATTGGATAAGGTGCATCCGAGACGCATATTTCGTTGGCGACGCTTATCGCGTGCCGCGTTTCGGCTCTACGATCGTTTCGAGCAATTGCGTATTACGCAATCAACCGTCCGTCCGTTGCGAAACTGTCGTTGTTGCGAGGAAACGAGGTTCTCGCGAGCGGCCTGTTGAGAAAAACGAGTCTTACGAGATGTTCTCGGCAACCCGCGAGGAGGAGGAGCTCTTCCCGTTTGTTCTCCGTCGTTCATTCCACCTACGCGCGTTCTCATCTTCCCCGGTGGCTTAAATTCTTTGATGCGGGTCGCCCGCAGGCTCGATAGAATTTCCCTTCACCGAGGCCCTCGATATCACCGTTCGTTACGTGTTCAATTACGGTTCCCATTCCGCCCGAGCGCTTAATCGAAAAAAGACACGACGATCGTCATTACGAAATTGGGACTTTTATTTCTATTAATAAAAATTGCGGTCGTGAGACTGTACGCTCCGACGTTTGACTAAAATTGTTCCGCGAATTTCTTTCCGTAAAGTATCTTCATTAAACGCTCACTTTTGTGGAAATTTAACTTTTTCCCTCGCTCGCTGCGAGGGGAAAAAAAAATCAGTTTTGTTGGGAAATCAATAGCTATGAGGAAACGACGCCTCGTTCTCACACGGCAAATCTCGCATGTACGTACGTAACTGTCCCAATCGTGATTCCGCCGTCAGCGTTAATCCTCGATCGGGCGAAAGTCGACGCGAGAAGATCGGGAAGAATTCCCGTTCAAATTCTTTGCTATTGCACTCCACCGTCGCGGATAAATCGTCACGTCGCCGCGGAATGTAATTATTATCTACGTCGGTGATCCCAGGGAGGTTTTTGCGAACGGTACCTATAATGCGAGTGCGCCTAGTGAAAACGCGCTGAATTATCGATAATGACACGCATAATGGTTATACCACGCGATTATTCTGACGATCGACGAACATGGAAGAGCGCTCTACCGATCGCGCATGATGAATATCGCGGATTTGAATATCATCGTGGTCGTCGCGATGATTCGACGTACGAATGTCTCTCCGCAAGTAATGGAGGCGAAAGTCTGCTCGCTGGATGCAACGCGATTGAAGATGGTCTCATGATCCGGTTAATCGCTCGGTAATATTCCCTATTATATTGCGAGCGGGCGAGTATTTTATTTATTCCCGTAACAAAGTTTGCGATTGAATGTTATTCGTGTAATTTCTATCTGAAAATTAAATTCAACCAGTAAGAATAAAACTGCTAAACATTTTTTTAGCAGTTTTTTTTTTAGAAAGTCAATTGTCTTTATTGACCTTCTTATTTGAGAAAATTTCAACCTTCGATAAATATGGCTGTCTAAATTGAAATGCAGATTTACGCGTGAGATTACCCGCGATATAAAATAACGCACGGTTGCGCTGAAATTGTAGCAATTTCTTTATAGCTTTATAGCGAATCGTCGGAGCAACGGTTTTCTAAGAGCGTTATTCGTGCTATTTGTCAGGCCGTTCCGATCGTTCGCGTCGAAACATTCGCCGCGTTCGCCATACGTAATCGCCGCTATGAAACCCGCGCGCGAAACAGTTTGCGTTCTCCTAATTTCTCGCCTTATAATTAATTGGAAACACCTCGTGAAACCGTGAGTAAACGGAAAGTAGAAACTTCCTGAAAAAAAGGGAAAAAAAAGACTGTTTAATTAGTTCTATATGGAAGTAAGATCGATCGATAATATAATTATTTTTATCCGTAATTATTAATTACCGCTGTATCATTATTAAGCGATTATTTATAATCAAGTCTTTTAAATTTGTTTTTTTGCCACATTTAAGTTGTATCTCTTTCGAATATTTTTAGAATAGTGCCTTTGAATATATTGTTGTTTTAACATAGATATATGTTACCGGAGAACTTATGTACTAAATTAACCATGTGAACTATCGCACCCGGTATTACGGTAACTTTCGATAACTTTAATTAACAGCGGCTATAATTAAAAATTAAATTTTACGATTACCAAGTATCCCCCCCACCATGATGTGGAGCGGAAACTTGACAAATGTCGCATTTCACGGAAATGACGATATTAATTGCGAACTTGCGTTCTTCCTAATTATAATTGACAATAGGTAGACATTCCGGATGTTTTAATTACAAAAAAATAAAATTTTATCGACCATGACTAAGGCACCGAATTACCTGGCGTCAATTAAGAAATAGACTGACAAATGAGAGGAGCCGGGTGTCACTCAATTTCAAGCGTACGATAATGTTTAATTTCTAAATTTAACTTTTCCGAAAAACGTGCAGAATTTTTTTCTACTTACACTTTGCGGTGCAAATTTATGTTAGTTAAAATACCGTACTCCATAATTAATTAATTAATTACTTATTCTTTCCTCGCGCAACTTTTGTTTTATATATGTATACGTGAATATAGTAAAATCGTGAGTGCTAATGAAAAGATTTTTTAATCTCGAGAACGGTCCATATCGCGCGAATCTTAATTAGTAATTCGGGAACGAGTTAACGGTTTTTCGATTTTTGGCGCGGCGAGAAACGATTGCCGATGAGAGATTCGCCCGCTCTCGTTCGTTCGTCGGAAATGACGACCTTGCTTGTGACTCAAGAGGTTCGCAACACTAGCATTTCCTTCCCCTCTCACCTCTCACGCATATACGTTGGAGGTAAATGAGAAAGCCGGTCACGGCGCGCTGACCATGGAGTACGAACACTCTCTAATGAGCCTCGCTCGTTTGCCTTCCCCGCGATTCGATTCGTTACCGTTCTCACCTGCGCGACACACACGTGCACGTCGACTTGCATACTTCCGCAGCCAAGACTGCATCGCGGAGGCGTTTGTTTGCGGCTTGTAAAAACTACTCTGCATTCTTAAAGAGGAAAAGTTGACTACTCTTCCGCTTTTTCCTCCGCGCCTTATCTCCCGTCTTATACTTATCGGTTCGAATAATTAAGTGCAGCTTTGAAATTTATTTCAATAACACGTGAAAGCTTTCCGTCAGATCTTCCGACACCTTCCTCGCTGAGTTCCGTAAAAATTCTATATGTCAACCTTTGCGTCATTGCTCTTCGAGCCTTCGAGATTCAAGCGTGTTCAAATCCGTAATTGTTAATTGTCAACGAGCAGAACCGAGATTGACGTCATTTAAATGTAGGTTGCACATTGTTTTTTTATTTATTCCGAGTATAATTATAGAGTGATCTCGCTGCCGCGAAGAAGATACGCAGAGGTCAGCGATACTCGGAGTCAATCTCGAAATTCTGAGATTAATTCTCGCGCGGAACAATCGTTAATTAACGTGATCGAAGAGAATTTAAAGAGAGGCGAGAAGAGAGCGCGTGAAATCGTCATTTATTTCTTAGTAAGTATACTTGACACGCAAAATGGTAAATTTCTCCGCCGCGGATACCTATACGTGTGCATGTGCACGTGCACGTGACAAGTTCTTTTCACTCGACCATATCGTACCTTCCTTTCCTAAGGTCTTTCCTTTCTAATAACTGTCAAGCTGCGCTAGGTCGAAACAATCATTTTTCGATCGACACGATGCTAATTACTTTATAGTAATTACAGAAGAAATTAATTAAGTTTGATCCGCTGCTACGCCACGTGCCCGCTTAACGTTCTCAACAGCGTGTAAAAACATATCTTACTTTGCATTCATGTCGTAATTATCTACGCATACGTTGTCTGTGCGGCTTGCGTTGCGTGCGATATATCTAGGTTTCTGTTAATTGTTATTAGTATACGGAAGTTGAATGCGCGGTATGCGTTTCACGAGGCAGATTTAGGTACACCTGCTGTTACAAAAAAAAAAAAAAATACTCGGGTGTATTATCTTTCGCTCGCGATCTTTAGAAATAGGGAGAAAGTCCTGCGAGACACGCGCCGTGAGAAAGAAATCGATCGATACCCTGTGCGTTTGTTCGTTCGCTTGAGAAATTCTCATTCATTGTACGCCGTTGTGACCTTGACTGTCACTTCCTCCCGACATTTATTCCCGCGACGTCACGACCGGGGCTGCGAATAATCGCACATTTCTCGTTTGCAGAATTGAAAGTCTTGTAGCGCGGGTCGCGCCGAGCGTACAGCTGACCTTTGGCTCAGCTAATAAAATCCACTTTAACAGATATTTTTCCTCCTTTTGCATAGCACACGCGTTTCGCGTCAAGTTTTAATTAATCACGGCTCGCTGCGGATTTCTGTTACATTAATTTATATGAGAAAAACTTATTTATACCGCGTCTCAAAATTTGCAGAGTTTCGAGTTTTTAGAGCTTCTCCTCTTATGTCGTTGCCGCAATTTACGTAACGTGAAGCCTGTAACACTGTAAAATAGGTATCACTTGAGTATATATTTCTGGTTAAAGTTGGCGATAGGTTTATGATAAAAATTATAGCCGTTATGCCGTTATAGCTCGTGTGCTAATCCCCAGAATGGATTTACATGTGAGTGCAGGTAACCTTTAGCAAGCGATTCGCGGCATGTGGATTTCCATCTGAAAAAGTTTGAGCCTAGAAAGTCTCTCGCACGTCCGGTTTCTCTGCAGCTATATCGTTTTTAATCGATTTTTCCCACTTTACGGAATCACAAGTATTTTCATTTTTGCCAATTTCTCAAATCGCGATGCCGCAAAATGAAAAGGACCGTACACAATTTTTATTCCTCTCCATATTTATTTAAAGAAAATTTATTACGCTACGTCGCGTGTTGCAGAGTCATAAATAGCCGCTGGGTTAAATATTATGCGAAACAGACGAAATTCAAGTAATCTCGTCGTTTTTAAATCCCTATTTTGTACTCTTCATCTCTTAGGCGCATTTATAATTAGACAGTTGACTGGAATGATCGACGGTGATTGCGAACGTACGAGACAGACTTTTGCAGAGAGGGCTTTCAAGCTTACAGAGTCCAGTGCGCTTGCTAATTGGTTCGTTGCTCTTAATTGCACCACAGCTTCTTGGAACGATACTTGATAGATGAAGTACGTTCTCTGTGTTTCATTCTTATACATTCAAATTGAAATAAATCCCCCAGGGAGTAAATCAATCTAGAAATCAATCTAAAGTATTATTCAATAAAACTTTAAATTTTTTCCTGTAAAAATGACGAAGAGAAATAATCCGAAACTATTACAGCTTTAAAAAAAAAAAAAAAAATATTACGAAATATTTAATCGGTCTGACAATGCATTGGCATTTTATTTGTCAACGCTTAAGATTAAAGTAATTAATGATACTTTGCACTTGCAAAACGTAAAGATAAAAAGGATAAAAAAAAATCTCTTTTGCTCTCATAGAAATACCTAGAATTAATTGTTCCAGTTTTCTAAATTGACATTTTGCAGACGCTATCTCGTTATCTCGTTTTCGAATAACGGGCACCAGCTTTCGTTTAATTTTAATTTGCCTTTTGTACCGATCGTCCTTACACGTAGCCTCCTCCACGTGTGGGTGAAAAGGCGCGAAACGTGTTTCGCATTACGCATGCGGCGCTCAAGGAGTCATTAATCACCCGCCGTTACAATGTAATTACCGTGCATGCTTTCTCTCTGCGATCGTAAACACAATGGCGCGTAGTGCGTAGAAAATACAGCAAGGCCGGTGCTTTCGAGACAATGGGAAGTATTCAAATGAATCGGCGCAGGTGACCAACACTGCCGTCTGACCCTTCCATCGGTTGATTCATTAGCTATCTGTATTCTCCTCCACATTTCCTTCGTTTTTCAATTACACGAGCCGTTTATTAAAGAGATAGAAGCAATATAAAATGACACACGGCTGCCGTTTCAGGATTAGCGAGAACGACGTGATCGGACATGTGACACATTAATTTTTACGTTCGAGCGATTTTGAGGGAAAAATAAATTTGTGCAGCGCTTTCTTCCAGGTTCTTTCCTTTTTATCGCGAATCCCCGACGGTTCACAATCGTTCTGTTTACGACAGACTCGGACTTGATCTTTCGTATTCGTCACCGTTTGGCCACGACCCAACAGTGGAGCCCGCCAAAAGGCATCTCTGCGGAATCCTGGCTAGATTCCTCTTGGATATTATTCCCGACTTTTTAACCCCCGAAATTTCCATCTCGCGACGCCGACGCCGACGCCGACGCCGACCACGAGAAAGATACTCACTCTCTCTCTCTCTCTCTCTCTCTCTCTCTCGCGTTTCGCGTCTCCACTTTCATCACCTTTTCCGTCTCATCTTTAACCGACTTCTTTTTCGAGCCGAGACGAAATCCGAGACGAACGGTAAAGTGCGCGAGCGCTGGAATGTGAAAGAATGCATTACGCCTTTCAGCGCCGCGAAGATCGGCTGGAGGAACGCGTTGATGTAATCCAGTGGTCCTTAACCCGCGGAATCCTCTTGGGCTCTCGGAAGATGTTTCCGCGTCGTCGCAAGGAATACGCGTCAATTTCTCGGTTTTATTTCTACGCCCGAATACCCGCGGGCATAAATGTGACGTCTCTTTTTTTATCGTTAAAAGTCTGGAAAAAAAATTTACAACCGTGTTCCCCGCAACTTGGTGGGAGACGACTGCAATTAAATACTGTTTACGTTATCTGAAAATACATATGTATAATTAGCTCGTTTAGCGGTAATATATATATAGCGTGCAATATACGCCCTATATATATCTTATTATAAAAGATTCTTGTTTGTAACAGGTTCGGTAAATAGAGAAATTTTAATGATAGTTTCCCTGATGAAATCAGCGATAATATCTCTTCGTAAATGTTTTAATATGCCTCTATTAGATAATTCCGTACCGGGTACAATTTCTTATTTTACCATTTATTGTAGCGTAACGTAGCAATTTGCAATAATTAATTTATCCAATAATGTTTTCCACGAAGCGGTCTTTCCTCGGCGGTAATCGAAAACGCTGGCGATGCGCCGCGGTGATTGCACTCGTTGAAACAACCGCGCGGCAGCTTTCAAGGCTAATAAAGGAATTGCGGCCCGCATGTCCATTTTCGACATTGAACGATGCTGCGTGCGGCACGGTCGACGCTTTTACGAGCGCATCTTACGCCGACCAGATGCTACAGTTTCATTAATAAGTTTCTCTTTCGCGAGAAATATCGCCTCGCGGGTATTATTCGTGCCACGTGCGAAAACGGACTCTTGGTTAATTTTTCTTTAATGTGTATACTCGGAAGACGTAATTGTTAATTATGTAGGTTGAGAACGCGTGTTGTTAATTTACTTTAGCGTATCGCGCGGGCAAGTTTTACCATTTTGCGTTAAACTGAAAAGTATGCAATATTTTGTAAAATGTCTCGAGATTATTATACCGGTCGAGGAACGCTCTTGCGCTTCTGACCTCGATGAAATTCGCAGCGCGAAGAATCGGTACGGTTACGTGTGCATATCTGTTGTGTCATCTAACGTCAATAGCAGCGTGACTGCATACCACGCCACGACGCGTGTCGCTAACCTCTGGCTTCATTTTTCCAGGTTACTCACAAAGTGACGAGTCAGGTGATGGTGCTCAAAATGAATCAGCTGGCAGCGAACAGGCCGAATATGCTCAAGGAGGTCCAGTTGATGAACAAGCTCAGCCATCCGAACATACTTAGGTGAGTAAGACGCGAGAATCGAGTCCGGTTCACTTTTGCCCAGTGAAACTCCGTTTTGCGATCGAAGAAAATCGCTCGGCCGTATGTGCCGAATTTGACGAGGACGATAAAATAAATTTTGCCCGCTCTGCTTGCCCGGTTAATTATTGTGTCGACCCTCTTTTTCACCCGCGCTATTTCAATGCGGGTTAAATTGACTGATGGTAGATCATAAGAGATTAAAAAAAAATATGTTTTTAAAAAATATATTTCTACATAAAAGTCTCGTTTATACATAGAATTTATACATAGGATATTCATGGAAAATTCTCTATATCTTACTATTTTTTCAAAAGCTGCATTATATGTACCTATATTGCAGTCGGTTCGCAACAAAATTCAGGTTTGTTTTGTCTTGTAGCGAAATGAATTTAAGATCTTCTTTTTCGGCATTGTGCCAAAATTCTGGCACAAGATTCTCGTATCAAGTGACTTCGCGGTGTTAGCGAAACACGTGGCGACCGTGTACTTGGAGTAGTCGGTTGTAATCGACACCGATCCAAGTTGCAGAACGCGTCGTCTGTTTGGTCTATCGTCCGGCGAGCGTATCGGTGCAACTTTTCTCGCTTGGGGAATTACTGAAATAGGTAAAAAAGATTAGAAAAAACGGTATTGCGCTTTAACTACGCTCGTTACGAATTACGACATAATATCTTAGCCTAGCGGTAACGGCGGTTAGCTCGGCACGTTGCACTCGTTGCGAAAATTCCTTGCTGGATGCACAGCTGAGGAGAGAATCTAAAGTGAGGAAGAACGCTTCCTACAACATTTTTTATCCGATCGCTTAGGAACATTCTCAATACGAAAAGTCCGGAATGTAAAGGTTCTTTTTTGCGGTTTTTTTTTTTTATTTTACTTTAGAAATTAAATGCCTCTCGACAGTTGTGACGTAACCCTTGCTAACGCGACGGTGCGTTTGACGGGATGTGCCGCGCTGCGACAACGCATTCCGACGATATAAACGGCTTGGCCCAGATTCGGATACGGTGTTTACCCGCCGCGGACCTAGCGGATCTTATTTCTGGCATTTCCCTCGGTGAGGTCTCCGCGAAAACTCCGCGGATCCTCTGAGGATCCTCCACGCGCCCGGCTGACTCAGCCGTAAAAATAGTTATCATCTTCATCACGGCGTTTACCACGTGTATCGCGACACCCGCGCCTGTCGTAAGCCGAGTTGCTATAGCGTCACAGCGTCTATACTGGATGTCTTGCATTAATTTCAGGAAGTCTTGACGTTGCGCAAGATATTCCGCAAAGAAGCCGGATATTTTTAAACAGCGCCTGACGAAAGGAACATTCGTAATGTGTGATAATGAAAGAAATACCTTGGCGTTATCGTGTTGCTTTTTAATATTGCCGTATTTAGTCTTATTAATATTTATTTTTTAAATAAATCTATATACAATATACATATATATATTTATAATTTATTATTAAAATATGATATCTTTTTTATCGTAATATTACTGCTAAAGTATAATAATCAAATACCGCAATATTTTCGAGGAACTGGCTACAAACATCGGTTTCGTAATGTTAGTGCAGCATCGAATATTCAACGTGGTATCGTTACAACATTTCAATCATAATGTTTGGAACGACTTTCCGCATTAAACAATTGGGTGCAGCATCGTCGACGAGAGCGACTGAATGAAAATAACCGAACAAATACCCGAAAATATCTCTCGCGTCGTTTAGAAACTCCACATATTTCTTGTCTTGTCTCTTCGAACGTGCTCTCAATCGATTTACAGACGCTCGTTTTACACACGAACGGCCTTTTACATAATATTTGGCTTGCGGAAAATGAATTCGACTAGCCGGTCGAAAGAGAAAACGCCGCTCTGGTACTCGACTAGTAGATAATGACGCGGCATGGTCAAACACCCGCCACCGTACACTTGGCATCGGACTTTTGATTTATGTGCGTGGCTAATTTACATTGTGATTCGGCTCGAAATCGGTAGAAAATGATTATACAATTAATGTGAGATAAGACTTGTTTTATCCGCTCATATAGACGTGCATCTTCATTCGCTTTATTATCTCAACTTTTACACGGCTTTGAAGATTATCTTTCTTCTCGTTGAAGCATAGTGTCAAACGTCTATTTAGTCTTTAGAATTTTTTTAACATCGTTTAATTAATGCTTCTACTATGTATCAATTGTGCAAACGGCAGTCTCGGAAAGCGCGAAAAAAACGACAATTTCTCCTCTTATCTGATCGACAAAAAAAAAAAAAAAATGAAACTGGAGCATCGTATATGCATATCGTCCGTGTTTCGTCCGGGAAAAATTCCCCGTCAGAAATTTCTCTTTCGCTCGGTTTGTTTGTCTTCTTCTTTTTTTTTTTTGTCGCTTGTGGGAGAAACGCGTCGACATGCTCGGCGAGAAACGCCTCGAAATCGGGACGACACGGCGCAACACGTGATTTTCTTTTCCTTCGCCATTTATGCAAGATCTTACCCTCGCGATAAAGCAAAGTGCACTCACCGATTAACTTTTGCGCGAGAGATGCAAGTAAAGTATATTTTTTTTTTGTTTTTTTTTTTTAGGACGTTATCAAATCGTCTTGTCGCAATGTCCTGATCTTTTTGAAATGTATTCTGATTTGTAATTTTATCATTTATTGAAATAATAGCAAAAATTTAAAGAGACTCTACGTTGTGGGCACATTGATTTAGAAACTAATTATAATTTATAATACAAATACTAATTATCGTTTATATCGGAAATCCTTATTTTATCACGTATAATTAATACATATTTAATACTTGTACTTTTAAATTAATATTTTATTTAATTAATTTAAACATTGATATACATTGTAAACTTGACAAAAATATTTGTTTGTTGCACGGTATAATTAAAAATTAACAAATTTGTAATACGACATTTGACAACACTTTTCATTGAATAATACATTGAATATTGAGCAATAATTATTTTGTTGCAAAATATTTTCTGATAAACGAGATCATTGTGTTTCTTTGAAACAAGACAATGTTTAATTTTCTTTAACATTTAATCTAGGATGTATATTGGGGCTATAAAGATAACGCCGATAATATCTCGACGATTAACACACATATTATAAATGTCTAGACTCTTTATTTGTTTCAAAAACGCATTTGCATTTAGTTTTATTATTTAATAAGCGGGTGATAAATGATAAAACAGTATTGGACGATATGTTACTCACAAATATCTTCTTGCATTTTAATGCGATTTATATGCACGTTTTCTTTAATTTAATTTTTATTATTAGACACATTTTTACTTATTATTACAATTTTAGTTATTTATATTATTTTTATTCAGATTAAACTGCACATGTTTGAACTTTTTATTTCATTTATTGTCGCGTTTCGTAAATTAGAGACGGCAAGCACGTTATACATTTGTAGTAACGATATTATGATTGTTCGTCAACTCTGTTCTTTTGTACACGTTCGCGTTATCTAATCTCATTTGAAAATCACTGTATTGATAAAAGCGACAAGTTTAGAATTCGCCTGCGTAAACGTGACGTGCAAATACTATTTTACCTTTTAACCATTTTAAAAATATCATCGCATCGTATACATTTAAATCTCTAATGAAGCTTGCTTGGATTTGCGATAATTTATACAAGTAAAAATGAAGATCGCAGGTGTGTTCTACATTTTTAAAACGATTAAAGAATCTGGTTTTTGCTGTATTAGACGTTAATCCTCGGGTTTATCATTATCAATTATCGCAATCACTTTATGTTTTAGATACGCGGTGGAGATATTGGAAAACATTATTTTTAAGATAATTCTTTTTTTAATTTTTTTTTTTTTTAATTTATAAAGATAGCGTTAAGATCTCGTTTTATTGTAAAAAATAAGTGAAAAGTTTTCAAAGACGCTATTATGAGTTTTTTATTTTCAGGTTTATGGGAGTGTGTGTACACGAGGGTCAGCTGCATGCGTTAACGGAGTACATTAACGGCGGCAGCTTGGAACAACTGATCATGTCACGGCACACGCCGTTACCGCATCTCGTTCGGATGAATTTGGCGAAAGATGTAGCTCGTGGCATGGCCTATTTACACAGCCGCGGTATTTTTCATCGCGATCTTACGTCGAAGAATGTCTTGATTAAGAAAGACGAAGGTAACAACGAAATGATGGCAGTTGTGGGCGATTTCGGTCTGGCCGCAAAGATACCTGACCCTAGCACAAGCTACCGGCTCAGCACCGTCGGCAGTCCTTATTGGATGTCGCCCGAGTGCCTAAAGGGCCAGTGGTACGACCACAGATCCGACGTATTCTCATTCGGCATCGTCGTGTGCGAGCTGATCGGCCGGGTGCCGGCAGATCCGGACGTTCTGCCACGCTCAGATAACTTTGGCCTCGATTACCTGGCCGTGGCGGAGATCTGCGCGGCCGCCGATCCACCGCCCGCCTTCCTCCAACTTGCCTTCAATTGCTGCACGGTGAGTATGATGATATCTAACAGTAAAGCCATGCAATGCGCAATTCGGTGTGAATGATCGAAGATTAGTGTAGCTGTTACCGGATCGATAGTATTCATGGGTTGCATACGTGAAATATCTGCTGATATGAATGTTCGGCGAGTTTTATTATTCGTCGTTAATCGATGAGCCAAGTTATATTAATTAAAAACTTTATTTGCCGATCCAAATTCTAATTAATATCGTGCTTATTTATTTCCAGTACGAACCCAAGTCCAGACCGACCTTTCCGGAAATCACGACCAGCTTGGAAACCATGATAGCAATCTATGAGGAAGAATTAAAAAATAATATCGGTAAACGACAATCGACCGTCGATCCAACGCTCATGTCCAGCATGGATGAGATCGCGCGGGAAGGACGCACGACGAAGCGGCGTACCGCAAAACTCAGAAGTCAATCGGCAGACGCGAGAGGTTGTGACAATGCAACACCGTCTGATAAGGCGAGATGTCATTCCGCCAGACGAGTAGCTGAGCTCGCTAGCCGTCGCGATCCGCATTACAGGCCAATGACGGCGAATCCATTTCATGCGTTGGGAGGCGTCAAGAAAATTCTCGGCGACTTGTTCTCCAGCTGTCTGGAGCTGCCCTCGTTGGAGGACGTGCGACCAAGCGTCACCGACAGCGCGTGCGGCAAGTTCAAGCCAGCGCAAAATGATAGCATTGCTAAGATTTTGGATAGAAAGAAGCCAAATTCCGAACCGAGCAGTCCTACTGCCAGAAAAAAATGGGAGAGGAAAGTAGGTGCTTAAATAATTTTTAAATTTCAAATATTTCGTTGTAATATACAGATTTGAAGTTTCGATTATTGCAAACGTTTACAAGTATCTGTAACATATACGTTATTTCCACGTGTAATAATATCGTGTACATTTATTACATAAATTCTTAGGTTGCCACCAAGGTGGGTGCCGCGAGTTTGTTTGCCCATCCGCTTTTCCGAGACGGCTGGGAGCCGCGAAGACGCGGCAGTTGTGAATCGGGTTTTTGGAGCTGCGTCGGCGAAGACCTAAGTCCAGAGCCGCCGAACCGACGGCACACGTCAACTCTTAGTAGCTCGGCGGCGAGCAGTCTGTTCCTCCTGGACGATCATCGGACCAGTTCAATTTACACAGATTCCTCCGAGGATATTGCTAGCTTAGGCGGCGGCGATTCTTGCTGGGAGGACCGATTAAATGGCATCGGTTCGTCAAGTAAAACCATTTCGAAGATCGTCGAATACTTTGAAAGAAAGCAAGCAGGGAGACTCGGTGATCACGGCGACGCTGCTGGTCCCAGCCGTTTGACTTTGCTGCGGGCTAGTTTAGAAGGGCCCGTGCCTATCAGCAGCATTTCGGCCGCGCAACGGCTAGTCGTGTGCGAAGGTGCCGTGCGTAGTAAACTTGCGTTATTCGACAAGAAGTGATATTATTACGCGTGAGGCTCTTGGCAATTTCTTATTATTATATATTTTCTTTTGTTTTCTTCTTGTTTTTTTCGGCACGTTTAAGTTGCATATATGTGAAAAGAATGATATTATACTATGAAAATACAAGTCCCGCGGAGATGGATTTCACACAAACCCGTCATTCGCGCAGACTGCGTGAATTCTGAGACATTATGCAGCATAATTGCTAGTGCTAGTGCGTGTTTCTTACATGTAACCCTGAGTGAAAAACAAGCAGTTACGTTACATTTATAATACTAGCAATCGATTTTATTGCGCATAAAATAATGAATGGGAAGAACGATTATATAGTACTGATGCGTTACTCGTGACTTTGTAGGCAGGAAAGTTTATAATACGCGTGCGACGTGCTTACAGATACTTCTCTAAAAACCTAGTAACCTGACTGTGATGTTTTTTGATAATCTACATACATATATTATTGAGCTGTACGACTGAAATTTGGCAAAGCCATCAATACAGAATCTTTTATACGCAACACGAGTCGCGTTTCATGCAATTTGGCTACAACAATACGCCGTTCGGAAAAATAGAAAGGGAAGAGAACGAAGCAATAACGAATTTCGTGAGAAAACTACGTTCGAGATTAGCGCCGATGTAACGCTAATCTCATTGCTCGCGATTGACATTTTGCAGTGCCTCGCAGTTCCTAGTAGCCATCTCCGTCCTTATGCACACGAACTATGGGTATTACCGATCATCGCAAGGGTAGCTGTACAGATCGATGACGAATAAGGACAAATCACTTTTCTGTTTAAGTCGAGTAGGCGGATCGACAAGCCAAAGGTTCTTATCTCGCCATTCTTAATTTCTTAATTCATACAGTTAATTTTTCCGGGTTATCATGTTTTTTCCCTTTTCTTTATAACGTGTTAATTAACACTTTTATCAATTTGTATTTTTGTAAGGATTCGCTGACCTATTACTGCAGTCATATGTATTTACTTTTTCTAGGTACGATAGAGAATTCGGTTTTATTCATATTCAATTATTCTTATTTAATAGAATTAAATTCTCTTTAAATTAATTAAATAATTAGCTATCAAAAATCATTGTTGTCTATAAATCCCGTATACATTGAAATACATATTTATAATATAAGAAGGTAGTTATTTTATTAATTTATTGAACGCGATATTTGCTAGTTTATTAAATATTTATTGGATATGAGACAGAATTAGGTAATTTTTTTATGTAGTTTTATCTAGCATGCTGCAGTGACAGGTCAGAGGAAGATCCTCAAGTCTCACATTTACAGAGGCCTACGTCGCGAGGACTTTTATTTTGTCTTGAACGTACCGACGTCGACGCAACGCGAAATTCATTGACATTGCTACGTGCTTTTTCAATCATTCGTAATTTCGCGTTACGGCGTCAATAGCTCGGGATACGCGATACAAAGTGCCGGAGATATATAACGATAATACATATATACATATATTTTTTTGTTGGCAAAGGTACATCGTGTTCTGAATATTCTTGTTGACGTGTTGCGCGTAGCCGACAGAGTTTGTCCACTTCGAAAAGAGAATATATGAAACTGATCTAGTCAGTGTATTAATGTGGCGGCCTTATCTTTTGTACGTGTAGTGCTAAAACTTGTAGTGTTTAAGATTAAAACGGTGAACGTGCGGTGAGCGTGAGATAAAACCGGGCGCTCTGGTTGCGCACCGTGTTATACCCCTCCCTCTTTTTTTTTTTCATGTTGGTATATTTATACATAGAAAAGTGAGAGTGATAGTATGCGAGGCAGAGTGAATGAAAGTGCGCCGTACTGACGTATATGGCATTTGTGTGAGTACGTGTGCGATTTTAGAAGAAAAGTGTACGCGCCCAAAAATTATATCTATGTAGGTAGCTATGATTTTCGCATATATAACCGTGAATCGTTTTGTCGCTCAGACAGCGAGTCGAACCAAATCTACGATCGTAGAGTGATAGACTAATGTGACGATACCTTTTTACTTGTCGTAGTTCGCTCACGGGTTTACTCCATAAGACTGTGCGTTTGTTATGTAATAGGTCGTATGTAAATATAGAAAAGCTCGAAATCGGGTAAACGATATTCGCAGTCTCTTCTTCCTCGTGTACAATAGAATGTGCGCCGTGTTTTTTTTTTTTTTTTTTCGTTTGTTTTAATTTTTGCTCGTCGTATCGGGGTTTTCTCCTCAATGCGTCAATCGGTACCTGAATCGAAGCGAAGGAAGGACTGCGAACGAATTAGTTCTTAAGCGTGCGACATATCAGGAATATGGGCATATCCTGAGATTCAACCTGATTGATAAAGGGCAATAAATGCGTGGTTTACGAAGTGGCGGAATTACGGAGTACATGTTGTGAATGCGCGAGTGCATGAGTGAAGAAGGAAGAAGAGAGATAAAAAAGTAGTGGAGTTAGTGGATCGAAAGGCGCATTTAAAAAAAAAAAGAAAGATATGGGTTATTTATTTTAAGTAAAAACAATTATATTAAAGATATATCTATATATAAACTTACACAAAACTCTACGTCGTCTCTTCCATACATTTCAACTGTTGTCTAGAATCTACGATTGCTACGGTATTGCCGATGTAGTTCCGTATCTTCTAGCTCTTTATATTATTATATTACGAAGAGGGTACGCGCAAGTGAGTCAATATCTCTGGTTTCCTCGTGACTTTCCGCGCGTTAATCGTCAAGATATGTACAATACAAAAATTTTAATATATATATATATATATATATATATATATATATATATAAATATATACTTACACACACATATACATATTTTATATAATAGCAAGCGCTGTGAACATCGGATTCTCTCATGATCACTGATCATTGTTCATAAATTGGGCATAAATAGCGTGGAAACAGAAAAAATTAATTAATTAATGACGGCGATGATAATAATAGTTACAATATTTAATAGTAAAAAGCGAAGCTCTATATAGTATATAGTATATAGTGTATATATATGTATATATACACACAACAAAGGTAATAAAGTTAAGGGCTCTCAATTTTTAGCAAAAATGGAAAGTTATTAAGTCTTAACAGTTCTAATGACAAAAAAAAAAAACTTGAGATTTTGCTTGCAATTTTAATAGAATGATTCATAAATTGTGTAAGAAAGCATTAGTTTGGTATTCTTAACTATAAGGCACGACATTTTATTTTACCAAAATATGCACTTCTATTTTTTTCTATATCTAACAATATTTTATCACTGTCAAAAAGAAAAAACGCATTTAATTTTAATAAGGAACATCCAAATACTTCAAATTGCATTATTTCTCATCACAGACTATTAGTTGCATAATTTTTGTAAAATTTTATTTCAAATTTTACTTTGAAGAAATTTATTACAAAAACTTTATTTCCGATTCAGAAATAAATTCATAATCGAATAATGTGCTTTAGAAGATGTAATCTTGCGTTTCGTGAATGGTCCAATGTAAAGAAGGCTTTAGGCCTCATTTAATGGTTTTTTTTCAGGCGCAAATTAACGATTCCTTTCAAACACCGAGTAAGTCTTGCCCATATCCTCTTCCGGAATTAGCGGTATGTATCTCGTTTTAGGATCATTTTTTCGCTCATAAGCGTACGGGAACATCATCGTAGGGCTTATTATTGTTCTGGCATTTTTTACCGTCGCTTTGTATCGCGGAATTTTTTGAATGTGAGAGGCAACTGTTGATGTTCCCTGAAAATTTATGTCGGTTGGCGAGATTGGGTTATCGGTCGTTGCTTCCAAATCGACCAGAGGTATGAATTTTCTCTCGTACATGTTTACTACGGTCGTGGCTTCCTTTTTGGCTTCATCGAAAGCACCGTTTTCGGCAGATTTTCGCAAATTGTCGCGATCGTCGATAGCATCGATCTCCGCCGCTGTCGTCGTTTCTTCGCTCAAAGTCGCAGTCTGCACGTTTGGCTTAATACCGTCGCTTTTGAACGTGATTGGTACCCAATCGTCATCAGATTTCACTTGAATCTCCTCTTTCGCGTTTACCGTTTGCGAGGTCCAGTCATGGTTTCCGACCGACCAGTCGAGTGATCGCGAAACGTTCGAATCTCTTCGCGACGAAGCGTTCTTTAAAGAAGTTGCCGATTTAATTGGTTGCCAATCACTGTTTTCGGGCATCGGTTTCGTCTCGGAATCGGTGGAGTTAACTATTTTCTCTGGATACACCGCCTCGACTATCACCGGCGATACTTCAACTCGCGACTCGGTATGCTCAGGCCTGCCGTTCTTTGTCTGCGCGCTTGAGGTAGACCTCCCGTGCCATCCGTCTTTGATGCTGAACGATGTGTTAGATTTGCGCTGACCAATTTCCACTCGCAAGATTTGGTCGCCATTTTTTTGTTTGGTCGTCCTGCTCATTTCGGCGTTATCGGCACTCTTGGGGCGTACTATGTCGCTCAAGAGAGGAAAATATTTAGGCTCTTCGTGTCGTATACCGGTCACAAAGCTCGGCGTGTACTGCGAAATGAAGGGTAATAGAGTTTGTCGAGCGTATCGTTCCGCCTGCGCCAGAATACCGGCTAATCGTTCAGGTAGAAACTGCACGGTAAATGCTCTCGTAGAGGTCGACGACGTCTCTTGTATCTCGTCGCGTTGCCTCTCGTGATGCTGCTGCGGTACCATCTCGTTCCGCGTGTTGTGTCTGGTAGCGCGCGGACGCAGGATCGGTTCCGTGATCTCGGGGAGTTTGAGCGATCGGCCGGCATCCTTTTTGCTTGGACGCAGCACCGGCTCCCTGATCTCCGGCAAGTACTCCGTTGTAGTAGCGGCGGTCGTCGCGGTAATTTCGGCGACCCGTTCCGACGAGGTGCGGTATATCAGATTCGCGGCGCCCGAGAAGCTCCGTCCTTGCTCCGACTCGCTGTTCTCAAGCGAGTTTGTGTCGCCGTCGCCAGATATGTCTAAGATAATCCACGGATTCGCGATGTTGCGTTCCTTCTCCGCGTCCTCGAAGGTGGTTACCGTCTCGACCTCGGTGATGCGCCGATTCTGCTCTTTTGTAAATGGACCGAGACCACGTCTCTGCGACGTTTTATCCGTCGGTGAGATTTCCACCGAGTATTCGGGAGCCTTTGTCTCATAATTCTGTTCCTTCGTGAATGGTCCTATGCCACCTTGTCTCTCTTCCATCGTCACACGTTCGACTACCGGTACTGCGGAAGATGTGGTGGAATTTTCGATGTCCAAAGGTATGTTGCATTCACCGGGGTAAAGAGGCAGGTAGACTGACCGACCGGATTCTAGAATCAAACCCTTCTTACAAACCGATAGGACTTTGTTGAAACTGTCGATTATGGCCACTTTGTCAATAGTCCAGGACACTAAGCCGGACGATATCCAACCGCTATATGCCGTGTATTTAATCTGTAATAATATCAAAGTAATTACATAAAGTTTTAGTCTCGGAATAAAAATGTAACTTGTCGCAAACTTACTTCAATCGCTTCGAGATGAGTAACTGCGGGATGAGGTACGACAATTTTCTGAAGAATAGCTCCTACTAAAAGCTCCTCGTCCTTACGAGTCATCGCGAACGTGTCATTGTAAGAACCTTTCCCTACAAGTGTGACCTAAAAGATTGAAAATCCGCGTATGATAACATCGAGATATCTGCCAAGAGGAAATCTTTTATTTATTAAGATCTTCGTTTTGAGCATTTACCTGCAGCTTGCCATAGCTCTTGGCGGATCTCTCGCTTCGGCTGTTGTACACCTTGATCTGGTACTGATGGGCGCAGAACGGCTCCTCGTCTCTCGTTACTAGATACAGCTGGCCCCTGGCAGGTGACTCGTTGCTGTAATAGCCCATATCGCCGCAGGGTCGATCCATGCTCGAACCGCAAGGGAAACACTCGCCTTTCAGCAGACCCTCGTAACCTTGATCGCAAGGAAATGCCGGAAATCGGCACTTCGGACTTACGGAATCGGTAAAGAACTTGTACGCCCGTCGATGATTGCACAACGATCTGCCTTCGACCGCGCTCGCTAGAAAAGAAATAGACGTTCGTTATCCCTCCGCATTCTGTTCCTTCTCCATCGCGACGTAGTCTAAAGTAAACGTACACCAGATAATGTCGGAAACAGCACCGACGAAGATATTCGAGCATCCGCTTTGCATTTTCCCGCCGTTCGGATAATAATCCACGTCGCCCATGGGCTGCCAAGATCCGAGACCACCCAAAATCAGTTGTTCACCGTTGCTATGAATGACGTCGACGAAATTTGCGTCCGTCGCGTCCAAACGAACTCGCGGATCCTGCGACTCGAACAGCGGCCCCGCCGGATCTAAGCCTAATTGAAAAGGAAAATTATTTCATGATTTTTACATTACACCAGTTTCTCGTATAATGATATAATAATAATTGAGACGACGATTATAGGAATATGAGGTGTAGAAAAATGCTATTGATCTAGAAAGTTGTGCAAGAAGTAACGGCTTCTGTAATCTAAGACTGCTATCAGATTTAGGAAAAATTTCATTTCAGTTTCCAGTAGAATTTCCTCCGTTAGCTATACGCAGCTGGACGCAAAATTACCAAGTAATGTAAGAAATACCGTAAAAATATCAACCGGTTACTCCTACAGGTGCGCGGGTTATTATAGGTACGCTTTTACTTAACGCGCCGCGCATAACCGGCTTATTCATTAACTATACGTCGAGATGGTGAACGTACTGTATTAAAATTAAAATTACGAAAACTATTTTTTAACTTTGCGCCAAATCAGTAGTTTTAAAAAAGCATGAAAAGATAATGAAGAAGCATACCTTACTTTTCAAGTTTGAGAAATACTCCTTTCTCTTTGTCGAAATCCGCGCAAAAATATTAAGGAAAATAAGTACCGTAAAGAGATACGTGCCGGATAAAAAAAAAAAAAAAAAAAAAAAAAAGTAATTTGCCTTGAAGTCGATAAAACGCTCGATAAATCGGGGACAAATTGCGAAAGAGATTTTTTAATTTAACGATAATATGAAATAGCGTCGAAAAACCGTGGAACGTGTCGGAAGGATATCTCTAGCTTTGATAATTAATTCGAGGTTTGAGAAATACTTGTTTCATTTTGTCAAAATCTTAAAGAAAAAAGAAAACGCACGATCGACAATTGAGCGTCCTAGTATTCGTTCCGAAGCCATTGGCGCGTGTCGAGGTAAGAGGAATAGAACGTAGTGAGCATTTAAATGCATCGAATTGGTTGCCGAGAGCGGGACCTTGTTACAGTTACTCTCTAATAATCGATTATACGGCTGAGTCCATACTCGATCTGCTAGAGTGCGATCGTCGAGGTGTCTCGTGCATGAGATATTCACGCACGGAGATGCTAGTCATCGCTTCAAGTCAATGCGAATGCAGACGAGTACAATGGACCTGAGTTACAATGCCACAGCGGAGAGGATGGCTGTCATCGATACGTCAAAGATGATAAATGCGTGAGAGAATTTTGTGTCATTTCGTTAGTAATAAGTTAGATAAAAATTGAAAAGATGAATCGATAAAAGTAGCGATCGTAATTTAATTTACGCAATAATTTAACTTGGTACTTATATGATAAAATCACGAAAATCATATGTGGAGTATTTAATTATTTAATTAATTGTTTAATTAAATTAAATTAATTTTTAAGTATTTAAATTAATCTCACCGGTGATTCTGGACACATTTCCGAGCTCAGCACCGGCAAATCCGGCTACGTGGGCTCCCAGACTGAATCCTATCATGTGCACTCTTTCCAACGGCACGTTTAAACTGCGGATTAGTTTCGCCAATTGTCGACCAACTAATCTCGTATTTGCCGCTGCCCTTACGTAATTCGGTACGGCACTCCCAGGTCCCCAATCCACGCAAACTAAAATGGTATGCAGTTATATAATAATTAACGTTCGATGGCGAAAACTATTGTATCTAACGATGAAACGAAATATCATCCACTAGGATTTTGTAGAATAAACACAGAGAGCACTTATCGTTGAAGTTTCTAAAAACTTTTTACAAATTAAAAGGTGCACGTTAGGCTTAAGCTCCTCGATATCGGACATGTTAATAATTGCGTAAATTTGATTACATAAATACCTATATTGCAATCGTGAATGCTCATTAACGCGGATCGCATATCGTAAACCCATAAATGGTTGCAATCACTTCCAAATCCATGTACAATTACTTTTGTTGGAAGATTGGGGTCTATGGCACGGCGAACGTTATCGCTTATGTCATCGGCGGGCACCTCCATGGGGATTGATCTTGCTTTTCGAGTCCCGTATATGAAGAATCTTGAATGAATAATTACGCGGTTGCATCAATTCCGATGAAAAATATTTTACATCAATTATGTAATATATATAATGCAAATATTATCGCGTAATCTTTTTCGTAACAGCAAACGCAAGCATCGTGTTTTTTCTCTTATATTATACTTATTTTTACCTGGTTCCAACGTCTTTTGGCGGAGACGGTAGCATCTCTAGATAACTGAAGGGCCCGGTATCCTCGAAGCACCCAACGTCCTCGTAGCAAACTTTCGACACTTCTCTCTTTCCTCTGTGATTGATCCTTTTGTTAAGTGTCCACTGTCTCATTGATTCGATGACCGCGCGAAAAATTTCCCCGTCGTTCCTTTCGTCCGCTTCTTCGTCGGAAGACGAGAATAAATGCCCCGCAACGGGTTCTGCTGCAATGATTGTTATTATATAACAAAAAGATACGTATAAATGCATTCCGCTTCGCGTTACATTTCGCCTTAACGATTTTAATTGAAAATTACTTCGTTATCGTATTGCGTAGATATTTAAGTAATAAAGAAATTATTGGCTGTAGAGCTGATGAGGTAATAACGCAGGTACGATAAATTAACGAATGTATTTTACGAAAATTATGTTTGAAGATTTAATTCTTCAGTTTGAAAAAAATTAAATTCAATGGTTAAAAGAGCGTTTCGATACGTTTATGCGAATAGTTGTAACGGCTTTCCCGGTCCACGGCTCGCGGCCGCTATCGTTATTAGCATAACGCCTGAATAACAATCTCCTGGAACGCTATGGCAATATTTTACACTTGATAAAATTACAGGTATTCTCGCGCTTTATCGCTTACTATTGCCAGTTTTACTGGAATTTAATCATAATCTGTAGCAAGTGATTTTGCCTCATCTCAAGCCAGTCATCTGGGCCTCTCGAATCCGAACGTCGGATTCTTCAGACTATCGTAAGATAAGAGATGTCGATAAGATAAAGGCAAATGATGAATGCAGTCTGCAATTCTTTGATAGATCTCGGAGTCATTTTTATCAGCATACGCTTCGTTGAAATAATTGATTTTCAGCAAAATAAGATATAGAAGAAGAAGAAGATTGTTCATTTTTCTTTATTCTAAAGAGAAATAAAATAGTTGGAAAACGCTATCAGATATATCACAAGGATTTTTTTTTAACGTGTTAAAGTAAGTAATGCACCTCACACAATGCTGGATGGCGATTGCTAAAGGCAAACGTAATATCATCTTTTTTAAATCATTATAAACCTACTTCGAGCGTTACACCGGTACTAAAAACCCATAATTTAGGAAAAACTTTATATATATGTAAATATATATATATATATATATATATATATATATATATATATATATATATTCATAATTTTTAACATAACATATAATTAACGATCGGAAAAAGATTACAAAATTGGCAGAGCACGCAATCGCAGTCGAGCGTGTCAGTAAACGCAACACTAAAATCGTTGTAAACTTTATTTAAATTAAATCGCGATGACTTCTACGTTCTCTTCCTTGTAACTTAAAAAACACCAAAATACAACATTGTAGATTATTATATAGACTAGAACAAGTAATGTGTGCTGAATTAAAAATTACATGTACTCGAACATTTTTTTCTAACCATTTTTAACATTAGATGACGTTTAATAAAAACCTATAAATTGTCGATTTGCACATCGACGTTAATATTGAAAAATTAAGACACCCCATGTTTATTTATGAGTCAATTCTATTGTATTATCTAAGATTGTTCAGATAGCGCCATATCATATGCACTTTTTGTGCGAAAAGAATGTAAAGAAGTATCTCTCTAAACTTGGCGATTCCCATCCTTCTTTTCTCAGTGAAGAATACTGTAATCATCTCGGGTGACTCGGAGAATTCCCGCGTCTACGACATTACGCACGGATATGTACGCAATCTTAAGATATAATTTTATATTTAGCGACGGTCATAGCGACGAACATTATTATTTGCATCGTCTCAAATTGTTTCTTATCGAATTCTCTAAAGGCGAAATTACAACATTCATCTCATTTGATTGAAATGTATTTTTAATAGCGTCGTCATAAGCAATTTATGATTTTTCCCAGTACATTTTGCAACGTAAAGTAGGCAGGAAGTGGACTGTCGTTCACAATAGATTGTCGCGAATCAGCTGGAAAATGGTGACATTTTAACCCTCTTAGCACACGGTAATGATGTATTTGCAGTGACTACGCGCGAATTTTATGTCACGTCACGTACATACAAGACGTCCCACTTCTGCCGCATTATTTTTTTAATGGCAGATGCCGGTGGCCAACTTGGAAGCGATTTTTCTTCAACAAGGATGTCGAGGTACGAGAATAGTTTTCCAATAACAATCTCTTTGGTTAATTGTTCGAGAGAAGGCATCAACTTGGACGAAAATCCAACTCGTTCGGTTATAGAAACGTTCGAATGACTCTTCCCGGACAAACCGCAGACTCGGGTCATTCTTTCTACCGTTGTTCTTTGCTATCTTGGACAAGGTTAATGCCCGTCTTTGCGGGCCAAGCAGTTGGCGATTGGGTCGGTGAGCATATCCTGACCTTACGACCCAGTTTTGACCGATGGTACCTCGGAGTGGAAGGCAGAAGAAGCGGCGGACGATGTCGTTTTAAATTTCTATATTGCAGAGGATGGGAATCAGGTGGCTAGTACGTCTTGCTTAATGAAGCCATGGGAATGAGTCGGCAAGTTAATTTACATACATTCCCGTGACTCGTGAAAATAAAGCAACCGATCCGCTGGCTGATACTTGGTTTTTTTGTTTGTTTTTTTTTTTTCGAGAAACGAGAATTCACGCCGTCGGACCTGATCTACCGGATCGCGACGGGAGAAATTGACAAAAGGAAAATCGAAAAAGCCTACGGGCAATTCCGGTCGAAGGAGTACCAGTCGTCGCGCGATGGTCACTTGGGTGAGCGTGCCGCTCGACTTTTTGCTCTCTAAAGTTGCTCCACAAAATAAGTGGTAGAGCGAGTAAAGGAGAGCGGTGAAAAAGGGAAATTACCGAAGGCGGAGAGAAGAACTAGAATCTGTAACAGTGTTTCAACCGCCCGTGTAAAATATATTATAATTCTTTGATAAAATATTGTTTTTTTTTCGGGAGAGCAATTTGACGAAGAATAGACTGTAAAAAAAAAAAAAAGAAAAAAAAAGTATCTGTACGATAGAAGAAAAAAGCTCACTCTCCTTTAACATAAAATGTGTAATTTTAATATTTAAACCACAGTTCGTGAGAACGCGCTTTTTTTTCTTTTTTTTTCTTTTTTTATTTTATTTTATTTTGTTTTATTTTATTTTATTTGCCTATACCGTACCGTTTTATCAAGTTTACTTTCACGATGAATGAGCAATAGTTGAAATAATTTTACTTAAAGATAAGAGAATTTGCTTGAAGAAAGGAACGAAAACTGGTTATAGTAGGTACAAGTGTAAAGTAAATTCCATGGAAAAAGACGGAACCTCTCAGGTGCCGTTAAATTCCAATCGTAATGAAGTTCTATGGATCAACGATTTAGTGAAGATTATCATTAAGTATATCCGTTAAATACACATCTGATATACGTAAGTGTGCGGACGAGACTCCTAGGAATTACTTTCTGGCACGAGTTATTCCTGCAGAATCGTTAATACGCATTCTCTTTATCCCATATTTTGTTGCTTAATTTTATGAATTACTTTCCGTCCATCTACTACTCTACTGCCCCAAGTGCTCACGCTTGGACGTGCAAGTCGTTAGTACCAATTAATTCTTTTTATCATTATTACAACTGTGTTTTCCGAGGTATCCTCCCTGAATGGTGCAATTAATTTTCTTTCATTCATTCAGCTAATCCGCACGAATCACGAATTGTTTCTGTCGCCGAACGAACAATAGTCCGTTTCTATTGCTAAACAATAGCACTGCCACGGTCAAAGTTTCGACACTCGAGCGTGCGAAAATCTTTTATCAGAGATACGGCCGCACAGAAAGATATCGTGTACGCAAGTCGTCCCAGATTCGCCGCCTTTCCTTTTGATGGGACTGACCCGGGACTAGACTAATTATAAGAAGAGATTCTTCCCGTCCGTGAAGAATCTTCCCCTTTTTTTTTTTTATCTGCGGAGTTACAGTTATCACGTTACGAAAGTGTAGCGAAACCTTACCTCAGGGGAGCCTCGCTGTAAGTTGTAACGGAAGTAGGTATAATTCGTGGTAACATCTGGAGAGCGACCACTGCACGTTTCTTATAAATCGACAGCTCGTGACGCGCACAAACATTCCTAATTGGGAGAAGCGGATTAGGTGAACGACGGCCGATTACGATCACCAACGAGGAGGTGCAGGGTTAACGGTACGGCTGGGCCTGGCTCTCTACAACGGGACCCGAATACTCATTCGTCTGGTGCTTTTGCAGACGTGACTTTTATGGGTGTGACGATACCGAGAAAATTCATCGCCGCGCTCGCACGTCTAATTGTAAGATTCGCAATCGTCGTAGCCGATCATCGTAATCCCCTCGCGTGAATCAGAAGCCTCGTATTATTAGGAGCATGGACACGCGATCCATTGATCGTTTCGTCACCCCGTCGTCCTTGGAAAGCGAAACGCGTTACATAGTTGGCCTCTCGAAATGCCGGTCGCATTTTCAAACCGCTCAATTCGTGACGACACAATCCTACGGAGAATCACGAGAAGGACGAAGCCTATTTACGATTTCCGTCTGCTACGCGGTACGTTCAACAGTCAAATAAAATGTTCTTATTAAGAAATCGTCGCGCCGATTAGTGTTACAAATGCGTTTTCGTCGTTTATTTTTCCCTTCTAGCGTTCCAGTTTTTAGCCCCGATCGTTAATTATGCAAAAGATTACAAAGTGTCTCGGCGCTTCCGCCGGGAAAATCGGATTCAAGTGAATGCATCATTAAGAGATAACGCGGGCGTTGGAAGTGGGGCAGCCTACATACGTATAACTATGTTGCAAAATCAAGAATATTCAAGTGAGAAATTGTCATCAACCCAAATAATGGGAATGAAGCGCCTCGGGGCGCTCAGCGGTTTATGAATAATTATCGCGAGGACGATTATCGCGGCGGGTTCGCCTTTCTCCGATCCAGGCCGCGTCGCCGTGATTCCATTCCCATTCCCAGAGATCGGTGGCGCAATTTCCGGAGGAGGCTGTCATCGAAGGCTCCGATTACACGCGCGCGTTTCCGCGGTCTTGGCGCCGAGAACAATAGTAATCGGCCTCGGGCTCGCCGACGCGCCGACGGATCTCACGGTATCTCACAGAACCTAGAAGAGGTCGGGTAGAGAATTGAGACTGGTAGCGAACTTAAAATCGGCTGATGACACAGTTTCCAGTTGCTCGAGGTGAGTGAACTCGAAGGTGATCGAGTCGACACCTCCGCGCCGAGCTGCGCCGCGCCGCGCCGATACCGCGTGCACCTGGCGATCGGCGGAATTCCGTCGCACGGAGCTCTCTCTTTCCGCTCCGCGACGTCAAAATAGATTATTTCGATATTCGGTCACTTATCGCCATTTGTTTGCAGATTTATTGAGCAATTTCAACAAACACGCTCTACAAACGGCGGGGTGTACGTATACTTTTTTTTTTTTTTCTCTCTTTTTAAGCGTATTTTACGCACAGGTGCGGAGTCCCGGTTGCCTCGATGATTTGCATTCGATTTCTCCTTAGCGGTAATATATTCCGAGTGCTAATTATTAGCAAGTCTGACGCGAGTAGTTTGAGAAGGTTTTGGAAGCTTAGACGTGGAAGAGCCGGAGTCATAATTTCAAAGTAAATAAAAAGAATTTTCTAAGCGAGTAAAGTATGAAAGAGCATTGACGAGAGAGAACGTTTAAAACCATTACGGATCGTGCGTTATATGCGGTTGCATTGAAGTACCGTTATCAGACTTTTGATGCGCTTTACGGGTACAATGCCGACCGCATATGTGCATGCAAATGTCCCGGCGATTACGCGTTTACCCATTAGTAAACCGCTTTTTAATGCTCGCACGCTAACAGATAGCGGACCACGTGCATCACTTGCCATCGAACAAGGTTTGACTTCCTCAAGTATAGATATCTCGACGACTTTGAATTTTTAATTTTACTTCCTAGACTCACGTTTGTATAAAGAGAACTAAACGAAAAAAATTTTTTTTATATAATCGTATACATTGTACTTTTAATTATATTGAATCTCGCAATCTAAATAATTTTTCTCAAGATAAAACTGTCATTGTAGCAATAATATAAAAAAAGAAATTAATTATATTAATATATCCTATCTGTAAAATAATATAAAACAAGTGTTTAATAAAATAAAATAATAATACCCCGCGCCGGTCATCTAAAATAATAAAAACTTTTAAAACAATATAGATAAGTTAAAAAAATTCTGCTTAAATAAAAATCCGAAGAAGATAAGTGTCGCACGCCGAAATTATATGAATACGAACCGCAGCCGGTTCGTCGGTCGCTTCGGGAGTTCCGCAAAGTATTCGGACGTCATTCTTTTATATAAAAATTTTGCAACGGGAGTGTCGTGGACTATCGTGCGAAAGTGTTGAATAAAAAATTAATTTTTGTGACATTAATTTATCGGGCGCGTTCGTGAGTGACTTGTGCGCGGAAGGATGACTCGACACACAAACTGAGAGGAGGAGCAGCAGACCCGGGACGGGCATCTTGCATCGGCGGAGCAACTCTTAGGTAAGCATACATTTTTTTTATATAATCTTTATTAAATAAAAATTTTATTTCTTTTTTATATAATTTAATTAACTAATTTACATGTCTACATTAATATTTTTCTTTTTATGTTACAGTCACCGGCAGAACTCAACAACTCCGCTGAAGCTCATGCAGATTGGTAAGTCGCATCATTTCTTTTTTTTTTTTCGTAATTTGTAATCGGGGATTAAATCAATAACACGTCGTCAACTATAGATTACTCAATTATAATGACGCGCACGAATTGAGATCATTCGAAAAATAAGGCACGCGAAACGTGCGCATGGGGAATTCTAGTATATTATAATTTTGTGGGAGATTGAAAAGGGAATTAAATTAAATTGCAAAAAAAAGAGAAATAGTTTCATCTAAGCGTAGGATTAAATATTCGCGAATCATCTCGTAATTGCTGCCGCAGACAGTAGACAGACAGTTTGATATTTAAAGAGGAATCTCGCGGAAAATGTCGGCGCCGCCATAATAATCATCGATGAAAGCAGCTGCAATTCTTCGCAGCTGCGACTCTCGCGTTTCCCTGAAGATGAACAAGAGTATAATAAATCTCCTCAAGGTCTTCGTTGCGACCGATGTCATCGCGTAATCGTCAATCGCGCTGCGTGCGATTATGCCCGCGGACCTCGGAGAAAATTGCAAACTGGAACACTACACTCCAGGAAGTAAACGTTTAGCGGTTAAATAATAACATCGAGTCTCGTTTGCGATCGTGAAGCTTAGCGCACAATCGTTTTCTGCTCCGATAAATGCCTGAGCTACTGAAGCATAATTTCTGACAACTTCTCATCTGCAAACTCGAGAAATAAACTTCTCGAGTGTTGCGCTCTTGGGAATTGCTCCTCTCTATTGACAAGACTACGCGACAGCTTTTTTTAATTTGCATATTTATTAAAAATGCACACGTAAAAGCGTCGATAACGGACGAGCAAAAAATTCTTCCGTTTATTTTAAGCGAAGCGGAATTAGAATCGAGAACGGCTTTGACTAATGCAAAAATCCACATATTTAAAATATCTTTTTCCTCCCTTTTCTCTTCCGCCTACGCGTGACATTACTCTTGACTTTCCTCTTGCGAAACAGGCGCCAAGTTGCGATCATACCTTCGATCTCGGAAAACGACAAGTCATTTATTTCCTTCCGTCAGATAAATTAAACTGACACCTGTCCGAAGAAGCTGTCGAAACTATTAAAGTCACAATTTGCACAGGCTTACTAATTTTATTCAAATACTCGTTACGTAATTTGTTATTTAGTGATTTTACCTTCTGTTAACTTTCAACGTGACGTGACACTCGGATAAAATTTTGCTATCTCACTCGCCATTTAATAATTCCGTCTTTTTAACTTTCGACGCGACGTGACTCGTGATCTTCGCCGATATTTTTTTTTCCTTTGCTTTAAATTTGCTTTAGGCGATCTTACCTTAATTGCTCGTCGTGAAATACTCAACGCTCAGGCAAGGCGTTGAATTAATAAATATAATTGTCGAGCGATCAAAGCGGCGATTAACTTTAGCCTGTTAATATTCAGATAAATGTGTTTTTGTCGAGAGAAAAAAAAAAAAAGATAAACGGGACTACATACTGAAAAGAAGCAAAACGTAATTAAATACATGTGGACGGAAAACTGTATTTTAATATCTATTAATTATGAATCGTAATTATTCAGGAAACTCCCTAGAGAGCTTGGTCACCGTTAATAGAGAGGATTCATGACGAGAAAAGAAAAAAAAGAATAAAAAAGGAAACGAACGCCGTTTACCAGAGAAAGTATTCAACATTGGTTCTAGAATTTCTCGACCTCTTCCTACGTACGTACGTACGTACGTACGTACCGCATATACGCACGCGAGCAATAACCGCGGGTTATTTAGAAAACTTATTGGCAATGTAAGTAGCCTCTCTCTTTGTACTTGATTAATTTTAAATTGTAAATTTTGACAGGTAGTAAACGCGTACGATTTAACACGATAATTTATAATATGTCGTTATACATATAGACTTGAGATCAGGGATATGATAAAAAGTTTGTAGTACATCCATATTGAAAAAGATGCAAAATTTATACTTGAAGCCTATCCAGAATTAATGTCCGGGGAGTAACGAAAGTATCGGTAAATCGAGCATTTTATATTTGCAGCGAAGAATAAATATGTGCCGCTGTTGACGACGGTCGCAAGATGCTCGAATAGAAAGTATGGACGATAATTCTCGTCTGTTCGTCCACGGCAAGTAGCCTCGGTTAATTTTACGGTATTCCGCAAGAGACTTTTGCGTCTCGAGATGACACTCGAGCTTACGACACTCGAAACCGGAATATTTCGTCAAGCGGTCACGTTTCCGGGTCAATCGTGTCTTCTCCTCGTCAGATAATCCTGCTCGAATACATGTATATAAATCGCAAGTCCAATGTCATCTTGGAAGAGAACAAAGAAATTGCGAGACATCGCGACGCGATTGAAAATAATTGCCCTGCTCTTGTTCCTCCCTCAACCCCCGCGGTGGATTTCAGTGTCGTCGTCGCGACCAAAGCAACGGACCGAAAACGTTACTTCCTCGTAACCCGGAATCCGGTCTCTCCTCCGAGCGGTAATTACGAAACAACGATATGACCGGCATAATGGGACCACGGCGGTAGGAAGCTGGCTGATTTCGCGCGACAGTAAAATTGCTATTACGCAGGTGATTCGATAATCAGACGTTCCCGGGTTCCCAGGTTTGTTTAGACGTAATCCGCTTTCTTCATGGACCCTTATGATCATCGGTTGTCACGTAGAATATGAAAATCAACTCTCTTCTCATTCGGCCGACTGTTAGGTATACCTCGCAATTTCTTTTCCGCTTAACTGTACAGTTAATCAAAGACTCCTTTCTTATGACTTTTCAAAAATTCAGGGCGCTTAACAAAACGGAGGTACTTGTTCTTTTAGCGATTACGAAATGCGAGGCTTCCAAATCACGCCTTTCTTATTGTATCACGATTTATATACATTAGGACATTATAAAACTGAATTTTTCCGGCGCCAACTTTTTTTTCTTTTTTCTTATATAATAACTTGCGCAAGTTGGCGTTGCACAAAATTTTTCTAGCGCATGCACGTTGTGCTACTTTTTGAGGTGCGTTACATACGTCGCGCCAACAAGTTTGCGCAACAGTCTTTGTTGTGGGCCACTTCGCTCCTTTCACTCTTTAACCACGGGGATCGAAGGGTTGATGACCATCGATGATGACTCGCGAAGATAAAAACTTATATCTTTCGGCACGATGAGACCGGCCGAACCGGCGCGGACGGCCGGTTGCAAAACCGTCGCGATTCCTTGTTCGCGTCGGTTGCTTCGTCTTTTCATCTACTTCGATCGTTTCACAAGATCCGTGGGTGGTTAAAGTGGCACGATGACCTAAATTCACCGGAGATTGGATAACATCATTACCGCAAAATAAAATATATTTTTTTTTTATTTAATCCGTGATGCGATCCCGATATTGCTTGCGTGATAACGCGAGCGCGTTTAATATTTTGCAAAACAAAAAAAAAAGGGGGGGCAGGAATATTTTATCGCTCGAAAACGTTGGCTTTAAATCGCAAAATCCTTTTATTCCGTAAACTTTATTTTGCTGATAAATAGGTAGCCAATTCTTTATTCCATCGCTCGAAAGCTATTTCGATTTACTTATTCATTGCGTGCACCGTCGTGGCCCAGTTGGAAAGAGTCGATCCTTTTGGAGAACTTTCTCTTTCGATCCTATTGAACAATTCTTGCGTTTTATTTACGCTGTGCGATAGCGACTTTATCGTTAATAGGAATTTGCACTTTAACTTGTCAGACTAGCAATCAGAAAATTGATTACAATATCAACATGTCGGTCTAAAAATCACGTTTATCGCATCGTTTAGTATTCTATATTAATTCATTGGTATATTAATATAGCGGTATTTATATCAAATAACATTAATGCCGCCGATCGAATAATGATCGAATGTGCAGAGAGGTTTTTTTTAACTTGAGATATTATCTTAACCGATGTACCGATTGGCAATCATCTATCGGGTGGAAGTGACTCGACCTAATTGAAAATAAACGATGCTCTCCGACTCAAGGAGATATGATCTTTCGTGCGTGCCGCTCGTCTCTATGTACATACCTCTTTCACGTTACTGAGAGAAATTAATTGCATGGAGAAAGGTGATTCCGAGCTATGCACTCTAAAAAAAAAAAGGGTTAAACGCGCGATGACTCGCGAGACGATCCGCGTATTAATGATTTATAAAGAATTTTGATCTTTAACATTAAATATTATTTTTGAATCATTGAGATATTAAATTATGACAAACGAATTAATATGCTGAAAAAAATATATTGCTTTTAACACACATTCCGATATCAAATAAAATGCAATAATTCAATACTTGCGGCTATTTGGAACAAATTAAATCAGGAAAATTATTTGAATAATAAAATAACAGTAGAGAGAGTGTTGCTAATTAAAAACCATGTTTTACAATAATTTCAGTCTCCTTAACGTAATTGAAATGTCACGTACGCGAGAATTATAACAAGGCTGCAGCTTTCTTCTGGCGTTGCTGCGAGCTCGGAACCGTTAAAGATACATACTTCCTGCTCTTTTATCTATCTTTACTGCGCTTTTACGAACGCACAAATGGCTACGTTATTTTGATTAAAAATATTTCGCCAAGATGTATATATAACCGATGAAAGTAATCGGTCGCAGTTTCACGGACACGACCGTGCAAAACTTTCACAAAGACCGCGAAATATCTCGCGTTAAATTTCCGTTGTTTCCTCAATCAAAAATAAACAATTCATTTAGAGTCGTAACTGAGAATTACGGTGCTTGAATTTTCAGTTCACGCAGGATGATAGAAACGTGAAGATTAGACGGACTTTCACGCCGAGCTGTAGATACGAATATATATATATATATTTTTTTTTTTCTTTTCCTAGACCTTGGGGAAGTATCTGTGAATTTCTTGAAGGCGATTCTTTGTTAAGTCTCACTAAAATTATATGTTACAGCAACGTAATCAGCTAAAAAATTTTCCGAATAATTATATACAATGTTATCGGTATTGTTAAGAATAATTTTGTACTCTACGTTGTGCAAATCGATAGCTAGTTCTTATCGCCGTATAGTTTGAAGTCAATTTTAAAGTAAATTTGAAGGCACGAAACGAAGACGGAAGTTTGATCGCGCGGATGTCATGTCATTGCGTGAGATCATCCGAGATCATTACATTAATCTTCAACGTCTCTCGCATGCATGTTATTATATATTGAAATGCATCTCCCATGCAAATATTAATACCTACGCCAACGTCGCTTTCACTGCTGTCCGTGTAACCTTTCCGAATGCTTTTCTTGCAGCAACTTGTGTCCGTGAAACTTGCACCTATGTCATTACGTCTGAAATCTCTCTTTCGTCAATTTTTTTTCTCGATACTAAAGAGCAGGAATAATTTTACAATACAAACGGTGACGCGAAGAAGAATCTTTTTAAGAAGCATGTAACATTTTATGCTTTTATCTTTCTCGCATTTAATAGTTCCTTGATAAATAAATAATTTTTTAAAAACTTATAATATTCAAGGCTGGGTTTTTTTTCACGTGCGCTTTTTCGTGTATTAAATAGCTTTTAACAAAGCACTGAGCTACACTCAAAATTACTTTTTGTATTTGGCTATGACAACAAAATACTTTTAAACTGGCAAGAAAAATTAAAGCGAAGACATAATTAACGGTTAGAATAAGTTGTTAACTGCACCCAGTAATTGAGTGTATGTATATGTATATGTAAAAAATAAGTAAGCGCGGCGTATGCATAAATTCGAAATTGCTTATTGAGATGCAAGGGTCTTGCGAAAATGCATTTGAATTTCGTTTTCTCATTGTCAGTTCTCTCTCGGACGAAGATTTTATGTGAAAATGGACGTTAGCGGTCAGTTCGAAGTCCGGAAGTTACTCTTAAAAACACGCCTCCGCTTGTCTTTACGTACCGAATTGGCACCATTAAATAAACATGTTTCGTCAACTAATTTGTTGCAACTAGAAACATACCCTCGTCATCTCTCATGAATACATTATCGTAAATACAATGATAAGAAGCAACAACGAAAATCGATTAGAGTAGTTTATAATTCTATGCGTATGCAAACTATTATTTTTCTCTCACATTTCGTTATATAAGCTTACCATTAATATGTAATAATTAATAATAAGCAGTTTAGGGGAAAAAAAAAAATTCATTTAATTTCCCTGACTTTATCGGAATAAAATTTTTAATCGAGTATCGGTGCTTAATACCTAATACTTCTGTGACATACATGTTAAGAATTAACACCGGCATTTCTAATTTCTGAGAGGTAAATTCAGGTCGCGAATGTATACATTTTAAACGATGTATCACGTAAACCGCACTAAAATAAAGACATAATATGTACAGGTTGATTATTTTTCGTTTAAAAGAAATAATAGTAATTAATAAAAAAAAATGACATTCATTAAATTTGTCATTGAATGAAAATTCATTAGTATTCTTTTTAATTTTAATTAAAATAACATTGTGACAACTTCGTGCTTTGATTAAAATTATTTCAACGTGTCTATTACATTATTTATCTACGCTGGGATAATTAAAATATTGCTCACCGATAAAACTGGTCCATCGTAATATCCAAAGAGCCAGAAAAAGTTTGCCGATCATCACGTCTTTGGACAATCCCGGAAAACGTTTTTAAAAGTCCACCATCATTGCGGATGGTTAGAAACCCATCGTTCCACGGTAAATCGCATTAGGAAGGCGCGAAAAAAAAAAAAAGCCGTCAGGTATGCATCCTGTTGTTTCAACTTGGCGATAAAGCTAGGATGAAACGTCGATTCGAGTTTGTTTCCTCTATCGAGGAAGAATCGTTGCTTTTTTTTCGGCTCGGATTATTATTATTCTTGCAAGACCGATCGCTTATTCACCTTTTCTAGCGCATTGACATTAAGAAATTGCCGTTGATAGGAATTGGTTCGAAGCGATAGTTTTTAGGTGATAGTTCTAGGTCGTGCGATTAATGTAAGAAAATTAAATCGCTAAACGCGAGCGATTTCTTCATCGCGGGCGTCTATTTTCTGGCCGAAGCGGATCGAGTTAGAGGCAGGAAACGGCGTTACATCGCGGTTTGACTCGATCAGCCGTCTGCTTTCTCTGCCGCAAAAGAAATCGGGCTCCGAATTCGCTTCTTGCGCAAGCTCGCTGTTATTAGTAATGTTTGGACGTATCCGCGATGCCGAATGCAATCCCCCAACACTGTGCGGGGAAGCCGATTTCACGTTATATTTCCGCACCTCCCCAAAACGCGCGAGGGTCTCTCGATAAGACGATCGCCTTTACCGGCGAATTCACCAACACCAACACATATGCATAGCGTTCCCTTCAAACGGATCTTTCACCGTAACTCGCGACGTGATTTTTTTAATGGCGCGATGATACTCGCGTACGTCAAAATAAGGAGAGAGCGAAGCCGACGTGTGTTGGGTACGCGAGCAAGGCCTACAAGAGAGGCGTACGAGAGTTGTTGCTGCCTCGTGGCCTACTATAACAGAACTGACTCCCACCGTGGAGTTACACCGTCTCTTTACCTGTCATGAGCAACGAACGGGGTTTAAAAGCGGCGACGACGACGACGACCGGTTCCTCCACCGAGCTCTCTCCGTCGCTTCACGAAAACGTCACCGGAGTGATCGTAATCGCGATTAGAAGAACCGCTCTTCAAAGTACTCGAAATAACAATACTGATAACGATCGACTATACCTATACCTAATACCTCTAATTCCAACAACCGAATCAATCAAGTTGAACGTTTACCCACGCCACGTCTTACACGCGACCATGACAGATGACAATATTCAATTTAACGCCGTATTAAATGTTGAATGTCGCGACGATAAGGTGTTGACGTATGTATATTTTATTTTATTTTATTTAAATCAAAAAAATATATTGTCTTTTTTAATGTTGAATAATGTTTTGCTTAAAAATTCATGACAGATTGCAATGCACTTGATAACTCTGATGGAGATAATTAATTGACGGAAAACAAACTGAAAAATAGGTATTGAGCAACCCTGAATAAATAAGAAATAATCAGGAAGCTTGCCGTCGATTTGTTTTTTATGCATTCTATCCTAATTTCTTTTCAATCTAACTATTGGAAAGTTGATGATAACAGTTTACCAGCTAATCAGTATAAAATTATAGATATGACATAGTGGATATAGTTTATAATATATTATAATAACACGTCTACAAAGTAGAAACGCAATAATAACATTTTAACGATTAACTGTGTGAAATTTCTAAAATCTTTCTTTTAATTGCACAGCAGAAAAGCATAATCAAAAATCTTATCTTATTAAAACGTGCAACAAAAATCTTTCTCCATTTTTATAAATTTTATTATTGAAGCGCAATTTATATTGTTCTAGCACTATGGTTTTTGCTGCTGCAGTAATACTTTAATAAAGAAGAAACTCGTATATGATGATGTTCCGAATATACGGTATTATTTCGAAACTAGTGGAAAAGTTGGTCGTAAGGTTTATCAAAATACACGCACGCATTTTCTCTAAAACCATTACGAAAATTATCGGTGGAGGTCGCATTTGTCATCGTTGTTAATTGAAGTTAATTCAATTTAGAACACTTACAATTAAATGATTACCAGAAAAGAATGATAACGACACCTAATTGACTTTCTATAGCGTCATTAGCTCATACCCAATCTTGTTTCATTAATACGAAAATACTAATTAACATCCATTATCATAAGACATTCGAGTCATACCGGCGCAACGTATGCCGAAGGCGTCCTAACGACCCGTGTATATACCTAGTCGTTGCTCAATAAAACAATGTTCCCGCCTCTGTTGCAACAATGATTTCTCCGTGGCCGAAAGTACTCGTCATCATTATTATACACGAATCGACACGTATTAGATCACGCTTCCTTAGTTTACCGAAACAATATAGATGCCGACAATGTACGCCGCTATGGGAACAAATAGAAGACGTTACATGATACGGCCAAAAAATGCGTTATGAAATATGAAATCTAATGTATGCAATCTTTTTGCTAGAAAAGCTAGAAAACAGCGTACGTTTTCCAAGATACACAATAATCGTTTGCTTCCCGGATCGTCTAGTCTCGTGCGCGTTTTTTTTTTTTTTTTTTTTTTTTTACATTATCATTTACAATTAGACGACAGAGCCTCGACGCAAATGTTGCTCGGCATTACAAGAGGGGTCATGACGAATTTGTAGCGCATCTGCCACATCCGCCTTTCCCGAGCTGTTCTTAATCATCGATCATAACGATTCGCGCTAATCCATCACTTTCGCTTGCCCGCGCCTTCACCGCGACGACAGGAGACTTTCAGTCCCCGCGTCGTTGAAAGTTCATCCGCCGTTTCGTCCGGTAATTATTTACGGTTAGCGTGTGGACGACGAAAAGTGCGTGCAAGAGTGCGAAGGCGAGAATCGGAGAAAGTCGTCGCGGAAGAAATCGTTCTAAAACAAACGACGTCGACGTCGCTCGCAATGAGCCTTCGTGTCACGCGACATACTGCAAAAATGATAGCGCACGTGCGCTACTTGTGCAAGAAAAAAAAAAAAAAGAAAAAAAAAGCGTTATCTTTTTAATGACCAACAATCAAAATCACGGTCTTCTCATGACGCTAGAGATTACAGAGCGCGCGCTTCGCGCGCGTCATTAGGTTCAGATATTAATTAATAAAAAAATAGAATATTTACAATTGAGTGATCGATGGCAGACTGTGTTCGACATCCACTCATCCTTCCTTCCTTCCTTCCTTCCTTCCACGGCAGTATTCCGGATTATCCTGACGTGTATCCTGACGGATTATCCTGATCTTGTAGCACTCAAAATCACTCGAGAGAGACGAACGACCGAGAGAATGACGGTGGATTATCGCGGCGATTTTTTATAATTAAAATTAGAAGCGCGACGAACGATCATATAAATTTGCACCCTCGATATTCGTAGCGTTGCTTATATCCGCCGCGCCGTGTCTTTCCGCGCCAGGTAGGCGAACGAGACGGGCCGCGATACGAAATGTTCCTCGCGTAACTTGATTTTCCTCGAGTGTCTCAAGAATCCTTTGCCCGAAATGAGATGATAATCTCGGCCGCGACAAAGAAGACGGGCGAGGGGCGGATCTTCCCGCGCTCTGAAAATGGCAGTTTCCGGAACCTGCCGAAAAAAATTGTAATGGGAGCTCGGAAATGCCCGACGCAATTACCGCGCAATTCACGTCGGACGCTCCGTGCGCGCTGCATAATCTTGTCGGTCCGAGGCACTTTTTCGAGGCACAAAACAAACGACGAGTACAGAACGATGAGTAGAATGAATGACAGAAGAGCACGGATGATTGTTCGTTCCCGAGTCGACGACGTCGACACTTATTCGTTTACGAGACTATGCTATCCGCGGTCGAAAATACGCGTAATTGCGGAGCGATTACGGACGCGTCCTCACACTCGAGCCTCTGCAGTTAGACTGAATATTCGGCCCTTAGAGGAAAAGAGAGAACCGCGAAAAAAGTGACAGTCGATAAGTTCTGTTTCCGTTTCATCTCAACTATTTTTTTATCTTCGACTTTATTTTTCGATTAACTGAATTGCCACATACATATACGAATAAGTCACGTTTTGTGAATTTATGTTCAACATTAGGAATAAAACGTTCTCTTTTAATATAAAACTTTTATTAAATTTAAAAATTTATAAAAAAAAACTTATTTTTTTGGCTACAAAATCAATAAAATAATTTTTCTAAAAATATTTTCTCGATATTTAAAATAGATAAATAAATTTTGTAAGTTTTGTATTTTTATCATGTCATTGGAATCTTCTCATCTCTAATTGTACATATCTATTTTAGATCTTTAAAAAAAGTACCGCTTTTTTATTGTGTCAAAAAAAAAGAAGAGACTATTGAGCAAACAGGGTAAAATGTTGTAGAAATTTATTGTTTTAAAAATTTTTTAAACTTTTGAATATCAACCGGAGTAGCAAGAACTTGCAAAACCAAATACTGAGCGTTGTCTGGATCTGGCTCGGCGTTCGTCACCGTCGTCATTTTGTACAGCCAGCTGGACGCAACGCTACCCGCTTTTACTCTGACGCGTATACTTAATAATCCAGTAGCAGGCAAAAGAACCTCCTGCACTTTTAATCGCAACAAGTCGATTCCTGTAAAGGTTTCAAATTATTCTAAAATAGACGCATTTTAATTGCATTGCGTTATCAAGTGATAATAATGAATTCTGGTCTCACCTATCAAATTTGTCGCGGAAACGCCAATCGCATTCTTGGGTATGCAATCGCTTCGAACAAGGTCACATTTATTGGCGACGTCGATTACGGGACGATCATCTACCATTGATTTAATCGTTTCTTGAACATGCTGATATTGCGCTTTCATATCCGGATGACTGACGTCGTATATATGAATTACCAGGTCCTAAAACAGAAAATTTTTTAATATTGGGAAATTTTATTAAAAGAAAACTGAGAGCCGATTTAAACTTGTTGATAACTTTACCTAATAAATAATATATTATGCATTCTTATTTATTAAAAAAAAAAAAAGTAAAGAAAATTAATTAAATTAAAGACAAATGCATATTTATCCGATAGAGTTACTTACAAAAAAAGAAAAAAAAAGGAGACAATCAATGCGAGATTAACGTACAGCAGTGATGGCATCCTCTAAAGTCACGATAAATGGTTCAATCAGAGTTTCCGGGACGTCTTGAATGAACCCAATAGTGTCCATATACAAGATTTTCAGCTTGTTGGGTAGAATGCCCTGATGTGCAGTTGTGTCGAGAGTTGCGAATAACTTGTCTCTAGGTTGTAAAGAACTGTCATCTGTGAGTGCTTTTATCAGAGACGTTTTCCCTGCATTCGTGTAACCAACCACAGCGACTGTGGGAAAGCCATACTTCTTACGCTTACTCCTAATGCTGAGTCGATGCTGGCGCAGCTTTTTTAATTCGCCTTTCAATTTCTTCTCTTTGCTATCAAGGATCAGTTTCATTTGCTCTGTCATGTTTATTGCGCCACTACGAGTAACGCACGTTTCAAGCATTTTTTTCCGAATGTACGGTATCTCGGCTAATGCTACCTGTAGCTTTGCCTCTGTGGTCTTGGCGTGTTCGCGGAATATATGTATTACTATAGAGTAACGATCATACACCGGCAGATCAAAGATCTTCTCCAACGTTCTGATCTGGACAAATTTCAACAGATTAGTGCTAATAAATAAGGCGCTAGGGTTCTCGCATTGGCTCAGTTCTGTTTTCAGATCGTCCAGCGCACCAGTACCCAGGAGATGTTTTCTCTGTAAAGTAAGTAATGGGGCATACTTTGCCCCAACTACACACCAATTAGGTAAGGTGTTTATCAGTGCTACAGCCTCAGCCATTTGCAACTCGGGTGAGGTGTTCCTTTTCTTGTCTTTGCCCCATTTCACGTATGGCTGTAAAATAAATGTCCTATGCCCACCAGCCACAGTACCTAAGTATTCATTGGTAATCTCGGTGTATTTTCTATTCTCCTCTTCATTTTCCATAGACATGTATTTTTCAGAATCATGATTCAGACGATAAATAACATTTTGTACTCCTAAGCTTTTAAGAGCCATATCAGTTGCATTACATCCTCGTAGATTTTGATAAGCAATATTCAAGATTTTGTGTGCACACTGCATTTTGCAAGAAATATATCATTAGTTTCTATACTTAATGTAGCAATTGCTATCTATATAAATTATACAAAACATTTAACAGCATTATAATTATATCAAGTAAAGTCACTGTTTGTTTCAGTTTCTGCCAGGTGCACTAAAACATAAAAATTACAAGAGAAATAATTAATATAAATGTCAAAGCTTATAAATAATAAAAAAAAAAAAATATACCCATTGATTGGATTCAAGGAACGCAACAATTATTTCATAATTATTTAATAATAAAGAATCTAGATTATCAAGAATTCTAGAAAAATTGATACATCTGTGCGAGGTTATATCACCGGCAGTCACCGGCAACGGTGTCGATTGGGGTTCTTCGTCATATTATACACGATATACGATATAATTCATCTTGTAAGAACTACTCACGTGCACTACACATATGTGCGTAAAATGTTGCTCGTAAATTGTGCAAAACAATCGACGTGCAATTAATGCAAGCGAAGCCTGCAGTCAGCTGATTTCGTAATATAGGGAAGAGAGTCCAACTCGGAATCGCGGCTTCCATGTGTACAAATACAGAGGCTCGTCCGTGTGAAGCCAGCGTTTCGGCTGCCGTCGGATAGGAGAAAAGGCCAGAGCTATACACTGTCTGTCCTACTCTTTCGCGGCGTCGCCGGCAATTGCAGCTTCTCGGTAACATCGCCGAGTTATAACATGAGAGCAGACATATAAAACTTAACAGTAAAATAAATATTTTATAATTTAATAATGTCTGACTTGTCGTTGAATGTTACCGAGAAGCTGCAATTGCCGGCGACGCCGCGAAAGAGTAGGACAGACAGTGTATAGCTCTGGCCTTTTCTCCTATCCGACGGCAGCCGAAACGCTGGCTTCACACGAACGAGCCTCTATGTATTTGTACACGTGGAAGCCGCGATTCCGAGTTCGGCTCTCTGATATAGGGTGCTTCACACTCCTCACAGTTGCAGTATCGACACAGGGTATCTGTGTGTCACACAATGTCGCCTGTGCACATTGCTGAAAAGCACCCATAACATACTCACAATTCGCGATACTTAAATGTCTCGATACACGCTGGTGCAAATGGCGCGGCCTCGTATTGTAATTATAATAATTGAGAAATATTATTTACTCGATTGTTAGGGTACATTTTAATAACATTAGGTATTTTAAAACATGCACTTTGCTTTTTGTTATCGAGTGGCAGCCACGTGACGAGCAGTAGTTATCGAAGCGGTATCGGCTGTCAAAGTCCTTCAAGCTCTTTACCTCCGCGCAGTGATTACAGCTGCGTTCGCGCGTCACAGTATCGCGAGTTCAACGGATGCAAGCGCGACGCAGAGGAAATGGAGCCGGGGACGCTAGCGAGGGTGCTTCATGACTTCTTTACCACCGTCGACGGAGAGCTCAGTCTCTCCAAGGGCCATTACTTTCTGGTATTCGCGATTTCTTTTTGACGCCTAACCTAACGAGCGATTCAGGTGTAAACATTGTAAACAGCTGAGAGTGATTAGATTTGTTACTCTGTTATCCTATTTCAGGTGTATGAAATTGTGGATAAACACTGGTGCCATGGTCAATCTCAAGACAAGGTTGGCAAGTTTCCCTTAAGCCATCTTCACAAAGTGGAAATTCCTCACTTGAACGAAACAGAAAGACTGTTTATTTCAATAGCTAGCTTTCCAGGACAGGAAGCTGGAGATTTAGCTTTTGCAGAAGGTATGATTATCGTCATCGTGTTAGAAATTTTTTTAGAAAAGTGAAATTATTTTTATAAGTATAAAGGGTGTAACTATGATTTTTTAAGTTTTAATATTATAAAAATTAATAATAATTGAAGTAAATATTATCTCGTTAGGAGAACTCATAATTGGCACAAGGGATGTAGGATCAGGATGGTGCATGGGTAGAACAAGCTCTAGAAATGGAATGTTTCCAATGACGCATACTTGGGAACTGGATACAATGTTAATAAAGGTAGAACATTAACTTTCTAATGGAATACTGGATTATGGTAATTCTGTATAATTTTTTACAAAATACAATATATATATATGTATATATATATATTTTTTTTTTATAGAAAACAATCAAAAAAAGAGCAAAATCAATTAGAAAAAAAGCCAAAGTGAAAACGACATTAAAGGCACAGCTTGACGAAGAGTTGGATCTAATTGCAGGAGATATAGTTGTTGTAACAGAGATCTTAGACGACGGTTGGTGTCGTGGAGTCACAGAAGATGGTAGAGAAGGCATATTCCCTGAAGGATTTATATCTTATATAGATATGGAGCAAGATCAAGTTGATCAAAGAGAAATGACGTTTACTACTCAGAGCAATCTTGCATCCCTCCCGGTTGACGATGGCATAATCTATAAAGATTTTGGTGAAACATCTATGCATTCTTATGCAAACTTAAACATGCCGACAGACGAACCTGCGCCAAACTATTTTGATTTATTCCCAGAGGTGTTGACAGTAACCAATAATACGGAACCCATGCGGTATAGTAATCATGTCAATTCGGTCGATGTTAAACCGTACGCTGTAACGTTATACCCATTTAACGCACAGTTTCCGAACGAGTTAAGCTTTGGAGCAGACGAAGTGGTACATCTCACTAGACACATTGATTCCGAGTGGATAGAAGGTACAATTGACGGTATTAAAGGGATTTTTCCGTCGTCTTACGTCAATATCATAGTCGATTGTGTAGAAGCGAATCGACCCCAGGCCCAATCTGAAGTAATTCCTGCAAAAAAGGATGCTCTGGAGCCCGGCGTTACTGTAAAAGTACTATATACTTTTGACGCGCAAATGGACGGTGATTTAAATGTCCACGAGGGCGAGAACGTCACCGTGATAGAGATGACTAATGAAGATTGGGTGAAGGTAAAAAGTCAGAGTGGCTTGGTTGGTTTGTGCCCTCGAGAATATCTGAGCTCGGTGTTCAAGCATTCTCTAGACAGTTTGCAAGAGTCGAATTTAGAAGACTTTGAAGATTTTGTGATGATTAGGCATAAAGAGGCGAACCCTGTTGTAAGCGAGGAACAAAATCCGAAAAGACTGTCGCAACCGCACAGGCCAGCACCACCAGCTCCAACTCCAGGTAGAGTACCGTTACAAAAAGAAACTGTTGCAAACGGTCAGGTATTTGCTCAAAGAAATGAAGCGTGCGAAAATAAATGCACGGTCGACAGTACTGCAAACATGAAGCAAAAGCATGCGGATCAACGACAGAATGTAATATCGGAATTAGTTATGACGGAAAAAGAATATGTTCGCGATCTAAAATTAACGTACGAAACGTTTAACTTGCACAATCCGAATTTCCTCGAATCGAAGGGTATCGACGTCGCTACATTATTTGGAAATATTTTGGAAGTTATTCACGTTGCTGAAGAGTTGTTGGATATGATTTTAAGAACTATGAAAGGCTGCGACGAGAGCTTACAAACAGTTGGGCCTTGCTTTGTAAAAATGGCGGAGAAAATGAAGAACGTCTACGTAAAGTATTGTGGAAATCACGAAGCTGCATTAGCTTTGTTAAAAAAGGTATTTTATATACACGTAGCAAAAATTTTTAATAGAACTTGTGACGAAAGTTGTAAAATAATTTCAAGTCACGTAATCAAATTTTGTTCATTTGTATTTCAGTATGAAAATAATGAAGAGATAATGAAAGTATTTAATAAGGGCATTGAGACATTACGTCGTCAGATTGCTTGCTTTGACATGAGTTCTATTTTAATCAAGCCGGTTCAGAGAATTTTGAAGTATCCGCTAATATTGTATGAATTAATAAAGGTAAGTAATAACATTAATTACATAACAGAATTGTGTGGACAATTTATTTAGAAGATAGCAAAAGTCCAATTCTAAAATATATATTTTAATTAAGTGCACATGAATTGGTACATATCGACTTTAGCAACATTTGCGAAATTGAATTTAGATTACTTTTCAGATAAATATTTATACGCATGTGTGTATTCAAAATTATATCGCATTGTAATATTTTCCTGCATGGAAAATAATTTTTAGTGCACAGAAGACAATCATCCCGACAAAGCAGCTATATTGGAAGCGTGGGAAGTTATGACAAGTGTGGCCAGTTACATCAATGAATATAAGCGAAGGAAAGATATTGTGTCCAAGTATTTAGATAACGATAATACCCTAATTAGTAAAATGTCAAAATTAAATATGCACTCGGTGGCGAAGATGTCAATGAGATTAAGCACGCGATTATCGGCGAGTCTGGGATTGACGAACGTCGCGAGTGACATCGAATTCGAAGAGCTCGAGAAGCAGTTTCGGTCAATCGAAAAATGTACATGGCAATTAGTGAAAGATGTTGAACAGTGCATCATATATCTGAACGATGAAGCCATGTCCGGTGAGGCAATAGTCGAAATGCTCGTTCATTACTATCAGGAAAATCCGACCGGGGAGGTGAAAAAGTTGCAAGATATAAGATCCACAATTTGGTCGCAATATATGCGGGATTTTAAGTCGTGCATTGAAAAAAGAGTTAGCGCACCATTACATTCCTTGACGACGCTATTGGAAGGGCCGGCGGTATTAGTATCGAAGAGACACGACAAATTACTAGATTACGATGCTGCCATTTCAAAGAGTGAGAAATATAAAGAATCAAAAATTGTAATTGTCTTGTTGCCTTGTTTTTTTTTTTTTGTTGCGAGCATGTTTCTCTTACAATTACTTTTTTTTTTTCTATATCATTATACGTTGTTTTAGGTACAAGAAGAATTATTTACTGCCAAGAGTAATTATGAAGCTTTGAATCAGCAATTACTGGAAGAATTGCCTATATTGTTGGACGCGGCGACAAATATTTTAGTTAACTGCATAAATGCTTTCGCTGGAGCTCGAAAATTATTAAGCGGAAGAATTACAAAACAATATTTAACTCTTTGCGAGGTATTTGGATGGAACTTAATTAATCTTTAATCAGATATATAATTCGAGAACAAACTAAAGATAATGTCTTTTTTTTAGACATCACCACATCTGTCATCGCAGGACGTGCTCGAATCATTTCTCGTAAATCATAATTTAATATGGAATCAAATGACACGCTTTACATTTGCCGGCACGAATAATCGAGTGGACGAGAGCCAATCGCAATTGTGTAAACAGACTGAAGAACAGAGATCTGTGCTCAGAGATAAATACACGGCGGACAAATTGTACGTGGCAGTCGACGATATTGTAAGTACGTCTGTCTTGGATATGGATGCTACGAGAGGTACGTTGGTCGGAGTCATAAAAAAACAAGATCCAATGGGAGATATAACAAGATGGTATGTTGATAATGGAGTCACTCAGGGATTTTTACCGTCTCAAAAACTGAGACCGGTTCAGCGACAGAATCAGATCATCCATCGTGATTCAACTGCGTCGAATGTCGCCGCTCCTGGGAGAAAAAGTACCAGCCCTCCGAATCTAATGTCGTTGGATTCTCCAGAAAAAGAAATCAAGAAGCAATCTTTGTCACATCTGCAGGATTTACTTTTATTAGATCAAGAAACTAAAGTGGACCACAATTATACCAACGTTCCTGAAACGCCGAAAGTTCAGATGTATCAGAATGTACCTAATGAAGTTGGTGTCTTTTTGTTATGTTACGACAATATTATGCTTCAATATTTTTCTATTAACTCGATTCAATTTTTAGTTTTACTACGCAATGTATGAGTTTGATGGAAACATGCAAGGTACATTGCCCATTACTTACGGCCAAGCTCTAAGACTTCTCAAACCTCACGACGAGAAAGGGAATGAAGAATGGTGGCTCGTGGAGAACCGTGAAGGTAATCAAGGTTACGTCCCGCGGGATTATTTAAGCTCGCCCATTAAACCAAAGTCGTAACGATATAACTTGCGTTTAAATACAAATTATACATTTATAGCATTACAGCTTTACACTGAAATCGCGATAATTATTGTTTCTTAACTCAAATGCAGTATCAATAATTAATAATTATTAATTATTGATAAAAATCTTTACTAGGAGCGATATATCACTATTGGAATTCTGCTACAATTATTTCATGTAAAACATATTTTTGGGCACCAGTATTGTTATATATTTACCAATACTTGAAAATAATTTTTTCAAACTTTTGTTAGTATTTAGGTAGTATACATGTGTTTGATTTATATATTCTTTAAGATTTATACATGCGTCCTGCATTATTGAATGAATTATGCACGTATAAATGTATCAAATGTAATAGAGATTTGTACAAAAAGCGCCTTATTAGAAGCAACATATTTTTTATATAATTGAATCATTGTTTTTAATAGTGGATCAATACGTGGTATTAGTAATTGATATTATTGAATATTATAGTATACAAATTTGCACGTATGTTTTTGCCTATATAATTGCGTTTCAATAATTTTAGAGAAAATAGTGCAAGCCTCGATTATATATACATACATTTGTGATAACTTTTTAATCTGTAATACTTAAACATATATTGATTACACTACATGCGATTTTTTATGTACATTTGTATATACTGTTACGTTTTTTTTTTTTGAAAAATGTATATTTTAAATGTTAATACCTCTGAAAAAGATATTTATAAAAATGATGAAAAGGATATTGCATAGATTGCAAAAAAAAATCGATCTTAACTGTTATTTTTCTCTGGTTATTACGACTTTGCCGGAAGCATACAGAGTTTTAAAAGATATAAAAAAAAAAAAAAATTATTTTTATTAAATTTGCGTGCAAGTGAAAGAACGAGGAAATGACAAGATCTCGCGGTTCATTACATTACAATAAATATCATCTTATTTATCGATAACGAATTAATGCACCGGATATTACTTGACTTCTCTTTCTAATAATCATTTTTATTACTATACATGTGTTTACAGTTTTCGTTACTTTGAGTAAACGTATACAAGAAATTGGAAATATTTGGTATAGATTATAATTTGGGTTGAGCGGACTCAACCCTCCCCGGAGGGAGAAATTGAGAAAAATCAAATATAGACATTATTTGGAAAAAGAAAAATAAAACATTTTCACTATATTATCACCGTAAATGTAATGTGTTTACTGTTACAATCGACAGTAGATCAATAACGTTATGCAATGCGCATGCCACGGGCTAAGCTATCGTTTAAACTCGTGTGTACGTACAATAAAAAGTAATAAAAGAAGGTATACGCTGATATACCATTTAAAATAAACAAAACAGTCTTTTTGAGGTACAGCGACTCGCGACTCGTCATGACGCAAGCTCACGCGAACGGACTTAGTTTAACTTACGCTAAGCAAAAGGTGAATACTGATCTAACGATAAACGACGATATTCCGCGCGAGCTTACACGCTTAACAAAGTATTATGCTTTTATTGTGCCGGTTAACGATAAGACTCAGATCCGCGACATCGCGCCTCGGCTTCGCGAAAGCGCTCTATAAACGTAAAATATATATATATTTTTTAATATCTTAGACGTATCTTTAGAATGTTAAATATATATTTAATATATTTAATATTTGAAGAACATACCTAAGATATTAAATAATATTATAGGTTTATGGGGCGTCGGCAGATACGACGAAAAGGTCGGCGTGCGACCACTCGCTCGACCTCAACATCGTTTAAATCGAGACGTAACTCGTGCACAGCTTTACTTGTTTAAATACAAGTAGCAGATAGAATTCTCACTTAAGAAGTAGCATGCTCCTCACGCAATTCTTTGTCCAGTCCCGTAAAGTGGCGTATTAGCGACATAGCGACGGTTTAGCTTAGATCTCAATCAAGCTTAATTGGAAAAACATAAAGTAGAGCGTTAACGCGTTCGACTTATTGCTTGGATGTCTATGATCTATAAAACGTATTAAAAAGACTCGAATGAAGTACATATATATATATATATATATATATATATATATATATATATATATATATATATCGCGATATACTGATAAAAATGTATTTATTTGCTTACTAACGAAGGAACTTGTTTCAATCACTTTTGAATTACACAACGTACAACCTAGGCCCGTCGGTAGAATGATCTTACTTTCTATCACATTTTTCTCAATCCTAGTTAGTAGACATGTTCGTGATCGCTTTGGTATTACCTCGCTGTGCCGGCGGCGACGTCTCACTTTACAGGTAGGACAGATACCTCCTACAACTCGGTATCCTTATATATATATCTTAACGGAGAACTTATTCTAGGGCGCTCGTACAAGTAGTCAATTATTATTTCTCAATTGACATTTTGAATATACACGTTTGATCCTGCGCTGCAGTATTGCAGGATGCATTGAAGTGTGCTCGTGAATATCGGACTTATCTCGGGTTCCGCAGCGTATCTTTTGTACTGCGATCAGCGGTATTATCATCGGTGCTCTTCAATTATCGAGGAACGCTTGTAACAATTATACACTCAGAATATTTCGGATAATTACGAGTGACGTTAATTCGTCGGAAACAAAAAAACTTTTCAGTAATTAAAATAAATCGTGCACGTTGCCAATCTCACAAAGAATATCGCTCGAGCGAAACGTGCTCTCAACAAGATCGTTAACAATTCAATCATCGGATTTCATCACGCAATCAATTTAAATATACGTCCGAATCTTAAAATACTCGATTTACATCGAATTTGTTATAACAAACCAGTCTACTCTCGTCGTTTATACATACGCATACAACGCGGCTGTTCAACAGTATTTTATACATTTAACGAAATTGAACGAGGAAGATAAAAACTCGAAGTATCCGAGTATAGACTTTTTTCAGAACATGTAATTCGCAACATCAGCGAAACAGTTAAAAAAACCTTCGATATTCCTTCGTTCGTTCCTAGAAAAAATGTTAGCTTTAATTCTTTGCCGTTCGTATTGATGCCATGAATATCAGCAACTTCACCCAGCCACTATTAACTGTAATGTAGCCGTAATTAAAATAATATTACAATCACTTTGAGCCATTGTACTATGATCTTCCTAAGAGTTTAGGTACAAATAATTTTAAGTACTAGTCTTAGTAAACACAGAATGTTGCAGCACATTATGATCCCAACATCCTAACGTTGCAACAATATTTTATGTTTGATACGGTTACATTTAAACCTCAGACAGTACAGTTAGCACGACGATGCAGCTGCCGATATTCATTAATTTCTATTGACAAAGAAAATATCAACTATCAACACACATCGATGGAAGTCGCAATCACCTAATTAGGCGCTCTTTGATAATGACAACGCCAAAGTTTTATACATGTGTATTTTAAGGAATGCGCAATATGTCGTACATTGTGCAACTGCTTGTAATTCTTTTAGTGCGTTTAATTGCACAAACACGCACCCGCGTATTATAATGTTAACGCCAACCTTTGCTTTGTGTCAAGAAATATAAAATGTAAAAATGTGTACATACACACTTAGGAAGTGTATACACTTGGCAAACGAATTAGCGACCACGAACATTAATCGGTGATGTGTGTTGTTGGTCTGTTATTTTTGTAGCAATTGTTTCATTTGTGAATGTTTGCGTTCGCTGTTCGTTCGCTACGTATACATACCACCTTTAAACATCAAAAGGAGGAAGAAACCTTTACATGTTTGATATAACAAAATGCTTTTTTTTCAGAGCAACAACTTTGTGTCATTTATATCGCTATCCGAGTCGTAATCTCAATTTATTTCGTATGCTTATTATTCATTTGTGACTCTGCTCGTTGTCTCAAAAAAAAAAAAAAAAAAAAAAAACTAATCAAATAATATATTAAATAATAAGTAAAAATTGTTTCGCTTTTGTATCATTTTAACGATAAATATTTAAAACGAAAATTTTTCTTGTCAAAAATATACAAATTTTCTTTTAAAAATTACATCTTTCCAAGCATTAACAGACAATCGAAAAGTTTATCGGAAAAAAAAAAAACTTACGAGCTCTTATAATGAAAATGTTTATGCTAATGAATCAATGTTCAATCGGCAATAAATCAATGTCATTCTTTCATTAATTATCTCTCATCGTTCATAATCTTAATGAAAGTATCGTCAAGTTGCGTGAGATCCTCGGTTAAATTTGCTCAAATTTAAATATCACTTTGTTATTACGAACGTCATTCCTGCAATTGTCAAGTAATCACTCTTCGGGCACATTAACGCCTTATCTAAACTCGGCCTGTCAGGGTGAAACAATTACTTCCGCATTCCCTAGTTCGCCTCGACTTGATACTCGAAACGCATAGTAACCGAACAGTCCTCATCATCCGGGCCGGATTCTGATTATTCGGTGGTGGTCGTCATCGAATCTGTTGCCTGATCCGCGATCGCGGCAAAATTTCAAAGGGAAGTTTTCTAGTCCGCGGGATAAAAGCGGAGGATCGCGCGACCCTGAATCTCTGAATGGCAGAGCTTCTGGACGACGTCCAAAGCTTCCTCGGCGGGGTAGACGGTGTGCGGAGGTGGTTCGATGTCGCCGGAAGCGACCAGCTGCACCAACTCCTGCAGCTGTTCCAGAGTGCCGGGCTCTACCGCTTTGATGGACTGCTGCCGCTCTTCTGCTCGTCGGCTAAACTTGGGCAGCAATCGATCAGCGACTTCTTTGATGACGAAGACTACGCCGCCTTTGCTCAGACACTGCATGCTACGATGGAGGTTGCGTGAAGTTGTACCAAAGTCAATCACCACGTCGACCTGGCCGCCGCAGGCGTCCATTGTGCGCTCTATCAGCTGCTTCTCGTACAGATCTTCATTCCACTGCACCACGTTCACTCTGTAACCCACGTGCCAACTGTTGCTGAATTAATCGTACCAAATAGCAAATGGACCGTTCGATGAATACGAGCATTCCGATTGAGCATATTTTTAAGTAAATCTCTAATTTTGTTTTCATCTACGTAATATTTTTTTTTAACTAATAAGAAAAAGGAAAATTATATAATAATTTTTTGCGCAAAAATAAATTTATGCGTTTCCGTTCAGCAAAATCCTCGTACTTTTTTCGTCGGCCCATTCGAGTTCATTTATTATCGTACCTAGAGTATGACGATATGTCAAAGCTATAACTAATAAATTATATTTTTCAGCTGCACGTGTTTGAACTTGACCAAGTAATTAAATGAAGAATTTACCGCTCGAATTCCTGAGCTATAAGAAGACCGTCGTCTTTAAGAGTGGCTATCGTAGTGGTGACTTTGTCCCTCATGTTACTGAAGTAATACGAAGCGATTCTCAGAGCCCACAAAGCAAGTCCGCCTGTACCAACTACTAGAATCTTGCACACGCTGTTTTCATCTCTTTCCTTCAGTAATGCCTGTAACATTTTATTACCCATTAACGAGAAAAGAACTATATCATCGTCGCATTCTAAAATTCGACAATCTTTTCTTTTCTTCTTTTTTGTTGTCTACAATAGTTTAGTCTAACAACTATCGCATATACGTTTATTAATCTCGGCTGCGTCCTAACTTTACTAACGACGACTTATGTACCTGGACGTGCTCGTGTGCAGAGAAAACGGTGTTCATAGCTAACAAGGCTCCGGCTGGGAGCATCGCCCCTACGCTGAGCGACATGTTGTCCGGCAGCTTGATTAGATACTTGAGATCGTGCACCACCAGGTACTCGACGTAGCCATTGGGGATGCCGTCGTAGGGATAGAGAATGACACGGTCGCCCACAGCGAGCTCGCGGTCCTCGGGCACTTCGGTGCCGAATGATTCAATCACGCCAGCCACCTCGTAACCGGGAAACAAGGCGGCGTCCCGGACCCCGTGGTGCGGCAGGGAAACCGCCGGATAGTCGCTCTCCACGGAGATGTCGGCAGCGAGACTGCTCCCGCTCGAGACCGAGGTCAAGCTCGTCAGGCTTGGTGAACGTCGAGGATGGTAACAGGCCCCAGCGCACATCACCCGGATGCGGGCACCGTGCGCCGGCACGTCCGGCACGGGCACGTCGAAGCTGAAGACGCAGTCCCGTCCGGTGACACTCGGGCTCTCAATTGACAGCTGGCGGCACAGTTTATTCATTTTCTCCCTGCAAAGCAAGACCAAGCTGGCATGAATCTCCCGCATTTCTCTTTTATATGGTATATTATTTTTTATATATCTTAATTACGGATCGCGCTTGGAAAACGTGCATTCATTCTGTGCTACTTATTATCTCGCGTGTTGGATTTATTATAGCTTTTATAGTAAATGTATAGATAGTAAAAATATAATACTAGGTTACGGTAACCATATTTTTCTTTCTTCTCAATATCTGGGTATTGGTGTTTGAAAATAATTTTTACAAAATTAATAATAATATAAAAAAAGAGATACAACGCTCGAGGGTGTCCAACTACTTTTCGAAATCGTTTCTTCTAACGGCCAGATAAAGAGAATTAATTTGCATTTAATTAATCCGCGGTATTACGCACTTTCTCGTTTGTGCAATCACTCGAGGAACGGTCTGATACCAAAGCGGCCTGACGGAAGCCAGCACATTGCCGGCACAAAGAAAAACCCGTCGGACTTGCCGATCAGCTGTTGGAATAATTTCCGATCGAATACCTTGAGACACGTTGTGCAACGAACGAAGGAAGCACGTGATACACGCGTGATAATCACACTTTATTGACGTTAACTGAATGTAAATAAGTTTGAGAGACACGTCATGCACCAAAAGCGTAAAAATTGTCATACATAAGATGAACAATAGCGTAAAAGAAACTTGAAAATTGAACAACGTTTCGTTTGACCAAACGCCAATTTAATGTGAAATGGCATGCAACAAATCCAAGCTTAATACAATACAAGCGAGATATATCTTGGATATTAGAAATATACATATACAATATATATTTTTATTAAGGAAATAAGCTGCTGCATTTGCGGAAACACCGTTTCTAATTTTTTTTTTATTAATCATTATTGTTATTCCTAATCGCGAGCTACTTATATAGGAAACTAGAATTTCGACGTTTTAAGCAGTATTTTTCAAGAATATCCAAGTCCTTGCGTGCCTATGTTGGATACAATTACGATAAGAGTCATTGACATTTAAAAGGAAATAAAAAAGAAAAAAAATTCCGTAATTGCCTACCCGCTGTGGGAGATGGTTTTGTGAGCGATAGGAGCCATTGGTTCCAATTCCACCGGCATAACCGATTAAATTGTGACTACTGTTCAGATTCACTCATAAAAGATTTGAAAACTTTGTCTTCACTGAAAAACGCCGACGACGCAATTGTTGAACGCAACACTGTTTCAACGGTCCTAATGATACTGCGGGGAAAAGAACTCAAGGGAGGAGAAACTGGAGCGGCGACGTAACGAAGAAAAGAAAAAACTCTCGATTCTAAGGTGACGCGAGAGGCTGAAACGTACTAAGCCGTTCTGTTGGCGCGCGTTCGCTTTTATAGGCCCGTATGCAGGCCAGCGCATTTGTGACGACGAGATGGTAGGAAAAGACAACGCGGGGAAGGATGAAAGACACGCGGTCACTCGCCGACCACGTGCAACGACTCTGTTTTTCCCGTCGACGCACCTCGCGGAGACTACCAAGGCTTAGAGTGCGCGAGGAACAGCAGCTGGGAATCGCGCGTGCGACGTCAAGTATCGTTGCGCTGTGTAGGTACTCGATAATAGCATTCGATAATGATTAAGTAATCGTCGAACGGGCTTCTATCTTATTTATTTATTTATTTATTTGTCTTTTTCTTTTTCTTTTTTTGTCGATTTCCAGCTGATTTTTGCCATGTAAGTATTTCATTCCCACGACTTTTGATTCGTTGAATATTACGCTTTTACGATTATAACTAACTGTCGTAAAAGTATTGTATTTAAATTCAATTTGTTAATTAGATTTAATTACGAGTAAATGAGAAATAAAAGATTTACTTTTTCTCTATTACCGTATTAGACTTGTACTAGAATTTATTGGCTGAGAAAGAAAAAGATCTTTCAATCTATATTTGGGAAAGATTCTTTTCTTATTATTTATACATTTAATTAGAAAAATGTGTAATTAAACATAATATTATATTTTTCTGTCATCTTTTAGGTAGATTTTTTTTTTGTAAAACTTAAAACTTGACTTGAAAGTCTTTTCTTATTAATAAATTCCGTTGAATATGCATGTTACGAGCACCGCGTGAATCACGCGTGTTTGTTTGTTGCTCGGTATATCTATATTAATGCTCTATTAGTAGTTAACGGTTACTCATTAGTGGTTAACTGTTTATAAAATTATTAATTAGCTGCCAGATATCTTATTTGAGGGTAATTGCTTTCAACCCTAATGTTGAAAATAATGTTGTCTCATTGTACGTACGTACGTAATAATGCTTTTGCACGTAAAGAAATATCCTTACCTGAGCATTTCACGTGGAAAAGTGATAAAGATGCCCTACATAAACTTGACTGACGTAATTAACTTTGACGATTGCACTTGCCATCCTTGACAATAGATAAAATTTATTTTGAATCCGTGCATGCCGCATAAACTTGACTGATGCAATTAACTTTGACGATTGCACTTGCCATCCTTGATAATAGATAACATTTGTTTCCGCTATTGTCAAGGGGTGGTAATTGCAATCATTAAAGTCAATTGCATCAGTTAAATTTTATCTTTACTAAAGATTTTGGCTTTGTAGAGGAGCGCGAGTTTTGATATATCGACTGCCTCGGGTCTTTTTATCTAGTTTTTAAGACATATATTGTACAGCGTTAAGTTGTCGTTTTGCACAATGTACATTAAATTTATCTGATATTCCGGAAATGCATGCTTCAACACGTTCTTCGAATAAATGTGTATCAAGGCTGGGACATTCGTGATAACACCGCGGTTACGTGGTGACCAGCGAAACGTATTTTATGCCATATTTTGATGTAATTTTTTTATACATCTTATATACATATACATTTAATATTGTTTATTGAATTAAGAAAATGGAGATTATCGTAACGACTGTATTGTAATAAAGATATAAATTTGCGTTGCTCTAAAAGAATATTGGCATTAAAAATATGTATCGCGTTGTACAAACCATGTGGAATAATCGAATCATTGGTTTGGCCTCAATCGTAATTAAAGAGGGAATATTTATCGCAATCAGTTTTGGTGGAGGCGTGTTCGTAGGCTCGTGATAAAAGTTCCAAATTAGCGATTGCTTCGCGAGTATTATTTGACATCGTGAAGAAAATCTGGAAACGATCGTATATAAACACGAGAGAAGTCCAAACAGTTGTTGGGTTTCTCTGCAATATGAAACGTGATAAAGATATCCCTCGAATATCAAAAATATTGATTCAGATCATCTTATCATTTCGAGATAACCGGCTGAAACTTTAATACAAGTATTTTTGCGTGTAATTTAGATTAACAACAAAGATATATCGGTATAAAATAATTTTAATTACCGTATTCTATTAGTTTCAGGTAAAATTTAATAAATTGTATGGAAAAGTTGTATTATCCTTTTTTCGTAAAAACTCGATTTGCGACCTAATGCAAGTTATTTCAAAGACTTTTTTACGTCATCACTCAACGTGACCATTTTTTCTCACCTATTCGTCAAATGATTTACGTGCAAAAGTTTTTTCGATGATTCATAGAGCGCTATTATTTCCTTTCCTATTGTGCAAAAAAATTAATATTTTTTTTATCGCTATAACGCAACAAATTCAAAGATATACATTTTTCTTAAAGGGATTAAATTCTCTGCCGAGATAAAATAAAATCAATGTTATCGAGTGTAATTAAAAAGATATACAAATTTATTAATTGTCACAAATACGGGTGTAAAAGGTCGACAGCTCTTTTCGAGATAAGAATGAATTTCCTAACAAAATGCACTCTGATAACGGATTAATATGCCCGTCAAAAGAGTTTTTATCTATTTCCATAGTCACCGTATCTTAACTACAACCGTTAAGTTGAGTCAAGTCAAGTCAAGTCAAGTCAAGTCAAGTCAAGTCAAGTTAAGACAACATTTAGCCAATTCAAATTAATTTGTATATTATTCTCAATTGAGAAAAACCTATTCGCAGCTCGATTTTCCGCGTTTGCTGTTAAATGGAAGCTGATTCGCATTTTATTAGGTACCAGTTTGCGCCGCAGAAATCCACCTGTAAACAAGTGATCGAAATAGATACGTGCGTTACTCATTACTCACAAGGCAGGCTTAAGTTCTGTTTTTCAATGATAATTATTCTGTTGACTTTTCTAAGCTTTGCGTCATCCTGTGTTTTTTTCTCTCTCAAACTGACACGAGATGATTTATTACAAAAACAATATCGTTGAAACGATCACGATAAACGACGCGGAGATATCCCTGCTTGAACCTACGAAAGGTCTCCAAACCTTTGATTTAAGAAAGATCTCGACTTGGAAACTTTTCTGACGATAGAGATTGATTCTTTCCGAGGTTCTAAATTGGAAATCGTTAATTGTAAGGGGGTTTGATTACATTCCAGGGTTGTTACACCCAAATTTACTTCTTTGTGAATTACAAGTCTACATTTGGAAAAAAAAAGAACGAGCATCAGCTTTTCCTCCTGAACGCGGGGCAGTTGTCGTGTATATCGGAACATTTTCCTCAATTAAAACGTACTTAATTATATATATTTATCGCCGGGGGATGCATTCACGTCACAGCATTTATCGTCAACTATTTCAAGAATTTTTTTTGCACCTACGCGTAAATATTATATTGTAGTTAATACTTGTTTTCAAATAAATGCGCCTGCTGTTGCGAAAACAACATTTAACGACGTAATCGTTTAACTATTTCTGCTAAAAATGACAACCGGCAAAGTCGAGAATCCAAAGAATCGTTAGGGATTGATTTTTTCTTAATAACGGAGGTGCAGATTATTTTTCCTACACAGTCTCGCTTGTTCGCGGGAGGGTGTCAACTTGTTAGAAATTGATACTTATGTTTCGCGACATAGCGCAAGGCATTACAAGCTGCACTTTTCCTAATCTCCTTTGCAACGCTTTCTATTAACGGCGGCTAGGTAGATGTAGCCTTGGAAGATCTTATACCACTTGACCCACTTTAGTGAAAAATATCTGTGATAAAGTGACCCTTTGATAAAGAACGTCCGCGCTTAGATAATTGCAGGCAATTTTATTAAGCTCGACGTGAATAACAAAACGAGCTGGTTTGTACACGCAAACTGAGTAGAAAAAAAAAAGAAAAAAAAAAGTAATAGCGAGTCGTAAACGTAATGTACTTGATATAAAATTTATCAAGTTTGTAGAAATTAGAAAAATACCACGGACATTGAGCACGGATATTCGAACGGGAACAACGCTAGCAATTTCTAAAACATCAGGCAAACAACAGGCCTTATAATGAAAAGACAGCCAATTGTACAGTTGATATTAAGACAAATACCATTTTCTTCGCTACATTCCTGTTGACAATTACGCAACGTTACAAGTCGAAGCACAAGTATTGTTTAATCTGCTGACATCGTGTTCTTACACGTGCAAAAAAAAGCCGCCTCGTAATCTCTCGAGGACCCGCGACCCCTTTTCATACCGTCATAGATATCATATGTTTCAAAGTAATCGCGGCTGCGAACATTCATGTTTAGATATATTCTTTAAGCTTTTTTGCAGCGATAAGCACGTATCGAGTTAATCGGTTAAAAGAAACAACCGAGGAAACTCGAATCATTCGATTCGATGAAGACTCGCACTCAGTTAATGATTTGATCAAAGGTTTTCAGAAGAGTCGGCTTGAAACTCTCTCGTGAATCCGTCGGCCGTCGCAGAGACGCGACGCGACGCGACGCGACGCGACGCAGGTGTCGGGCACCAAGCCGGTAAGATGTGTGCGGCGGTATCGGTGAATTACGTGGTAGGGGAAGTCGGTCGATGCCGCGGAACTGTGGCACGCCGGAATCACGTGCACATCAGCAGGCATCCGCGTGCTCAGCCGTGCCGATCCGCATGGAACACCGCCGCCTCTCATGTCAGCCTCCCGAGCCGAGTGTATAATGCCCGGCGGTGTTCCGGGGCATTTTTAACTCCCTCGCGCGCGCGCTGCTGACGCGTTCCCGATCAGAAGAACGAACGCGCTGCATTACTCATCCGACGCATCATCGATCGAAACCCGAAAAGCGAGCGTTCTTCCTTTCTTTCGACGTTTCAACTTATTGTTACATATGTCAGTTTTGAGACCGTTCAATTCCGCGGCCGCTATGATTTTTCAGCGGGTCTAAATTACTTTCATTAAATATTAATTCCACTTTTTTAGCCACTTCTTATTGATTCAAGCTATGAAAAGAAACGCACGTTTAGCGAAGATGCCGATAAAGAATGATGTTGATTCAAGTTGAAAAGAGAGAAAAAGAAAAAAAAATTTCCTGGGAATGAGATTAAAGGCTTAAAACCTTAAACGAATAAGCGTCTGTGTTTGAGCGCACAGTAGGACGTTTGATAGACGTAGATGTGTTCTAATTGTAGGTCGTAGGCTTCGCTTGGACGATACATTTACTTCGAGAACGTTGACACGTATTAAAACGCCGCGATTGACATATTTTCAAAAGGAAACGCCAAGCTTTTTACGCTCAATTGCTTACGTGTCATTTTGCAATTTCGCGTACAAAGCAATTGCCAAGGTATCAAGCTTCCTTCAAATACCTGGTCGAGTCATCGCCATTAAAATTTAAAAATACCAGATTTTTTTTTTTCTCTCGCAATAACGCGTAAATTGATAAACCGCCTATTTTTCTGACCTATTTATTACGCTCGGAAATCGCGTGATATTTACGATAGGAATATTAATTGGCAAACGCTTGCTTAAGTTCAAAATACGAGGTCAGAAACCTCTCTATTTTAGAAGATAAGTGGGAACGATAATCGTACACGCGTAAGAATAGCGTTACTTGTAAACAGCTATAAATAAGTAATCTCAAAGTGGCGTGCTAAATTAATTGTTGGCCCCAAATGTTATGTTTCGCGTAATTTCGACGTGACGTATCACGTTCTGACATTACGCGATAAACTTTAATATTTTAATTCTTTGCAAATTATAATTATCTTTACTTTCATATTTCAAATTAATAATTGGCTGGCATAGAATAATTCTCATGGTTCTCCTTGCGTTTTTAGGCTGGGAGGCCCTTGTCGCGGACATCGACAAACAAAATTTGGCTCAAGTTTAGTACGCGTCAGCAAATAGTATACATATAGACAATTTTGCAGGCGATTTCAGGCTGGAATGGGCAGACCGACGACGACGACGACTTGTTTTCGACGACAGGCACGTTTCGTTCGTAAGGAACTCGAGGGTCGTTTACATTGTTAACGTGTGATCGGCACACGATCGGTCATTCGAATCAGGTTAGCTGTATTCGAAGGCGTTTGGTTGAGTAGCAAGGTGAACGGCACGATCGAGTTGCAACACTATCGAATGTCTTCTCTTACGTTGCTGCCGCTTGTCTCAATTTTTTTTTTTTTTTTTTTTTTTTTTGATGCAAACCATCCCGCGACGATGTGACAAGAATCGATTATCAATTACTCCGAGTCGGTTGGTCTGTTTAATTAATCATTATTAGCCTCTCGTAAGAAGAAAAAAAAAAAGACTACGTTCGAAAGCGGTTGTTTTGTACTTTCAGATAAGTTTTATCAGCCGCGATTCTCGCGCGCAGCATGCCCTCGCCCGAGGTCTTTATCTCGTCACTTGTAGCTCTTTATAATAATGATCGTTGTAATAGACACTTCTAAGAATAGCATCGTTTATGCATTTTATCGTCGTGTTCTCCAACGATAACAACAGATATATATTTTTTTTTTTTTTTTTTTTAATCTTTACACGACGCCCTGCATTTTTATCGAAAGTGCTTTTCCAAATCCACAAAGTCTTTTGTTCGCGTACCTTTTAATAAATGTATTATTAATTGGCGTGTACTTTCTATGTGGGGCGAAAAGGACAAAAGAACTTGGGATCACGTCCAACTGACTTCCTCGTAAGAAAGCAATCGTACGCTTCACCTTCGCCGTCCGTCTTTGCTGTCTTCACAGGTTGTTGACCTTCCGCAACACGAGAAAGTCTCAAGCTCGCGTTAGAAACTCGCGCTGTATACTTTCCTCAGGTATTTATTTCGCTCGCTGTTTTGTTTTACACCTTCAATTATCTTTTTCGTCCTTTTATTTATATTTAAAATCACGCGTACCTATTATATATTTCAGATCCTAGCATTTTGTTTCAACGTACCAAACGTTGAGCACGCATTTTTTTTACCACAAAAATAAAAAATACGATTCACATATATGCAGTGGTATAATTAACAATTCCACTTGATCGGGATATGTAGGAAAAAAAAAAAAAAGATGATTCTTTTGAGAGGCTTCTTTTGCGCGATACGGAACTTAAAAGTATTCATCATTGACATTTGTTGGAGAACAGGAGGAGATCGATAACAGCTGTGTCGTGCACGACTAAAACCTCTTTACGTGATCGCCGAATCGGTTATACTTGTGGAATTTCCGTCAATAACAATCGATTAAACGATTAATCAGCTGACTTATGAAGCAATTACGAACAGCGGGAATATTTCTCATCTTGAAACAACAGTTCTGTTAGGAGACCGGGAGCAATTAAGTGACGTAACGTGCGAGTTTAACCGTAATAAATGATTTCGAGCTCGTTAAACGATTTCCTTTGAACCTTGTACCGGTTACGTCCAATTGAAGTATTAAAATGTTAGTTCGACGCAATGCGTTTCGTTTCTGCACATATCGCGGCATATTGTTTTCCGTATACGTATATTGATCTCGCGTTACAAGAGCGAGATATTATTGATAAAAATTTAATTCGAAACCCAAAGGCCTACTTCGTACACGAATATTTCTACGCGCACGGAATGCAAAATATACCTATGTATAAGCAATTTATATGAAAAATTAATGCTTCTTCGCGATTCACAAAGTAAACTGGCCCGACACGGCCAGTGGAAATGTCATGATGCAATTCAAGGGCACATTTTGCTAAATCGATGGTCAGTCACGTCAATCGGGCCGTTTTCTTCGTGAAGACAAGCCACCTCGAGATTGAATGCGCATGCCGGGAGCTCGGTCTTTGTTTACACGCTACACATGCGCGGACGAATGGCCTAAATATCGAGAGCATGAAAACTGTTGCTTCGTACGGAAAATGAATTTCACATCGTAGAGAAAACCCTTGCAAAAATAATGGAATCGTCGCGTGGTTTAGACCGTCAGGGCGTTTACGACGTCGATTGGCAAGTGGCGCAAGGGGAACTTAACACACCTAACCGCACGCACACGTAGGTGCTGATCTAACGATCAGCTGTTCGACAGGTGTTCGGCATTGCGAATGCGGCACACTCTTGGCATCTCTTTAATCAAGTATATAATAATTTATGCTAACGGCAAAACTCTCCTGAATTGGCTGCGGGAGCTTATCCCCACGATATATTGGGAGGATCCGTAAACACAAGGATTAAACTGTTAAGGATCCGATATCCGAAATGCGAGAAAACGCCGCAGCCGAGCAAAACCACGATTTCAATGACAAATTCTTAATTAATTCTACCGTAAGCTAGAGTTATCGCGTATCGTATCGCGAGATGACCGAAGGAAGCTTATTAAATTTATTATAAAATTATTCCGTAACCCGGTTAAAAATATTAATTAATAATACATATATCGACTTTTCGATATAGTATAATGTCATTCGCTTTGACACGGCTCCGTCAAACTGATTTAGAGTAGAGAGAAAAATAAAATGCGGTAAAGAATTTTCTTCGACTGTTTAATGTAAAATGTAAAATGCACCGGAAAAATTCTACTAATAATGGGTAAAAGCAGGGTTGATTAGGAAGTTACGTTACATCCGGACGTCATTGTCAAGTTCGTCGCACGAGGAATACTTACGGGGGAAACGAAATGCATTTTGGATTTGTTAAGAGCCATAGAAACCACCTCGATTCCTTGACACGATTTGATATAAACGAGTTGTATGTATCTTATTTGATACAACCCCGTCGAAAACATTGCCAAGTAAATAAAAGGTTTCAGAGATCCTCTATCTATCTACAATAACAGTTGGAAACTGCAATGTTTTTATATCTATTTCTTAACCGTCGTCCACGGGGAGGAGGGATCTCGACGAGCTGGGAATTTTGTCGGAGGCGGCTGTGAGAAAGAACGGGCTAGTCAAGGTCAGAGTCACTCTTACCTTGAAGATCGACCGCGTTGGAAAAACGAGCCGGTGATCCAGGCGACGATTTTTGGAAGCGACCGGGCGCGCGTCGAATTCGACGTTGGAGCTCACTTTTCTTCGTGAAAGTTGCCGAGTGGCGCGTCGACTTGTCGGAACGAAGCTTTGCGAGATTCTGATGGGCTTGATGAAGGAGGGTCCACCCGACGACGAGGGCGCTTCAAGGGAACCGCGGCATCGCGCCGACTCCGAAAAGTCGGCTCTGCAAAACCGATGTTGGAACGCAGATAGGTTCATGGAAGGGATGCATCATCGATCGCTCGCATCGTTCGAGGTCTACGGCCTTTGAATGCCAGATTCTCCTTCCTTGCGACTACTTGTACTTTCAACGGTGAATATAGGTGACGGGAGGTCTTCTTTTCAAGCTGGATCAACGTGTTATCTGCGAACCCTTTTAGCAATCCGCAGTCTCGTCTTCTCAATAAAAGCATTGGAACGCGTTCGAGCTGTTCCTGTTGAATTGAAAACCATAGAGAGTAATTGATTTGATAAATTACGAATTCATAGAGTGACAAATGACAGGACCTGCTGTCTGTTTCATTTTTCCAACTACGAGCTGTAATTTGCAACGCCACGAAATGTTATTTTCTGTGGTTATGTTCGGGAGAGTCTGTGTCGGAGACACGATGTCAAGAATTATTTTGTTTTCAAAACTGTTTAATATAACATTGTAGTTGACTCGATAATAAGTTGGGTTATTTTTCTAAAATTTATCACCTATGTGTAATTTATCACCTATGTTTCAAACTTGTCACATATAAACTTCGCAAAAATCAAGCTACTTCCTGGCACATTTTAGACGCGTGAGATGCCATCTTGTTGAAGTAGACGTACTGCTCTTAACGGTCGACAGGGTAGCAAACGTAGCAAACTTGACTGCGGTTGATACGTACATATCCCGTGATGGCGACACACGTCACTTTGGTGGCACTGCTGCCAGTAAAAGCGAAACGCAGCCATAGTTGCGATCGTTGCGACGTTGGATTGAACATACCATACCTACGGTACAGTACAAGCGTTAGTTAGCATTTTGCGTTTTCCGCATTCGGTTTTGAATGAAATCGTGAAATCACCGTGTTTGCATCGTTTGCAACGTTTCGCTGTGCGTCTCGGTAATACCTGTTTTGAAATCAAGATCAACGTCGAGATATATATATATATATATATATATACACACACACACACACATATACACGCAGTAGTGTATGAGGAAAACCGCTTCGGATTTCGGAGGACACTCGTCTGCAATCGACGGTGAGGTCGCCCAAATATTCTTCGTTGAACACTCAATTATTTGCTGCTTTTCACTTATATTAAAACTTGTTGTTAGATGATTCTTATTTATGGCGTCATTTCATCTTTGTTGTTGAATTAACGTTGGATAAAGATAGAATGACGTTGCAAGTAAAAATTATCTAATCATTCATGTAAATAGAAAGCAATTGTGTTCTCTAGAAAGATACGTTTGCAGGTAACATGGATGGTCCTGTGTTCAGCGACGAGGCTGCTCAGGAGCTGAAAACATTTATTCAACAATGTATGAACGATTCGGCTCTTCTGCAAGATCCAAAGCTGTCCTTTATCAAGGATTTAATAGAACATTACGGCGGTAAAGTACCAGATGCTAAAGCCAATAGTTCGTCGGATACCAAAGTGGAATTTGAAAGCAAACCTACAGAACCACAGGTAGAATCAGAGAACGAAGAGAGCGAGGAAAGTGACTTGGAGCTAGATATGACTGGAGTAATCGGTTTGTACAAGTTATATTTGCACTTTAATATTCTGTAAAATAAACGTGTAATAAAGCGACTAACGTGTGTTTTTGTTTCTTTTCAGAACCAGATCAAGATGCTCCTCAGAAAATGGGAAATACAACTTTGCAACCAACAGATGAGGAAGTTGCAGAGTCACAGGCAAAAAGATCCGAAGCGGTTTCAGCATTTGTAGAAAAAAATTATGAGAAAGCCATACAGCTTTATACCGAGGCTATTGTATTGAATCCTCAAGCAGCCTTGTTATATGCCAAGCGTGGGCAAGTTTTCTTACTATTGAACAAGCCAAACGCCTGCATTCGCGATTGTAATCGCGCCATAGAATTAAATCCAGACAGCGCAGCAGCTCACAAATTTAGAGGAAGGGCTCATCATTTGCTTGGAAAATTTGAGGAAGCAGCAAACGACCTGAGATTGGCCTGCAAACTGGACTTTGATGAGCAAGCAGATGAATGGCTACGCGAGACCACTCCAAATGTAAGTACTCTACTTTACTTTACTATTTTTACACGAGGGAATAGTACGTTTAACACAACTGAGTTTTATTTTGCATATGTACAGTACTCGTCGGTCGTTTTAGGAAACAAGTATTTTTGTATGAAATATCAATTTTCATAACAAAACCACTTCATTCAAATTTATCGTATTCTCTCTTTCACAAACTTACAAACATCAACTTTTAATTAAAAAAAAAAAACAAAAAAAAAAGATTTTTTGATGATTGTGTAACATGAAATTTACTTGATGTTCTTTATATGTATAACGTAAAATAACAATGACGATAATATATAACAGCAACAACAGTAATAACAAGAAATATTAACGGTACACTGAAAAGCAGATATTGGCAGCGTTTCATGCGGCGATGGTGACTAGCGAACGTGATTCTCTCTCGATCTTTTTCCTCTACGGTCGGCGTTCCGCGGCACATGCACAATGTGCTTCGTGTGAGACTCGACATCACGCTAAGATCACGTACACCACGCAGAGATCTGCTTTTCAGTGTGCATATATTAAACCGCTGGATAAATCGTTCTATATTTTTACGATTATTTCACGTAAATGACAGCCTGCTTCGTTGTTCGTAATTTAAAATATAAATTATTTATTTAAAATATCCTTAACATATTTCGTGCTTTTAAATTTGATTAAGTTAATATTTTATTAATGTTTATCTTAAAATCGCAATATTTAGTTTGGATTTTGAATATTAATATAATCCAATTATTCGGACTAGTTTATAATTGTGAAAAGTGTTTGGAACAGATAGCAAAAGACGGAAAAATTTTATATATATATATATATATATAAAGATTACGTGCGAATTTAATTCATAAGATATGAATTTTGCGAGTATTTAAAAATCTAGTATTGCAAAATTTAACAATTGAAACCTCTAAAAGAATTGAAGGATGTTTGTAAATTTAAAAAATTATATAACATTTAATATCTAAGATATATGTATATCTTAAATATTAAAATGTAATTTTCAGATGTACAGAGTGTTTAACATAAGGTATCGCTCCCAACAACTGTGGGTAGGTAATAATTATAAATTTTGCAAAATTTTTTAAATATTTCTCGTCTCAAATTCTTTTTGACTATCCGCAATTGTTGGGAGTGACACCATACGTCAAACACTCTGTACATTGGGAAAGAGCTTTTTTATAACCTTCGATGTTTAACGGTAGAGGAAACTTATATTTTGTCTAATGTCAACTAAAAGAAACCCTAAATTTTTTTTTGTGTTATTAAAAATATGTTACAATTCGTCTCACACGTTAACTGAGCAATGCGTGAGAGATGAGCACATTTTTTATGATTTAATTACACATTTTTTAATAAGAACACAAAATCAGCTTATATTCAATACAAGGTATTCCACAAAAGCCACAAGAAGAGATCATCTTATCTCTTTTTCGCACTGGAAATATTTCGACATAATTAGTTAAATTTCCCCGGTACAGAGGAATTTGGTGGACGAAATCGTTGCTCGACATTACATCGATTCTTGAGAGTCTGTTTCCTTCCGAGATAACCAGCCGGTGCCGATTTATCGCGAAAATTTAAAGATTCGGTGCAACAGTGACTTAATTAACGTTTTCAAAAAACTGAAAGAAGCTAGTTGTAATTAAAATAAAACTGATACGATATAAAATGTGCATATTTAAAATATGTAAGAAAGTCGCATTCTTACTTTTAATATTAATTTCTTAAAATTAAATTCTGTTTATAATAAATATATATATATATATATAAATAACAATTTTATTAAAAAGAACATGATAAATTAATACCAAATGTAATACCAGATTACTCAAATCTTTGAATTCTTTGATGTGAAAAGTAAAATAAGCCACTGTTGCACCGAAGCTTCGAACTTTTTGAGGAACCGGTATCTGAACACATAAATTCAAAGGGAAACTCTCCCTGTGTCCGTTTTCGGATCGGAATGGTAGCACGCGCATTGTTTTACCAGACACAAACGATAGATACACTTGCTCTTCTTCTGCAACCGAGGAAGTGTTCCGACCACTGAATTCGTGATATCACACTTTCCACGTCGTCTTCACGTTTATTTATTTATTTATTTATTTTTTCTTTTTTTTTTGTTTTTCACATTTTATCATGTTGCGAGAGACGAGGCTCTAAACTATCCGGATTGAAAAATGACATGGTGTTCCTCGACCGCTCGAATAATGCCTTGGATTTTTTACATTTCGAGACTCCCTCCTTCGCTGCTTCGTATATCCGTCAGCTTCTTTTTTCGTAATCGTATCTAACTGACTTGTTGTCTCGTCATTAGAGCACCTCGATCGCATCACGCAAGAGTAGCGCGATCTCTAGTTGCCTGTTGCAGGAAGAAAATCCTTGATACCATCTTAAATATCGGACCACGTTTATCAGCTCTTTTTTTATCAAGGCATTTCGGCAACAGGCTGATTGATTGCGAGTGTTTTTTCCTGGTCTAGCGGAGATAAACGTTGCTCTTGGCCAATCCGTATTTCACATGGTATCAAGAGCTCGACTCCGAAATGCGGATACGCACTCAACTCGGCGGGCTACTGCTTTCGTGCTCGTGTAACACCGCTTCCACCGACTTTTTGTAGCTGCCGACCAACTCGGGTAGATCGTAAGCGATGGCCACGTCGAGCCTGTTGATCGGGCAACCACGGAAGTACGTACACGTGGAGCTCAGTAGCGGGAAATCGTATAACGGATTCAATCGGAAAAAGTCACGGTAGACATCCGGATCTGGTAAATCGTAGCGCGATATGTTGGTCAAAGTGCTCAGGCCCTCGTAGATGTGATAGTCCTGTGGGTTCTCGATGATCTTGTCGCTGATTTCTCGCTTGTTTCCGAAAAACGTTTTGTGATTGTAATACGTCGTCAGATAGCAATCTACCATCTTAGCGTGATTGCGCACTCGCACCTGAAAGAAGCAAAGAAAATCATTCAGATTTCTCAAATCAAAGAGTAAATTTTTCTTAAATTCTTTATTTAATTCTTTTAATTTAATTTAATTTAATTTAATTTAATAGATTTTACATTATAAATTTGACGCGCGCAAAGGGTGAGTTTCTTTGAGGAAGAAATGATTAATTTGCAAAACTAGCTGATTAGAACTTACGGCGAATCTTCTAGCGCTCGCTATCTTGTGCTCGACCCTTTTGTTTATTGCGGAACGTAGGTCGCGAAGGAATGCGCGTTCTTGAGCGTACAACAGCCTGATGGGAGCACCAGCCTCGTAAGGTATCGACCATAACGATGTGGAGTACATTATTGGCGGCTCCGCGCTTGACATTAGCGGCGATATATTCCAGATTAGGGCACCCTGCACTCTCATGAGTTCTTCAGGCTTTACCTGATCGGCTTTGTTCAGGATAATACGAGTCTGTTTAAAAATTGTGTTGTAATTAGGACAAGTTTTTTTTTTTTTTTTTTTTTTTTTTAACATTACCAAATGCTTTTCATCTCAATATTATTTCGAGACAATAATGTTTTATTTACCTGATATTCTCTTCCCTTTAATTGGTCAAGGATCGCCTCGGTTTCGGGTCCGACGTCCAACTTGGCAGGATCGTAGACTAAAAATATTATATCCGCTCGATCGATGAACCATTGACACGCATCGTTAAAAGGAAACAAGCGTTGAACTTGTTTTCGAATCTCTAAAATACCCGGGATCTCGACAATGTTCACCTAATAGCGTATGAGATAATTAATATACGGAATTGTCTTATATTTTAATTATAGGTATATTTGTATAACATGTATTTGAGAAAATGATATTAATTGGAAATTAATTTTCCCTTTTTTTAAAATTATATTTTTTGTAAGACTGCTATCGAATTATTTTTTCAATCTTACAATTAGTTAAAAATAATTTCGAATTATTCGTCGTTTCGGATATTTTTGATATGTGCATGCATGTAATAAATGCCTATAAATGAACGATGTTCCGCTCACTCACTTTTTCAAGCAGCTTGTTGTTAAGTCGTAGGCCTCTGAGGCGATCCAACAGACCCTGCCCAAACTTCTGCAAACCCGAGAAAGTCCAGTCGGCGGCCAGCTGGGTGCCGTCGAGAACCTCCTCCTCCTCACCGTGCATTATTATGTTGAAGTACGCCGGTGATGGCTCGGCTCCTGTGTCATTTTTTCCATTTGGCGATTTGCAATGCTCTTCTAAGCACTCTCTCAAACCACCTAAACACTCTCTGTATATTCACGCTCCTAGCATGCCATCTACCACTAAGTTTTAACTACTTTATTAGCACAAAGCCAAAGAAGAAAATGGAAAAAAAAAAAGTGATTTGTAATTCATTTTTTAGTTGATTAATTACTCACCTGTCCTCAACGACATTGGTTTGTACTCGATGTCGAGCAGATAATTAATGATGGATGATTTCCCGCCGCTCCACGGTCCCATAAATAATATTAGAGGCTTGGAAAATATTTCAGGATCTAACAAAGCGATATTTGTGATTTAACACTCGTAAACTTGAGTTTAAAGATGCATTATTTATTTTGCTCCCTTTAATTAAAAACGAATGATATTGAGCAATAAAAAAAAAAAAGTATAATTAATATTAATGTAGCTCTTACCTCCAAAATGCCTGTTGCTCAAGTCTCTGTATTTGTACATAGTCTCTAGCGGTTTTATGGCGTTGTCGTAGAGTCTCTTCAAATCTCGAAGAATAACATCAGCTTGTTTTTCCACAGCTCGTTCTTTCTCTTCATTTTCTTCGTCCAGTTTTAGCAATTGATTAATGTGATCTCTGGGCCGAAGATTCTCCGGAATTTCGATTTCCTGAATCAAATCTTCTTCTGGGGTAAGCTCCTGTTCTTCCTCCCTGGCTTCTGACAATGTGGAATTGCCATCTATTATTAACATTATTTTAATATGGACCTTTACGTTACTTTTTATTATTATTATTATTATTATTATTATCATCGTATCAACATTTCTCTTACCTTCTTCCGCTGATTCGTCATCTGTGCCGTCTTCACCGGCTTCTCGCTTGCCGCGCAATTTTACATCTTTTTCCTTCGATTTGGCATCTTCTTCTGACTTTCCGTCATCTTCTTCTACGGATTTTTCTTCAGCTTCTTCCGATATCTCCTCTTCTTTCTTTTCTGATTTTGTTTCTTCCTCTACCGAGGTTTCCTGTTCTTCTTCAACGGATTTTGCCTCTGTTTGCTCTTCTTCTGATTTTGTTTCTTCCTCTACGGAATCTGTTGTTTCGGTATCTTCCGCGCTTTCCCTTTCTTTTCCTTCATCCTTGGTTTCAGCACTTTCCTCTTGCGCCTCCTCGGACTGACTTTTCTCATCCTCACCGCTTGATCCTACCGTTTGATCTTCGTTCGATTCCGCCTCAGCCTTACCGTCTCCCTCTTCCTCTTTGTCAGTTTCCTCTTCTTCAACGCTAACTTCCGCGGATGTTTGTTGAGCTTTCGCCTCTTCCTGAGATTCGATTTTTATTTCATCAGTGGCTTCTTTGGATTCTTCCTGTTCTTTCGATTTTTCGATTTCATCCCCTTCTTCTTCGGATTTCGCATCTTCGTCTATATTCACCTCTTCAGACCTTTCGTCTTTTGCTTCTTGATCGAATTTTTCTTCATCTTCTCCCTCAGCTTTCACTTCTTCGGAGAAGTCGGTTTGCTGCTCTCCATCGCCTTCCGTTGCCTCAGTGGACGCTTCCTCAATTTGTTCCGTTTCTTCTAAATAATATTAATATTTACTTTTGTTATATCTCTTAAAAATTTGCATTTTTAACAAGTTTAAAAGAATTACTATATTAATAACTATCATGTTTATAATAATAATAATAATAATAATAATAATAATAATAATAATAATAATAATAATAATAAAAGTTAAAAAGACTGTGACTGCGTTTAGCAAAACTACTACTGCGCTACTTTGACAACTGTGCTAAAATTCATGATTTTGATTGTGTGTTTTTAAAATTAGTTTCAATTAAGGCGTTGAGCAGATTCAGAATTTGTACAACATTTGCAAGGAGAGAAACTTTTTTCCTGAGCGCGGTTGTTATTATTATTAACTTTACCTTCTTGAACGCTAACTTGAGCACTTTCAGCCGTGACTTCCTCGCTTTGTTCCTCTCTTTCGGCGGACACTTGCTGTGCTTCTTCGCTAACATCGGCTTGCTCTTCGATCGCTTCCTCGCTGTCGTCAGCAACCGCCGACTGTGTGCTTTCCTCTACCGGTTCCTCCTCAGTTTCTTCTTTCGATGCGTCGTCTGTTACCTCGCCAGTCTAAATAAATTAATTTCTTTTATTCCGCACATTGTCAATCAAGGGTGTACTTACTTCCTCGCTCGTGGGTGACGCTTCTTCGTGGCTCTCCTGGTCGATCTCGATTCCGACCTCTGCACTGATCTGCTCTAAAGATCCTTCAAATAAAACATTCTAGAAATCGTTGTGTTCCAGCCGAGTACTCGCCGTCATCTAATATTACCTGTGCCGAGATCCTTCAACGCTTTCTCGATGTACGGTCGACATAGGTCCTCGGATGGTACTTGTTTTGGCTCGTCCTCACCCTGTACTCCTAAATCGTTAGTTTGACGATTAGTTGGGACCTTTCTCTTACATTTTGCACATGTGATACGATGAAAATGATTAGCAATCGTCGGCACGCGTGTTTTCGATGTATGAAAAATACTTGTTTCTTCTCTCGTTCTTATTCTTAGAATTAAAATTAGGTATAAAAGATGAGTTAAACCGTGATCCGCGCTGATAGAAATGGCTCCTAGGTGCGATATAATTGAGTTGGTCAAGTTCACCGATTAACAATAACGTCCAATTATTTGGCCAGATCGAGCGGCGACGTTGACGTTCCCTGCAGAACATTTCGCATACGTGTGCGTCGAGATATTTACATTGTTCATGTGTGCCGCCGAGTAATCTCGGCTGCCAGAGATTTTCAGCCAAGGAGAATTCTCGTAGCGCGACCGTGCCAAGAGATATCGCGCGCGTTATTAGATAACTCATTGCGCGGAGCTTCGGCGAACGGTTGAGTTTAACGCCACGCGACCACCAACTCGAAATATCTGACCCGGGTGACGCAAGAACCTGTCAAAGTCATTACGCACGTTTTGGCCGGGCCGTGCGCGTGTTCGCGTCCGATGACAGGTGTTCAGGAACACCTAGCGCGACTTGTCATCGCTCGACGCGTCGAAGACGAACATCTCTATTGCCGTATCGAGCGTGCTTCCTTAACAAATAAACGATACGATTCCTTTTCAACGACACGATTATTTTTTCAGCGAATATATTATTACATCATATCATATCATATATTATAAATTTGCCCGAAAACTAAAAAGAATGGACAATGTGTTAAAATAAAAAAAAAGAAAAGATAGATGCAATAATTTTCTTTCAAAATTGTTTTGTTTCAAACATGTGTATCGATAATTTTTTTTTTTTTTTACAAGAGAGCTATTTACTTATTAGGATCATCATTTCTTTTCAACTTGAAAGGAAAAGATATATCGATAGCAATTTGTTTGCGGCACGACGTAATTAATGGGCATTAATACGGCGCGAATTAGCAAAGACGGTGGAATTTTCACCGAGAAAATGTCGATATCATCTTTCTAGACGGTACCTGGGACGCGGCCGGCTTCTAAGTTTAGCAGCGGGTAGGCGGCTTCGAGGCGAGCACACTCGAAAATATTTATATATTAGGCGAGTAAATCGTATTTTTATCATCTTCAACGTGGAAAAATTGCAAGTTGATTCGCTTTTTGCTCTTCAAGTGTATATTAATTTTACGACGTATACACAATATATTATATATATCGTATTATTTTTTGTTGGGCAACGTGTAATAACATCGCCGATTGTTTCAACTTTTGGGGAATGTTTTTTACCTGTCAGGTAAACGTGTCTCTATCTACTTAAAGAGAAAGACCTACGATTACGCGACAGATAAAAATTTATCTGAAAGTTGAAACAACCTGCCCTTAAGATTCAATCTCTGTTTGAATTAATTTTTCGAGACTCGGTTGTTTTAAGACATTATCGAATCGCTATTGAATAGAGCGCTGTTATCTCGTCATTTCCTCAAAAGCTGGGAAAAGCTGCGTCTTTCATCGATTTGCGCGATAACACGATAATACGAAGGAATCTTGAGTTACGAGTGATAGGAGAAGACGCACGCAGGCAGCTGTCGCTTGGCAAGCGCAGCTGCGTCGGATAAAGATAGAATCCCGAGTCTTGTTCCATAGTCTACGATGATATGTATAGCTTTTTGCGGCACTAAGTAGTCGTTTGAAATTTTTGCACTCGTCGTTCGTTGTAAAACCAGATGCGAATCTAAAATTTTATGACAACACAATTTTTATATGAAATATTACCGTCTCCTCGCGAAAGTTTAATCCTAGTCGTTTAGCGAATTAGCGAATTACTTGACGCCACTCGAGAAACAAGCAATCGAGTTATGAATACTGAAAGTTGTGGTATTTATTAAATTTATTCGGTATTCGTGTCATTTGTAGCTTGATAGCAAAAGAATTTATAGTCAAGTCCGATCGCATATAACCAAAACAATTCATATCTGAAAACTCTAAGCGACGCTGGCACGGATTTATGCGGTTTCTTATGTAATTATCGTGCAGGTTGATGACAGCCAACTTCCATCGATTCCTAAAATAACAAATCCTTGAATTGACGACTTTTATTTAAACTTTGAGACGACACGTTTGGATCCACACGCGCGTCTTCAGCTATCGGCAATGTAATTTATTCACGTGTTTGGCGTTAAATATTTTTATTTTCAAATATCATTCAAATATTGAAGCGTTATTAATTAATATTAATTAATATTAATTAATATTAAGGAAGGGTGTATTTAAAATATGCACCTAACGATATTTTTACAGGACGTGATTTTATTAATAACTACTAATTTGTGAAAAGTTACGCGCTAAATCTTTTGCCAATATCTATGTGGTTATTTAAAATGTGCGATAAATATGAAAAAGTGGATGTAAAGATAACTATGTTTTCGATTGATTATCCTAATAATTGGAATTCTTCGACGAGGATTAAAATTATAACTGAAGAATCATCAGAGTGCCTGCATACAGAAACGAGAACCGAGAAAGAAAGTTATAGGGGCCGATGACGCGGGTACCGGTAATTTTACGTAACATTGACCTTCGTCAGTCAATCGTTACGTTACAATTTCATTGTTGTCAGCGTCTCGTTGATGCCGTTTCTCTCTCATATTTTCCTTTACTCGACTCCAGTCGTAATGAGAACCTGATTGGAATGTAGACAACTTGATAAAAAATGATTTGACGTTCAGGTTACAACAATCTAGCACAGTCTTTTGATATTTAAGGTGGTCGATGAAGGAATGAATAAAGAATCCAAGTTTCTATACATATATGTATACACGTCCCTACGACGTGATTGCGTACAAGTTCCGTAGAAAATCGAATCACTGAGATCGCACGAAAGAAGTCTACGTTTACGAGTCCAGGTGTCGACGTTACAATCCGATCTTGAAGGTTCATCCGCGCGCGGGGTTTTACTGACCTCGTAGGGCAACGGCTAGAAAGCTCAGGAGGAGGCTCACGACGAGCGCGGGTCTCATCCGCGCACCCGTCATCTCGTCACACTAGACACTACGCGATCGGCCGGGGCCAGGGGCCAGGGCTAAGCATATAGCTCGTCTTCTCTCACTTCCCGTCGTCGCCTTCGACTCCAACTTGCCCGCGAGGCACTGGCATTGTCACTACCGCCAAACCCTCTCTACTGCTTTTACCCCACGTACGTGGAAGCAGCAGCGTTGGTGGCGGTCGTTACTATTTTTTTTTTTTTTTTTTCTGTCCTGCTCTTTCACGGATCCACCTTCGGCCTACCTCATGGCCGCCAGTAGTTTTAAACGTCGGAAAAGCTTTTGACACATACAGGACCCTTACCTTCGCCCTCGCATTTGCACACGTTGCATCGTTAAAGTTATCCGTGATCGACGACTACGAGAGTTCTCTACTTTACTTTGCATATCTTTGCTTTGCTATACTTTCAACGATGCAGTTTACCCATTTAAACCAAAGTTCTAAATTGCTGTTACGATCTTGATTCAGTTACATACATATTCCAGGGCACACTAAAAACAGGGTATACTAAATTTCTTTTTTATTAAAAGTAAGGTTGTGTGCGCTTGGAAATTTCGAGCTATAACGTGCCTATTTAAAAATATCTCTCGGCATTCCCGGTACCCATCAGGAAGATATCTGTATCTGTACAAAGAGACGTAAATCGTTGACCGCTTGGCAATTTTGTTGTCGCAAGGTATATCGCGTAAAGCCAAATCTTTATCGCTTCTACACATGACTTGAAACATTATTACATATCGCTATTACCACTCCCGTTAAATTAGATTTAAGCAATTGTACGTGCTAATGGAACACAGCAGTAGGGTTTTTCGGTATTTCTTTAATTACGAATGGGCATGAAGGAAAGAAAATGTTTGATGCTTCATTAGTGGAGACGACTAACCGAAGCGTAGAGTACGAGCAGAGAGATGAGATATTCGCCGCGTAATACGCGCGCACAGACGCAGAGGAGCATCAGAATCGCGGGCGCCTTTATATTTAGAAGCCCGGGTCGCATCCGTATAAGGTGGCCTGTCGTGCAAAAGTCCTCTCTTTCTCCTTCTCCTTCTCCCCTCGTCTTTCTCCTTTTTTTTTCGCTGAAAACTCCAAAGTCTATATTTTTTATTTATTCAAATATATATATTAAAAAATTAATGCTCCATCACTTTTTAAAAGGTTTTCTTGTTTCCGTGAAGAGAATATATTGCGCGATATGATGCACGTGTGTCTATAGGCAAAGTGCATGTTATTTATGAACCTTGTTATTTTATCGTGCGTGCGATAAAACGAATTAAATAAATTTATTTATTGAATATTTCTGTGTGCTCTCACGAGGCGTAAAATAATTTTTTTCCTCGGTGGGTAAAATTATATTCAAGAGAAACAACGGTTCTTAATGTTGAAACACGTTGATCGCATTAAATAAATATCATAATTCTAATTTTAATATCTTTTGCTATTTGCGATCGAATCTCTGTAGTCATTTTATTATTTTTTACAATAATTGACACTATCAGAATTTGCTTTTGTGTTTAAACGATACAAACTAAATTTACACTTGTCAAAATTTAACGCAAGCACTGCGAGGCTTCGATATATTAATATCGCGCTAGTTTTTTTTTTTTTTTGTCTTTTTTTTTTTTAAGATAACCGCGAGACAGATATTGGCGTCTAACATAAGTGGACTGCTCCGCGATCTATAATAAGCTCGTTAATTGTATATGGTCACAATATGTATACATATATATTTCAGCCAGGCGAGTTTCACGTCATTATAATTTAAGATTTGGACGTGTTCCTAAAGATGCACCGTGGATCACTTTTCCGTAAAAGATCGCGAGGATATGTCTCATTTGCTTATACCTCCTATGTTTAGATCAAAACCTTGCACTCATCAAGTTCACATATGCATTCCCCTCTTGCGTTTAATTCGCTGTTGCTTTTAATCACTTGTTACTTTAATTATCTACTAGAGCTCGCTGGCTCTTTAATACGCCGCATGTCTTCATGTACAACGTTGCACTTCTGATTGACACATTTTATCAGATTTTTTTTTTTCCCCAAATGTCTGCATTTGCTATTACTAGGAAGTTGCAACTCACTTTTATACATATTCGTCACCTATTGTTTCTTTAAATTAAATTTATATGTACATTCAAACATCAATTATATTCATTATTTTTACATTATTACTCTTACGGCATCAAGTGAACCAAACGAGAAAACGTGCAATTAGCTAATTCAACTTTAAGGCTGTTCCTTAAACAGCTTTTCTTCGTGTCAAATATTTCTCGGGTTTTATTTCTACATCATCTTTCAACAAGAAAACTGAAAATATTATTAAATAATAATTTTATGTACTAGGCACGAAAGATAGAGGAGCACAAGAGGAAGAAGGAACGAAAGGCTCAAGACAAATTAGAGCGCGAAAGGCAAGAGAGATTGCGAAAAGCACGGGAGGCTGCTAAAGCTCGCGAGGAAAACACGCGGACTTCCCAAACGGATGCGGGCGATACGTCACCCAGCGCAGGAGACTTCTATCAATTCCTCAAAGATCCTGACTTACTTCAAGCATTCGAAGTGAGTCTTTAGTTGCTAACGTTGCTGATAGAAATACATTTTTAATAGTAATTATATTATTATTGTCAATTTTTTACAACGTTGCACGATTTAATCATTCTCATGGGTGAATGCGTAGGATCCAGAAGTAGCCGAAGCTTTCAAGGAGATCTCTGTGAATCCAACGAACGTTCTCAAATACCAGAACAATCCGAAGATAATGGCTCTTATCAATAAGATGGCTTCAAAATTCGGAGGCGCTGGCGGCATGCCGGGTGCAGCCGGGATGAATTTCCCGGGCGGTATGCCCGGTTTTCCCGGTGCCGGGCCAGGTCGTTTTGATTCTCCGAAGCCATCTCCTCACGATGACGTTGGTCTCGACTAATCGCGACTAATCACTTTGCAACGAACACGAAGCATAATTACATTTCGATTAGTTGACTCATTAAAGGCTGATTTATGTTAATTATTATTATTATTATTATTACTTTTTTTTGCAATTGCGTTAAATTGTACTGAAAAAGAACAAAAAAAAGTTTATTTGTTGAAAGGAATTGATAATTTAAGAAATTCTTTAAGCATGATAAGGATAATTTCCACAGTCATCAGTCTTGTATTTAATTTTTGTTGCTGTTTTTTTGCCGGGTAATCTTTAACATCAGATTACTTATTTATTAAAATTAAATTTTTTTTTTACATTACTCTTTTAATTAAATATTAAGTTGAAATCATGTTTGAAGTGAAAAATTTGAGAGAATAAAATGGGCGCCTTTAATGAGTTAAAAATGTGCTGTATCCCTCGCTCCATGTACATGTACATGTGTGTATATACATATACACATGATGTAAAGCTAGATAAGCATATATACAGACACAAACAGCATGCGTCAAGCGATGTGTCTATATCTTTGAAAGAACTTTTCCTGTGAATCAATATAGTTTGTTATATATTACAGAGCGCTCTTTGTTTTTTAAAAAAATGATTTTATTGAGTATACGTTGTATTTCTTTACCTGATGTCCCTCACTGAAGCAATCTGTTATCAATGGTGTTTTACAGACTAAGTTTCCAACAACTGAGTCAGAGATATGTTTTCAAACTAGAGCTATAAGCAGTTGAGTAAGTTCAATATGTTCGATAAGTTTCGATTCGCAACATTGGTACAACAAATGAAAAAGTTTCTTTTTATTCTATTGTGTCTATCTATGTAAGCGTAATCAAAATGTTCTCATTTACAATTATCTTGCTTAATTCTTGTATGTCAGTGACGTTAATAACATCATGACGTTGACATGAAATTTATCCTTAAAACTTGATACTTTTACATTGTTTGTGACTTAAAGAAAAAAAAAGAAATAATTAAATCTATACTGATTTACTATTTTTTAAAAAAGTTATAAATTATTGGTACCAAAGCACAGCAAAAGCTCGATACAAACGTAACCTCAATAAAGCATCATGCGGCTCGAAAGAAATAAAAAGACACGAGTTTAAAACTAAAAATTGTTAAAAAAAAACATAAAAAACTTTTCAATTACTTTAGATCCAAGAGCTGTAAATCGACAACCGTATAAACAGAAAGAACGATCTTTCTAAACTCTCTCGATGTATTTGAGGCGACGAAAGCGCCAAGAAGGTGTGGTAAACGGAATTTTTCGAAACTACCAAAATCGATGGTGACATATATATGTCAGAATCAATTTTGGTAGTTCCGAAATTCACCGTCTACCAAATACTCCCGGCGCTACTGTCGCAGCAAATACATCGATCTTTCTAACCTCTCTCGATGTATTTCAAAATTAAAATAATTATTTAAATAAAACGTGAGCACTCTACTAGCTTTAATAAAATCGAATTAGAGTCAAAAAATTAACTTAGAACATTCAAAATCATTAACTTTAAAAGATATTTATTTTAATTTATAAAACATACATGTCACTTTTTATAAGTTAAATTATTAATATTTTCCGTTGACTTACAAGCTTCAGACTTTGTGAGGCAAAAGTAGAATAAAAAAAACTGTAATGGAATGCCAACGGGACCCTCGAGAAAGCAGCAGAACTCCCCTTCACCAGGTATAAAATCACAGTAAAATTTTGCGACCCTTCAAGTACTTCAATCACAAGATAACTGAAACAAATATTTTAAAATTGAAAAACTTATTGATATGAAACGTGGGCACTCTACTACACTAAATAAAACCGAATTTATGTCAGAAATTAAACTTAAAAGCCTGAAAATAATTTATTTAAGTTTAACTTTACTTTTAACCTAAAACACATACCTGTCACTTTTTATAAGTCTTATATAAATTATTTCCCGATGATGTACAGGCTTGGCACTTTTTGGGCAGCAAGAGGAAGGTTTATATTTGATAAAAAATCCAACTGGACACTCCAGGAATAAGCAGAACTCATTTCACAAGCTGTACAAGTGCAGTAAAACTTCTGTGACCCTCGCAGCACTCCAATCACCAAGAATCTAAAATATAAATTTATTTACAGTTAAGACAATTATTAAAATGTAATTAAAACACTCTACTACACTAAATAAAGCCGTATATAAGTCAGAAATTAAACTTAAGAGCCTGAAAATAATTTATTTTAGTGTAACTTTACTTTTAACCTAAAACACATACCTGTCACTTTTTATAAGTCTTATAAAAAATAGTTCCCGATGATGTACAGGCTTGGCACGTTTTGTGGAGCAAAAAGAGGCTTCAAATTATACTAAAAATCCAACGGGACCGTCTAGAAATCAGCAGAACTTTTTTGTCAAGCTGTAGAAGTACAGTGAAATTTCTGCGACCCTCGCAGCACTCAAATCACCAGACAACTGAAATATAAATTTATTTACAGTTAGAAAAAATATTAAATTGTAATTAGAACACTCTACTACATTTAACAAAACCGAAATTAAATCAGAAATTTAACTTGAAAGCCTGAAAATAATTTATTTAACAATATTTCAATTTTTAACCTACAACACATACTTGTCACTTATTATAAGTCTTATAAAAAATAGTTCCCGATGATGTACAGGCTTGGCACGTTTTGTGGAGCAAGAAGAGGCTTCAAATTATATTAAAAATCCAACGGGACCGTCCAGAAATCAGCAGAACTTTTTTGTCAAGCTGTAGAAGCACAGTGAAACTTCTGCGACCCTCGCAGCACTCAAATCACCAGATAACTAAAATATAAATTTATTTACAGTTAGAAATAATATTAAATTGTAATTAAAACACTCTACTACATTAAAAAAAACAGAATTAAAGTTAAAAATTGAACTTGAATGCCTGAAAATACTTTATTTAAGAGTCACTCTACTTTTAACCTATAACCTGTACCTGTCACTTTTCAAACCCTTAATAAAAATAGTTCACGTCGTTGTACAGGCTTGGCACTTTTTGGGCAGCAAAAAAAAAGCTTCAAAATTGATAAAAAATCCAACGGGACTGCCGCAAAAGCAGCAGAACTTTCGTGACAATGTGTAGAAGCACAGAAAAACTTTTCTGACCCTCACAACTCTCCAATCACCAGAAAACTGAAATATAAATTTATTTACAGTTAAGAAAGTTAGTGTTATCACTGAAATAGAAACAGGGGCCATGAAATAGAAAAGAAGACCAAAAGGATAAATTAAATTTAATGCATTTGGAACATTAATTAATTCACATTAACTGTTTGCAGTTTATGTAAGTATTTATTATATAGTATTTGTTGATTTATATTTATTTTTGTGAATTCTAAATTTGAAGATGTTTTAGGTTCTGTTAAAACAGTCATCAATTAAAAAATTAAGAACATATATTAAATAACCAACAGTGGAATAAGCATCATGGAGTCAAATATACATCAAAATCAGAACAAAAGTAGTGTAAGGTCTTTTACGTTGCCTTTATGAATAATCACTCGAGCGGTTTCTTTGACACTCACTTCTTATTTTATTACGTTGTAAAGTATATACAATAAAGTTACAGAAATCTCGCGGTCGTTATCTATCTCTATATATATTTCGCGTCGGCTATCTTTCGTTCCGTACGAGACCCGTATCTTCTCTCGACTGACTCCAGTCGCTCCTTTTCGAATTCACCTGCTCCCGACCTGTATTTTTTCCCCGTTGATCTAGCTCGGCGCGCTATTTTCACGAGCCGACCTCGTGCCAGCGTAGTGTTCGCGCGGATCGACCGCTTGTCGATCCCAACGGCCTTCCAGTAGCAATGAAGAAAAACCCTGTATTAGAAAAACACTAAATTCACAAACTGAATTCAACTTTAATTATTTAAAAAATAATTTAGACAAATTAAAATTGCCAAATGAAATGTGGTGTCACACAAAAGGAAACGACTTATTTTTTGGAGTTCAAAAAATAGAAGATGATGCTACTATAAAAAAAAGTGTAGCAGTTCTAAATAATATGAGTGTCAAAGTATTTATAAATAACAAAATAATTCCTTTTTCAAAATTTATTAAAATTACTACGTTCGATGAATTCAACGCTTTTTTGCATTTTATTTACAACTTTTCTTGTAAAATGTAATAAATTTTAAAAATTAATTGTACATAAAAATTTTATAACAATCTAATTTTAAAATTAATTTACTATATTCTCAACAAAGATCTAACCGGTTGTTCTATTTTATATGTCAAGCAGTCAAAATAATACTGACAAGGATGAGATCAAAGCGTTACAAACAACGCGCGCCACACAAACGCTATAGTACTGAATTTTCCCATAAGAAGCGCTAATGTTCCTTTTGGCCAATTTTCGCATTAGTTCGGCCAAAAGTCGTCCCACCTTTCATATACAGAGCTTAGTTTCCTTATACTACTCCGTGCTCCTGACGTATTACGTTCGGATTCCATGCAGTCCATTCTTTTAGTTAATTCTTACATGGAGTCTAATAACATGAGGGTAGTGTCGTTTCGCGGCAGTGATGGGAATTTTAGCTCCGAGCAACATCGATGTTAAGCTGCGTTCGGAAACGTGAGATTTCGTGAGTTTCAGTGGATAGGTAGTGGGGAAACCGTGTGCCTTCGAGTGTTGAGTGTCGCCGAACGCTTCTCACAGATACTTGGTGTGTTTTCAAAAATGGAGGAGCATCGACGAAATGTCATTGTTGCAATTGCTACAATAAATGGACATAATTTATTGAAAACCATTACTGAAAGACTCAAGTGTGAAAAGAGTAGTGATGAAGAATGTGATCAATGGAATTACGAGGCAAATAAATTTGCAGAACGGGTTTGCGTTCGTGGAAATTTAAAGCGTGTTGCTAGGGGACAGCTTGTTGTTTAAAGAGAATTTTGTTAGTCTGACCCGTGACGTTGACGGGCGTTGTTGTTACGTAAAGGTTACAATTAAATCAGTTCTTTTCTAAGTCTGTGTTATTTCTTTCACGGCGGGAGTGACGCGGAGTGAGTGTGAGAGAAAGTGAGAGCGCTGCAGCGGAGTGAACTAGTGTGAGCGAGGCCGTCGCCTGAGTCGCCGTGCGTAACAATATCAACGATTTTATATGTGACGGCTTAGAAGAAAATGCCAACAACAATAATGAGGAAAATATTTTCTTTGATCGATTACTTAACGATAGAAGAGGACTGATTCGCCGTGAATATCTTATAAATCTAGTACAATAATATAATACATTGTATATTACAGAGAGTAAAATGTTAATTAGTTTACTTACTAAATAAAATAAAGCAAAATGTAAAATAAAACATGGTTTCTTTTATTTTGTACATAAATAAAAATTGACGAATGGATACAATGTAACTGATTCAATTTTACATAATACACTTATCTTTGGTACACGTACAAAACACATATTAATCGAGAGTGACTTAAAATCTAATCATAAAAAAAATCACATATTTTTTGACTATTAAATATATTAGTAACATATATTTATTATGCATATATTAACATATATTTATGTAACGCACAAATCATTTAACAAACATATCTTTTAACTAAAATATTTTTGAACATAAGAACAAAGTAAAATAAAAAGATATTACTACTTTTGTTTCAACGAAGAAAACTGATTATTATATAAGCATACGTATTGTTACGTCCGATATTGTTTTCGTTCGCGGTCTAAGAATGTGTGATGAGAAGGGAGAAAGAAAAAAAAAGATAGTATGTGTGTAGAAATTAATTTCGCTATTTTATTTTAGACTTTCATCAGCCAATCCCATTTTTTGTTAATCTGTTGGCTACTTCTCTGTACAATTGTTCCTACAGGCGTCCCCGTTTTAGGTGTTTGTGGAATAGGTAGAACGGGCGCAAGGTTGACGATTTTAACGCGCGGTTTAAAATCCTCTACTTTTATTATTCGCGGCAACGATGATGCGGAGGGTCGCGGCGGAAGCGCTTTTGGCGGTTGCGCGGTAGGGGGTCGCGGAGGAGGGACCGCTGGCGGTGTGAAAATCGTGTCCCGCGGTGGCGTCTTATATCCCACGGGAGCCGGTGTGGGTCCTATCGGGAAGACAGCCGGATTAAATATTCCCGGCGTCTTAAAGTTGCGAATCAGTTGCCGCGCCTTTTCTCGTCGCCCAGCGCGGCAAGATCTCCGGCCTCTGTGTCTCCTTTTGTTCGTCTATAATAAAGTGTAGAGATGAAATGAAGCTTTTACTTTGAGGTTTTCGTTAATTATTTAATACGTCATTAATTTGTTTTCTAATTTTTATCCGTGTCTCGAGAGGTAGTTCGTATACCCATTCCCAAGAATTTCCCCTTGTATTGTGGCTTACAGTTCGTTTAAAGAGAGGCGGAGCAGGGGTTGTAAGCCGGTAAGGAGTCCATCGGGCGTAGTGATTTGCGACAAATTCGTTATTCATCTACAAAAAATTGGAGATAGGTTAAATTCAGTTGCTACGCTATTCTTAAGTGGCTCAGCGCGCAACCAAGGATCGACGGGTTCGATTAGAAGCGATAGTAATTGTTCGGAATAGCGTGGTGAATTTCGGAGTCGAGGAAGCGAGGCGGCGATCGCTACTCGGGGCAGCGCGCCGTGGCTCAGGGTGAGGGAGGTGAGGCGGCGATCGCTACTCGGAGCAGCGCGCCGTGGCTCGGAGTGAAGGAGGTGAGGCGGCGATCGCTACTCGGAGCAGCGCGCCGTGGCTCGGAGTGAAGGAGGCGAGGCGGCGATCGCTACTCGGGGCAGCGCGCCGTGGCTCTGGAGGAAGGGATAGTGAGGCGCGATCGCTTTGGAGAAGCGCGCTTTAAGCCCTTAAGGTTTTAAATTCAAGCGACGTGAGAGTTTGTACTTTTAACTGCTTTTAATTTCTTCGCTCGTACAGTCTTGCGCTTCCTGGTGGTCTTCGTCGTCGGAGATCGTTGAGACGATAATGCGATCACAGGTCCGAAAATTCGCGACTTTTATATGAGTAGATGTTAGGCTCCGAGGGCGAGGGGAGCAAGGATTCTCCCTTTGCCCCGCGAAATTCCTTTGTGAAGGATTTCGATTTTTCGATAATTTGAACATTTAATTTTGCAACTTCGATAAGGTCTTTATCCCTTTTATATGGTCGTGATTTCGCTGGCGTGGGTCGCTCGCGCCTAACTATTTTGTTTAACCGTTAAATGAGAGTCTTGTTTTTTCATACCTAGTTTTACTTCCGCATTGCACGCATATCTAATTTTAATTTTCTCATTTAATCGTTAAATCTTCGTTGTTTTCGGGTTTTGAGTTTTCGTAATCGCTTCTTTAGGATGTCTGGATATAATGCTTTTTCGGTTTATTAGTATTTGTTTTATTAAAAAGGCGTACAGCCTATTTTTCTTTTCTCTCGTTTGTTTTATTGTTAAATTGAATTATTTAGTAGATGTTTTAAGTTTTTCTTTAAATCCTTTCACGTTTGGCTTCGCTGTATGGCGCCCAATTTATCGCTGCTCTTTTAATTGCAAAATTATAACTAGGCAGTGTCTTAAGTACGTGATGTTCACGTGTACGCGGGCGTGATCGAGAGCATGAGCACGGGCGTGAGCACCGGGTGATGTGTCGGGCGGCCGATCGGTATAATAATCGATACATCACGATGTATCGACCGCGCGACAATCACCGGTGTTAGGTAACGATAATGGTACGCCGATACATCAAAGTAATTAATTTAGACGAAAGAAAAGAAAAATATTGAAAGGAAAAGAAGCCAAAAAAAAAAAGAAATATATATATTGTGGAGGCTTCCGGACGTAACATCCCCCTTCTTAAGTATGAACGTAGTGAGCTGGCGAGCTTGATGAGCCCATTCGTTTTATAGGTTCTGGAGTACGTTCGGAAGCGTCCGGTATATATATGTGTTTGGCTCGGGATTTGTTTCGAGGTTGCATTACATTTAGAATATTTTCTTAATACTTAACGTTTAGTAGGAAGTTTTCTTTCCTTTTATATCGCTTTAAATGACTGGAATGCTCTTTCCTCCTCAAAGAAAAGGAAGAATAAAGAAAAAGATAATGATAATAAGATAAAAAAAAAGGAATAGAAAAGAGTGAGGTCTCTACTTTAGAGCGTTACAGTCATTTTAAATCCTTAATTCTAGAGAAAAATAATTCGAATATTTATTAGTTTTAATTAAACGTATGTAATAAAAGAAAATTTTATTGCTGGCAATTTGCTATTTTCCTGCGGCTTGACCATAAAAGGTTTTTGCCTAAAATAAAAAAAAAATAAAAAAAAAGAGGAAAATAATAGGAAAGAGAAGTAAGAGAAAGGAAAACGATTCTTATTAGAACTATGAATAAGCGCATTTCTTTAATCGATTTGAGTGTACTACTCGTGTCGTATTTCTTATTTTTATTCGTATGTTTCCTCGGTCTAAGATTTCAGTAATTAGATACGGTCCGAAATATTCTTTATCGAGTTTGCCGATTTTACTGTTATTTAACAAAAGTACATAGTTTCCTACTTCGAAATTTTCCGGGTGTGCGCGTTTATCGTAATATTCCTTGGATCGCAATTTATTTTTATTTAGTCGGTTTCGGGCGGTGTCTTGAAGTTGGCGGATGTCGCTGATGAGATTCGTCAAGTAGACCGGATAGGTTTCAGACTCGACGAGAGAACAGTGGGCGGAGGGGAGGCGTGCTGTTACTCCGAAGACTAGTTCATGGGGGGTGTACCCCGTTCTTTCGTGTACTGCGGTATTGTATGAAAAATTGGCGCGTTCTATTAATCCATCCCAGTCGTTTTCAGCTTCTAAGAAGCATTTGAGATATTCGGTGAGAACAATGTGTGATCTTTCCAGTGATCCATTAGATTGAGGATGGTGAGCGGTCGTTCTGAGGTGTCGTATTCGAAAGCTTTTGGCAATGTATTTAAATAGATTGCTCATAAAATTAGTCCCTTGATCGGTTAATATGCTTCTGGGGCATCCGAATCGACAAATAAAATTGTTTATAAACGAAGCAGCAGTGGTTTCAGCTGTAAGATCTCCGATAGGAACGTATATTGAATATTTCGTGAGGAGATCTTGAATTGTTAAAACGTACGCATTTCCTCGAGAAGTTCTTCTGAAGGGTCCCAAGATGTCGAGAGCTATTTTGTCGAAGGCGCGGCCTGGAGTGTCCGTGAGTATCATGGGTTGTCGGACTTTATTTCTTACTAATTTTTGTTCCTGGCAAGGACGGCATTGTTTAATATGCTGCTGGATGTCGAGCTTTATATTTTTCCAGAAATAGTATCGTTTAATACGATGATACGTTTTATTTATCCCTTTGTGTCCACCGGCGGTAGATCCGTGATATTCTTGAATTATTTTTTGACGTTCCTCAGGAGGGGGTATCATCGTGGTGCCTGTGCAGATTGTTATAGTTATTGGGTGAAGCGTTGTAAGATCCTTTAATAATTCCATGATTTCGGTCCAGGGAATAGTGGAAGTGCTTTTGGCCTTTCGAATACTGAATGAGTAAATTTCTAGCTCAATTATAACATCCAAAAGAGATCGAAAACATTCTTGAAGAATATTTTCGTCTTGCGGAGTATTTCTTCGTTCTCTTAATGGTAGTGCGATTATGTAGCGTGCAGATTGGTTTGATTGCAGTACTCGCGCTCTTCCTAATGCGATCGAATCGATGTTCGAAAATTGTTCGTTTACGTGGAGCTCGTGGGCTGCGTCGTCTAACGGAGATCCGTCAGCGGCGATAAAAATGACGACGTGATCATTTCTTCCAGTCAGAGGTACTCCGACTTCCTTTAATAGTACAGAATTAGTGGAAGGGAAAATATTTTGGACGGGAGGGGAGTGAGGAGGGGTATCTTCGGATACCTCAGATTTTCCCGAGTGCGTCACGGATGGTTTCGCTTTTTGGTCACCCCTTGGGAGGGGATTTTTCCTCGGTAAATCTTCATCATCGGTATCTTGATCTTCTTTAACTATTTTCCATTGCTGGTTGTGATCTAGGCGAAATTTTTTTTGTATTGGGTAGAGAGAAAGGTAGGAAATGTCTTGGATAGGATTTCGAGATAGAGCGTCGGCATTTTTATTTGTTGAGCCGCTTTTATATATAATTTTGTATTCGTATTCTTCTAATTTGAGGCGCCACCTCATTAGTCGCGATGTCGGATCCTTGACGCGATGAAGCCATGTAAGTGGTTGATGGTCTGTGACAAGGAGGAATTTCCTTCCGTAGAGGTATGGTCGGAAATGATTTATACTATACGTGATAGCTAATAATTCTTTTTCGATCGTTGAATAATTTTTCTCGGCAGGGTTCAGGACTCTAGAAGTGTATGCTATAGGAAGGTCCTGCCCCAAAATTCCTTGGCTAAGTACGCTTCCTATCGCGTAATTTGAGGCGTCTGTAGTTAGGATAAATTCTTTTTCATAATCCGGGTACTGCAAGATCGGTTCTTTACACAATAATTCTCTCAAAGAGTCGAAAGCATTTTGCGTTTCCTCGTTCCATCGGAAAATGACTTCCTTTTTTAATAAGTTTGACAGTGGGCTAGCTATTTTTGAAAAGTCTTTAATAAATCGGCGATAATAGCCAGCGAGGCCTAAAAATTGTCGTATATTTTTACAATTTTTCGGTGCCGGAAAATGTTTAATTGCGGATATCTTTTTGGGATCAGGGCGCACGCCTTCTTTTCCGATGATGTGGCCCAAGTAAATTACTTCGAGATGGAGAAATTCGCATTTATCAATTTGTAGCGTTAAATTTGCTTGGCGCAGTCGCTGCATTAATTTGGCAATTTTAATATCGTGTTCCCTCAGTGAGCTCGCGTAGATGACGATGTCGTCCATGTATACGAACAATTCGTTCCCCTGGAGTCCAGTGAGTACCTGATCCATGAGGCGTTGGAAGGTAGCAGGAGCGTTCCGCAATCCGAACGGCATCCGAGTAAATTCATAGTGGCCGTAAGGGGTGGAAAACGCTGTTTTCTCTATGTCTTCTTCGTGCAGTGGTATTTGGTGAAACCCGCTTGCCAAGTCCAGTATCGAGAAATATTTTGCTCCACCAAGCTGATCCAAGATATCCGTTATATTTGGTAGCGGATATGCGTCCGGAATAGTTTTTTCGTTGAGGCGTCGGTAATCAATCACCATCCTCCACCTTTTGTTTCCCGCCGAGTCCGGTTTCTTCGGCACAATCCAAACGGGTGAGTTGTAGGGAGACGTGGAGTGTTGAACGATGTCCTTGGCGAGAAGTTGGTCCACTTGAGTGTTTAATTCCTTGCGATGAATGGGGGGGAAGCGATACTGCTTTACATTTATTGGAATATCGTCGGTTGTGATAACGCGGTGTGAAATTACATCGGTTTTATCTAATTGATCGTTCGGTAAATAAAAGCGATCGTGATAAGTCCTAACTATCGTAATTATGTTTTCTTTTTCCTCTTTATTTAAATGGTCAAGTCGCAGAAGTTGTAGAATTTGAGATACGCGTGAATCGTTTTCGTTTATTAAGATAGGAGTGGAGCTTGGAGAATCTCCGGAAAATGAGTTATTTTGAGAGGTTGAGAGGGTCGTCGATACATTCATTATCGACGCCTTGCGAGATCTTACGCGGGAGTGAATTTTTTGGAGACCCGTATAGGGATGTGAAGATCCCGCGTAAGATTTATTTTTAAGAGACACAGGGGCGATTTCCTGGAGATTTATATTCTTGTCTTGCGGTGCGCTTGGGCGAAGAGTTTCGGCGATGTGTACGCGATTCTGCGGCGACGATTCGGGATTTTCAGAGGGGGGGGTATCGCGCGAGATTTGTTCGAATTCGATTATCTGAATGGTAGGAATTAGAATTTCAATTTCGTGGTTTAGTGTATTAACGATGGAAATGTAAGCTTTATCGTTTACGCATGTTACCAGGCAGTCTCCGGCGTAGGCGCCGCTGCACGGTACCATGCCCGGTACGTATCCCGTTTTCTTTTCTGGATTCGAAATATAGATAGTAAGTCCGGTTTTTGTTCGGGGAGGTACGACTACAGATTTTTGATTTTTGAATGGCAGGGATCCGTTTTTCCAAGTTATTTCTTTTGTGGAGTAATTAATGCAAGCGTCGTTGCTAATAAAGAATTCCGATCCTAATATTCCCTGCGTAACGATAGGAAAATCGTCGGGTACGATATTGAAAGTTATAAGATCTTTTGCTACGCGAATAGTAGCGGAACCGATAGTATCGGTTATAGATTCGGTTATGCCGGAGAGTTGTATAATGTTTTTTTTATTAATAGCTACGCACGGTTTGAGGCACCCTCTTTTAATTATATTCGGCTGGGCGCCGGTGTCTATCATAAACGCCGTTGGGCCAATGAAAAATTTAGAATTTAGTTCGACAGAGGGAATTTCGTGGTTATTTCCTCGGAGGACGTGGATTGTACTGGGGAGTACTCGAGTGTATGGACGGGACGCGTCGATCCGAGGCCTCGGTTCGTCCCGGTTGTCGGGACCTCGGAGGAGTTTCCCGTTTGATTCGATGGATTAATCACGCGTGCTTGTGCGTCTATGTTAGGTCGATTTTCCCGTGATTGCCTTTTTCGACACTCGTGAATGAGGTGACCGATATTTTTGCAATAACTGCATATTTTTCGCGCAGAATTCGTGGATGTTTCATGGGAATTATAAGTATTTGTGGGGGAGGGTGGGGGATTATATGGTGCCCGATATTCGCGGTTTCGCGTTTCTTCTCTTTCCATGCGTTTATTTATAACAATTGTTTTAGCGTATGCGTCAGCGAGATTCGTAAATCCTTCGGCGCGGAGCTCAATTCGGTATTCGCGTGGAAGTCCTTCGTAGTAGGCTTCAAGTGTAAAATTATCTATAGCGGTAATCTCGATTTCAGTAAGATCCCGAGCGAGGTTAACTTGGTCCCCTTCGATTATAGCTATTCTGTGGTCTTTCACACGACCGATATAATCTAATATGTGCTCGTTGGTTTTTTTGAAAATTATACTTAATTGCCCGCGGTAGTAATTGGCACTTTTCCCCGGTCCGAAAGTGCGTTTTAAAATTTCGAGAAGTTTGTCGACTGTAGGGATAATTTCATCTTCAACCGCGAGATATGCGTGGTGGCTTAATTTATTTTTAATCATTTTCACGAATAATTTTTCGTTGATCAAAGGTAAATTTCCCCGAGCTCGTTTACAGGCTTTCGTAAATTGCCATATGGGTATATTATGCCCATCGTATTTCGGTATTGATTCTATAGTATCGCGAATGTAGAATTTAGAATACCCGGCGTCGTCGTTTGCGTTGAAATTCATCGGAGAAGTTGTAGGTTCCGAAACGTGAGTATTAGGCGTGAGGGGTTGTGATGAGGGGGGTGGGTGGTAAGGGGGGTTTTCTGGGGATGCTAACTTTCCAATATTTAATTTTGATATAGCTTGGGTTAATGTGTGAAGCATTACTTCGAGGTCGGTTGTTCGCCGCGCGAGTTCTTTTTCGTGACCCTGTATATCGCGAAGTGTTTGTTCGATACCGGGTGTCTCAAGCGTTTCTGACGTAGTCGCGGCGTTTTCATATTCGGGCGAGCTATCGTTAGAATTCATCGTGAATATTGATGAGGGAATTAATAGGGGTAGTTCGAAATTTTTCTTTGAATTTGGCAATGTCATCGAGCGATAACGGGCGAGAAACGAGGAAATTTATAATTTTGGGGTATATCCCACCGAGCTGTCACCAGTTTGTTACGTCCGAAATTGTTTTCGCTCGCGGTCTAGGAATGTGTGATGAGAAGGGAGAAAAAAAAAAGAAAAGATAGTGTGTGTATAGAAATTAATTTCGCTGTTTTATTTTAGATTTTCATCAGCCAATCCCATTTTTTGTTAATTTGTTGGCTACTCCGCTGTACAATCGTTCCTACAGGTGTCCCCGTTTTAGGCGCTTGTGGTATAGGTAGAACGGGCGCGGGGTTGACGATTTTAACGCGCGGTTTAAAATCTTCTACTTTAATGATTTGTGGCAATGATGATGAGGAGGGTCGCGGCGGAAGCGTTTTTGGCGGTTGCGCGGTAGGGGGTCGCGGAGGAGGGACCGCTGGCGGCGTGAAGATCGTGTCCCGCGGTGGTGTCTTATATCCCACGGGAGCCGGTGTGGGTCCTATCGGGAAGACAGCCGGATTAAATGTTCCCGGCGTTTTAAAATTGCGAATCAATTGCCGCGCCTTTTCTCGTCGCCCAGCGCGGCAAGACCTCCGGCCTCTGTGTCTCCTTTTATTTGTCTAAAATAAAGTGAAGCTTTTATTTTGAGGTTTTAGTTAATTATTTAATACGTCATTAATCTGCTTTCTAATTTTTATACGTGTCTCGAGAGGTAGTTCGTAAACCCATTCCCAAGAATTTCCCCTCGTATTATGGCTTACAATTTGTTTAAAGAGAGGCGGAGCAGGGGTTGTAAGCCTGTAAGGAGTCCACCGGGCGTAGTGGTTTGCGACAATTTCGTAATTCATCTACAAAAAAAATTGGAAATTGGTTAAATTCAATTGCTACGCTATTCTTAAGAGGCTCAGCGCGCAACCAGGGATCAACGGGTTCGATTTAGGAGCGATAGTAGTTGTTCGGAACAGCGTGTTAAATTTCGGAGTTGAGGAAGCGAGGCGGCGATCGCTACCTGGGGCAGCGCGCCGTGGCTCGGGGTGAAGGAAGTGAGGCGGCGATCGCTACTCGGGGCAGCGCGCCGTGGCTCAGGGTGAGGGAGGTGAGGCGGCGATCGCTACTCGAGGCAGCGCGCCGTGGCTCAGGGTGAAGGAAGCGAGGCGGCGATCGCTACTCGGGGCAGCGCGCCGTGGCTCAGGGTGAGGGAGGCGAGGCGGCGATCGCTACTCGAGGCAGCGCGCCGTGGCTCTGGAGGAAGGGATAGTGAGGCGCGATCGCTTTGGAGAAGCGCGCTTTCAGCCCTTAAGGTTTAAATCCAAGCGACGTGAGAGTTTTGTACTTCTGACTGCTTTTAATTCCTTTGCTCGTACAATTCTGCGCTTCCTGGTGGTCTTCGCCGTCGGAGATCGTTGAGACGATAATGCGATACCAGGTCCGAAAATTCGCGGCTTTTATATGGATAGATGTTAGGCTCCGAGGGCGAGGGGAGCAAGGATTCTCCCTTTGCCCCGCGAAATTCCTTTGCGAGGGATTTCGATTTTTCGATAATTTAAACATTTGATTTTGCAACTTCGATAATGTCTTTATCCCTTTTATATGGTCGTGATTTCGCTGGCGTGGGTCGCTCGCGCCTAACTATTTTGTTTAACCATTAAATGAGAGTCTTGTTTTTTCATACCTAGTTTTACTTCCGCATTGCACGCATATCTAATTTTAATTTTCTCATTTAATCGTTAAATCTTCGTTGTTTTTGGGTTTTGAGTTTTCGTAATTGCTTCTTTAGAGTGTCTGGGTATAATGCCTTTTTGGTTTATTAGTGTTTGTTTATTAAAAAGGCGTACAGCCTATTTTTCCTTTCTCTCGTTCGTTTTATTGTTAAATTGAATCATTTAGTAGATGTTTTAAGTTTCTCTTTAAATCCTTTTGCGTTTGGCTTTGCTGTATGGCGCCCAATTTATCGCTGCTCTTTTAATTGCAAAATTATAACTAGGTAGTGTCTTAAGTACGTGATGTTCACGTGTACGCGGGCGTGATCGAGAGCATGAGCACGGGCGTGAGCACCGGGTGATGCGTCGGGCGGCCGATCGGTATAATAATCGGTACATCACGATGTATCGACCGCGCGACAATCACCGGTGCTAGGTAACGATAATGGTACGCCGATACATCAAAGTGATTAATTTAGATGAAAGAAAAGAAAAATATTGAAATGAAAAGAAGCCAAAAAAAAAGAAATATGCATATTGTGGAGGCCTCCGGACGTAACAATATATTACGAGACGATTGTTTACGTATTTATTCTTTAGCTTTCCACATTTTACTTGGATAACATTTCATGTAACTGAAAAGTCACGGCTACATTATCGAGCGTCTAGAACTACCGAAATAGAGTTACCTCGTAATTTCTACAACGGATTTGTATTACTATTCCGTTCTCACACAATATAATGCTGTCTCAGAATGTCGTTGTAGCTTCGGCGGTGCTGCATAAACTCTCTTACTACAGTTTGATATGAGTCTCCGTGAGTGATATGAGTATCATGAAAGCGGTGTAAGTCCAATTTCGAGGAACTTGTTGAAATCGATATATCGCACGGGTTTATATCCCGTTTCTCATTAAAATGCATAATGTTTCAAAACTAAACTTACACCACTTTCCAAATAAGCGGATCGCATTATGTTAATACTGTTTGCTGAGCCCCGCAACTTTTTGTCAAGTGATAAACTTAAAAATTGCTAAACTTTTAAATCAAAATTCATATATTTCTCTGATTAACACGAGGAAACTAAATATCCATGTCTTATAAGTTGAAATATAATTGGAAATATACGTCAGGGAATTAAAATGCGCATGGAAGCCTGTTACTTTTAAGTGACCTGCGTTTATGTTTGGGTACATTAAAGTCTTCCCAAAATTCAATTTATAAGAAGCGCCGGTAAAGCCACTCGTGACGAGGTAATAAGATAGAATTTTTCGAGCGAACTTTAGACGAATACAAAACAGAGGTTTAACTTAGTCGAGAAGGTAGACTTTAAAATACAGATCATGGTAAAAGTAAAAATTCTAAATTCGGAAACCATGGCTTATATATTATCACGCGTGAATTATTCCGTTTTTTTTTTTTTTTTTTTGCCAAATATGAATTAAACATTTTTTAATAAAATGTATAAATTTATTTATGAAGAAATAAAGAAAACTAATTTATCATACCATGTTTAGATATTATAATTTAAAATAACACCGTAAATAAGTACTACTACTGCTATTATATTTCCCGTTTTTTTTTTTGTTACTTATACGATAAGAAATGATATATCTTGAAATTATATATCGCAGTAATTTACAAAAATATCGGTGTGACTTATAATTACAATGATATCACACAATGTAATTTATCTTCATTACTGCCATTGTATTTAACAAATTTATTACAATGCATTCTGTTTTGTATTTCTTACACCTTTCCAGCACATTAATTATATAAAGAAAATTTTAATTTATAAAAAATTGAATTTATACTAGTAAACAAATAATTATTTGATTATTACGGCACTCTAATAAATTTTTTTTTGGAGAAGACGATAATGTAGATGCACTAGCGAGAGTTAAATATACAAGATAAAAATTGCTTTGTGCAATATTGAGAATTCATCGTTGTCCGGCGCACTTCAAACAGTTGCGCCATTATTGGATTTTTCTAATTGAGAAATCTAGATGAAAACCGCATTGCACCGAAAAATAAAGCAACTAAAACTTTATGTAACGTGTCGTCATTGTCTGTCGTAGTGTCAACAATACCGTGAGTTCTTAATAAATGTTGTCTCTATACTTAAAAGTGATTTTAAATCTCAGAGAAACGAAAACTCTTGGAATAAATTAATTAAAAGACGAAAAAAAAAATGTAAAAAAAGATATAAAAGCAGTTGGCATTCCCAGATTTCAGATTAATTACACGTGTTTTATAATATACATATACGTATATGATATCAAATTTGAGAATTTGTGATTTTGCATACCACACATATTACACGCGGTATTGATTATTCTAATAATTAATTAATAAATATTTACAATATAATGTCGGCAAAACACGTTGCATCGTGTCGACTTCGTAATTAGATATAAACGTTTGTAATTAGACTTGGGTGTATATGAATTTATTTCTTTTTATCCGGGCGATATTCCAAGTAACCGGAAATGTTTCTAAAAATTTCACGTCCAGGCTCGCAAGACATTCTGACGTGTGACGCAATTCGGCCAGATACGCGCCGGGCGTTTTCATAGCGAAGAGAATTCGTGCGCCTCGTGAAAATCCTATTCTGCGGACGTGATCACGCGCCGGAATCCGCTACGTGCGCGATACGAAACGCGGCTACTCACGCGATGCATGCGACTGCACGCATTCATACGCGATTATGGCCACGCAATTCCGCCAGCTGCAGCCGGACAAATTAGAACGCACCGATACGCGACCGCGGGTACTCCGGATCGCGATTACGCGCGTTCCGCGCGTACGCAATTGTCTGCCGAATTAACCCTCGAAATGTCCCATATATATAATTACAGCGTGCGAAGCTTTTCTTAAATACACTCCGTATCCTTAAATCGTTCGAAAAAGGCAAAATAAATACATAAATCGCGTATAGGTTAAAGGAAATTTTTTTGATTTTTGAGCAAAGGGCGATTTATTAATTTTGTCAGTTAATTTTTTATATAGGAAAATTAATGTTACCTAAAAGATGCCCTGTCGGCGCATGATGCCCTTTCCCGGGCCTGCTCCTCCTCTCAGTTGGGACGTGTAGTCATCATTCCGCGTGTTAGAAACTCGCGAACGCGCCCGAATAATTTACTTAACACTTTCGCTTGTAATTGTCCAACACTCGCGATTATAAAGTTCGATTAGCAAAATCCGCCCGAATACTACTGCTCGGCAACCCGAAAACGGCCCGACGAACCGGCGGCGGTTCGTATTTATTATTTTCGGCGTGCGGCACGTCCTTTTCTATTCTGAATCTTCACCTGAAACATTACAAAGTTTTGTTTGATTAATTAAATGTAGGAATACAAAAATATAATAGTACGCACCATCTGCGTATAAAATATTCCGCGCGTATTAAGACCCGCTAGCTGCATCATTGGCAATGTCGTTGGACATCGTGCCAGCGCGAGAAAACAGCTGGGCACTGCGCGCGCGAGTCCTGTTCACCACCAAGACGATTGTAGATCACGCACGCAGTTGTCGTAGGTCCCGTTTGACCTACTTTCCGTCTCCCCTTGCCCCGACTGCCGCACGGCGATCTGAAAGTCGGCCATCTTGTGTCTGGCGATCCCCTTGCCCCGCGCGCGCGAGCCTTGACTTCCCCCCGCACCGTGCGAGACACGGCCCATATTCCCGATTCCTCGTCATCGCTCGCTCGCTCCGCATATCTTTAAACTCGAGTATGTCGCGATTCCCGTAGATAACATCTTCGAGCGAACACTCCGAACGAGCTCCGACCGACCTGATCGACGATTCACTCTCCTTCTAACACTGATTGTACAGCCGGCCGCGTCGCGAATTTTCCAAGGTCGGCAGCGTTTACATTTATCGTCGATCAGGTCACTTGGAGCTTGACCGAACTACGCAATTATTCACTCGCGACTACGTGACGACCCGGGGACTCGAATGTAACATAGCACGTATAAATGTGGATGAGACTAACCTCAAAAGACGGAGCGTCCAACGCAGAGATGATACGTAGTCAGAACCCGGCAGGGGACTGGTAGAAGGAACTGCAGCGAGTGGGAAGACGGCCCAGCGCCGCGCATGCGGCTCTCACCGCTGGCGCTGTTCGCTGTACGTGCTTCATGCGTGCAAGTACATTACCCGTTCAGCGACTGAGAAATGCGGGAATAACAACAACGAGGTCGAGCGAGACATTGTTTATGTTCTTACCTTTCCATAGAGTTTCTATGCCGAATATTTTGTCGAACATTTTGACTCTTATATCGACATTAAATTATACCGAATACTCAGTTGTGCGTATCAAGATGTTTTAAGTGGTGGACACGTTGTACTTGCTGATTAGATTACGTACTTGTAGTTTACTTAATTAATTGAAAGAAATGAATATAATTAATATTTGAATGTATATAAACTGTACACTTAATGATGTAAATGTGATTAATGTGAATAATGAAGTCAAAGGTATTAAAATGACCAGATAAGATACATACCTTTAAAATTTATTATCAAAATTTATTAATTGTTAAACGGTTTTCTTTGAGAAAGAAATAAAAATAAATAGCACGTGCTTCATAATATTAAATATAATATATAGCAATACAGTCTCAATATAAATAATCATAATTAAAATTTAAAGATGCATTTAAATCAAGTTAAAACACTTTTTGGAAAATTTAAGTTCGTATCTTTTAAAGTAGAAATTGTTGCCAAATAACATCGTTGCTGATATCGCGATTGGACTTTGGCTCGATTGGGATCGAAGCTGGCACTACGAGCAATAATAAGTATCTAAATTGCTGGTAAGAAAGAAAGAAAAAAAAATAAAAAATAGGAAAAAGGACAAGGGTGGCGTGATAGCGGGAGCTTGATTAGGAGATCGCTCGGAGCAATCTCTGCCTTGCGGCCTTTTTTTACGCCGTGCAATTTTATTGTGTCTTAACGAGGTCGGGGACCTAACCCAGCTCGCGATCCACCCTATCTACGTTTATCGTACATCGCAGGCAATTTTGTTTCATCGGTTCTTCGTTCCTTCAATTCCGTCTCGAAGAGCTCGTCCATACTCCGGCGTAGCTCTTGGTCCAGACTGGCCGGTTCGTTTTTACTCAGAGGATCAAGATTCCACTCGCAAGACTTCTTGCAGAGTTAATCTTTCGGAATAAGTAGCAACATTGCCGTTGCTCGAGAACAAGTTTTTTCACGAAAAAGCAACAAATAATATATATACGTACGTGTAAAGCTCGTGTTAACAATAATTGTTTTTTAAATACTTATATTACACACAGGTATACAGATGTAATAAAGGAATATGCAATACAATTATAATACTTGAAATTGGAGGGCAGTTAATAATATTAATCTGTAATATAAAGTGTTTTAAATATGATAAATCGAATAGCAGTATCGTGTAGTAAATTCTAATTAATATACGTAAGTTAATTAATTAATCAGTAAATTAATTTATTTGTATGTTAAAATATCAAGTTATTTACCATAACATTGAAAATAATTCCATAATATTAATAGCATAAATTATTATCAAATCCGGAAATATCTATTAATTTAGTTTATCGAGAACCAATATAAATTATTGAATAAGCACTAAAAGATATACGTGAAAAAACGTATAATTTTTTACATACGTAATTACAAAAAAATTTCTTGATTGATATTTTTATTCTTAGTTTTACACAAGGTTTACACAAAATTATTATAAAAAAGAACTAAAGTACATGATTTAAATGGAACTTAAACCAAGTAATCTTTGCACAAAAATCTCTCTCTATTTTTAAACAAACGCGTTAAATTTGCGTTAAGTTTCATAGTGTGCATTTGCATGCTGAACAGAAAATCGCTAATCTAATCGAGTCAAAAAAAAAAAAAAAAAAAAAAAAAAAACAGACCTTACCGAGAGTAGCCTAAAAAGAGCTAATGCAGCTCATACGTTTTTCTTAATTACACAGTAGGCACATAATAATTACTCGGTAAACGTTCATTACGCGGCGAATGCCGAAAGGTCCTGTGGATGCACCTTACTCGACGCAGCGCAGAAATTTCGACGAGGTAATCGCTTGGAAGTGACAAAAGTCAACCGAGTCCATCATTCTCAGAGTAATCCATATGGGATTTCCGAGCCCACTATTGTATTATCTAGCCGGGCCGTATGTAATCCTAAGCGTACGACCTGCTTCCTCAATTTCCGAGAAATTCCGCTTAATACTCGGTCGTGGTAGCAAGCCTATAACAGATCTACCCAGTAAAACAATCTGTATGTTAAAGCAATTTGCAAAAGAATCTAGATGCACTTTTCAATTCCATTGAAACTTCACTTATTTGTATGAAAACGTATATGGGAAATTTACAACGTTCATAAATTAATTTTCCTAATTATAATTTGATTTTTACATATATTTTTAAAGAGTAAGTAAATATAGTTATATTACACTTTTTACGTGCTTATTAATATTGTAGGCGGTGGAAGCGAATAAAGCTCACTGATTGTACTGCTAGAAATTGACAATTTACGCACCGGTGACTTATATACGAGAAATGCAACTTCAATTGCATTTGCAATTTACGATCGTGACTCTCGCTCTTTTCGTCGAGCGTTTCTACGCATTGCGGATTTATCTTGCTAATTTTCCGCGCACGTATGGAAACTTAATGGGTTCCGTCGAGCCGGGGCTGCGCGTTCGAGCTTGCATTTCGGCGGGCTGATTATCTTCCAGATTAACGAGTTTTTCGAGGTCAGCGTAATTGCAGCAGGTGATGCGACTCACGTATGAGCCCGCCGAAACGGATAAAGATGACGATGAGGCGGTTCCTTAACGAAGGACAGGCTTTTTGCGAGTAATCGATTCCGCCTTTTTTCCACGCTTTGACACTCTCCTTTTATTTCTCGCCCGTTTCCTCCTCATTCAATTCTAATAAAAGTCTAAATAAAGTTATTCTCAAAGTAACGAAAGAAATTAATTCGAAATCATATAATTATATTAATTATACAATAAAAAGTAAAACAATGTGTGATGACTCTATCACTGACAATGACTATATATCGTTTAATTCAATACTTTCGTCTTTCGTTGTATTTGTTAAATTAACGTCGACAATAAAATAAGTATTTCTGATAAATGAATATTTAACGTGCTTTGAACTAGACGAAATACAAATATAGCTGTATGGCAGCGTAATGAGTATGAATTTATAAGCAATTTGAAACTAAAACGTTGTAGGCATTTTTGATTAAGTACCTAGTCGGGTCGGTCGACAGGATCACATCGATTGCATACGATCGAGTACTGCATCTCGAATGCATCGCGGCACACGATAGAATGAAAAGTTGCCGGTGCCTGGGAAAAAATGGTAGGTAGCATCTTACACGCGGCCGATCCGCGGAAGCCATTCATTAATGTCCGATCGTGACAATATCACTGCCGCTTTTGCTTGACCAAACTATAGCTTGTTATTAGCTGAATCTCGATTTTATTGTTACCTCTTGAAACCGAGGCTGATTGGATCTTTCGCTTGGCTTGCTTCGCGCCAAGCGAGAGTTAACATCATCTGACAAAGAAAAAACTTTGAGGTTTAAAGAAAAAATTCCACATCTCACTATAAAAGAAATATATATACAAATAAATATATATATAAATATATAAATATATATAAAATATATATAATAATCCACGACACTCAAATTAAATATTCGATCACGACACAAGAAATTGGCAACGATACGAAATATTCTCCGCGCAATTTCGATGTTGTAAATTTTCTTTTTCTCTCTATCTGGGATATATACATATGTACCTTTATATTTAGTTTAAATTAATTTATGTATATTACTGCTTTACAAGTGCTTATAACGATCTTGGCCGTGTACTACCTACAGAATACGAGAAAGTACAGTTGGATGGACGAGGACTCAAATTAGCGCGATCACTCCTGATTTCTGGGTGCCATTAAATTCTCTCCTCCGTCGCTGCCGCCACCGATCGAAAATTAATTTCTACCGTGACCGGATTCGCGAATCCCTCGAGTCCGTCTTGGATCCCTCCTTCATTCAGTCCCCTCGAACTTCTCCTCATATTCTCCGTGGGATTACATGACTAATTACGCGACTACTCGGACCTGCTTAATTTCCGATCGATACGCTGAATGATCAGAAAATTTTGCGATCTGTCGCCCGAAGCATCGTCATTGAGTTCGTGTTAATTAAAGGCTTACGACGTGGTGATGTAAAGTGGTTTATAAAAGTAAATCAGAGCCAAGATTACCTCCGTCGATCACTAGGCGTCGCAGAAGCGCAAGTGGTGACTCCGTCGTTCTTCGGGCGTTCGTCTCTCGAGTGATAGTATTCGTGATCAGTGACAGTGATTATAAAAAAAAAGCAGAGCAGTGTAATATAGTGCCAAGTGATTTTGAGTGCTGCAAGACGTCAGGATAATCCAGAATGCTGCCACGGGAGGAAGGAAGGAAGGAAGGAAGGAAGGAAGGACGAACGGAAGGACGGAAAATAACCTGTCCTAACCTAACCGAGAGCTACAAATGTAAGTGAATAGGCAACACGCCGTCAGTCACAGATCACTCAATTGTAATTATCATAAAGATATTAATATAACTAATATCCCTGAATGTAATAATGCGCTCGCATCGTTTCTTCTAATATAATACAAAAATATTTTGTACAATTAAATTCAAAACCTTATCGCTTATAATTATTTTAATTAACATTTAAGCAATAATTAAATAATCAGATAGGTCAATGCATCGGGGCGTTATTAACACATGTTGAATCGTTCTTATTTCGGCGATCTGTAATCGGGCGAAATTAAATTTCTCGACAACGCGTCGCGTCATCATAACGCAACAACCTGGTTTTGCAATGCGATAATTTTCACGTTAACGCAAATCAGCTGAGAGAAACGATGTATCGACAACTTTCGCGGTGCAATCGAGTCGCGCGAACGGAGCGGAATGGTCTTCTCGCCGGCGATGGTGCTCGAGCTGCGGGCAATTCTGCGGAAAACTTCGCAATCTGACCACACGTCAAACGCATTTGCGATTTGATTTATTCACCATTTCTTCCGGCACGCGAATCATAAGTTGCGAAACGGACGGCGGATTCATCTTGATGAATCAGATTGATCTAGTCGGGATAAGTTTCCGGGATGTACGCGGATGATAGATCGCGCAAGGTGAATCGCATTACACCTCGATTATATCCCCCGAACAAATTTCACGGCTGCGTTTTTGACGTAAACTTTCTGACGAAAGCGTGATATCGGTACCGACAGCGTGCATCTCGTTAAACGCAGCTACCTCGACGTTTATAATACTAATGTAAAGATTTGAGAATTATTTGGGGAATTAGTTAAAAATATTTAAATACAAAGTTTCGAAGCGTATAAAAATTTGCGTGCCTGCAAAATAAATTTAAGTTGCTTTAATATTTAAATGCCAAAGGTAGCTTTTCTCGCGAGTTTCCGCGTTACGTTCTTGACGTTATGTTGGACCCTCGGTTTCAAGGCATCGCATCCATCGGGGTAGTTTCAATGGAAATGGCGTAGCTGCGAATGTATGTCTCTCCCGGGTGGATTCGCGCAGTCACGATCTACGGAGTTACATCTCCGAGAAACTGGCGCGAACGTGGCCGCGATTCCTGGCGCGGAGGAGTAGCACTTACAATTGCACGTGAAATAAGGAGAGAAGGGTTGGGGGGCGGAGGGGGCGAGGTAGCTGGCAAGAATAGATGCCCATAGCAGGCCATCAAAGCCAGAAACATGACCGGTTGTTCGGCAAAGGCTGAACTCTCTCTTCGGCACCGACGAAGCTGTCCGCGTCGACGTCATTCTGCGCGCGGCGCGCGTAATTCCGCCGCATCTGTTAGCGAAACGAAAAGAGATCGCCGGAAGGAACGAGGGTGTAGATTTTTCGGCGATAACCCACGTTGTCACAACGTTCCTCGTCCCCGCAATTATAACATTTAACAATTAAAAGCTTAAAGGAGAGAAACTTGAAGAAAATAAATTTTTACCGAGCCGCGGAATATTTAATATTTAAATATAAATTATTAATGATTAATTTAAAGAGAATGTATTTATTTAAAAAAGAAATTAGTGTAGCGTATATACGATTTCTTTATAAATGACGGATTTAATGAATGTATTTTCATTAAAAAGTTTAAATTCAAATGTGTTAAGAGACGATAGTATTTACGTAGCGAGGCATGAAAAAGGGGTTTCACCGTCATATACATATATTATATCCCTGCGATTCGCAGTCGCCGCGTGAAGTTTCGATAAAATCAAGCGATACGATTCGACCGGCAGGAAAGTTAGGTAAGGGACTGACTTCCATGCGCTTTTCCATTTCGGCATATAAGCGCGTCATAAATTTGGTGTCGGCCAGCAGCCGCTGGCGGTTGTTTTATGCTCTCCGAGCAGGAACTTGGCCGGGTAATTCTGCAATGCGGTTGAAAGCACCGTCCCGCCTTGCCCGCCTGCATCCTTTCCGGTCCAGCTCCTTCTCCGCCGCTCTTCATTTTTTTTTTTTTTTACGCATGTCCTGATACTGAGCACGACCGGGAATTACGCGCTCGTGTCGGAACGCATCATTGCGCTCCCGGTATGGTAAAAACCTCAACGTTGAAATAGAACCGAGGAGGCATTTTCTTTTTAAGTCGCGAAGCAAATCAGCGGGATCTGTTAAGTTTATGCCGTCATTCTTTTTTTTTTCAATTATCACGGTCTTTATACTGCTCGTAAATGCGGCTGATTTAGAAATAATTAAAGTGACGTTAATTATTTTGAGATTATCTTAAACAGTAAACAGTTTTTCTACTGACTTAATTCTTTATCTGATCGATACTTTACTTACGTTATCCTTTGTTAAAGACACTTTTATATTTCAAAGCGCACTAATCGATCCGCGAATAGATTAAACGTTGAAGATACTTAAGATCAACTTAACTGTGATTGGCAAAGAGATCTAATTACGTTCGGGAATTGGGATCGGATGTATCTTTTCATCGTGCGCGTTTTTACGTACGCGGCCGTACGGGAGTAATCGAAATTAAGTCGAGTACCATCTATCAGCGCAATTCGCACTCGAAGTCCCGCAGCAATTCTTGGCGATCGAGGGCCCTGGAATTGCCCTAATTCGCGAGATTCCCGATAACAATGGTAACCGCGACGCGCGGAGTTAACTTGAAGGTTAATTACGGCAGGATTTGAGCGCAACCGGCGCCCCGAAGAATTTCCGGGTCCGGCGGAATGAAGAGGGCAAAGTGTTAATTTATGCGTTAGTCTCGTGCCTGGCATACACAACCGCGCGAGCGGGCAAACGGTGGGGGAGGGAGAGGGAGGATTTGCGGAACGAGGGCACGCCGTGAAAGCAACCGCGGGAGGAGAGGGAGGGAGTAACAGGGTGAAGGGTAGGTGCGGTGATAATTCAGAGCAGTAAACTCGCAGCATACGGCATACAATATGCAGGTGAGAAAGGGTCTCCTCCACCTGCCACCACGCTTTTCCGTGTATTTCGACCCCGCTTCAACAACCTCTCGCGCCGTCTTTCTCGCGCTGGCGCATCTCTCTTTCGTCCGTCCATTTTCACGCTGCGAACGTCGTCTACTCCACTGCCCTTAATCATTGTGATCGCATTACACTGATGAATCCCGAATATCCCGTGCCGTCCCCGAGCGTTGAATGCAGCCTCGTAAATTGTATTCTCTGAAAACACCGCGGTGACTATCCCGCGGGAGAAAAACCACCGGCAATGTTTATGCTTTACTTTTATTTTCCAGCCAAGTTTTGCACTTTAGTTTCAAAGCCCTTCGAATTTTACACTTCTGTCGTTCTGATGTCTCTTTTCAAAAATCGGTCGTAATTTCCCAAGCGTTTTGCGCACGGGCGACGTTATCGTAATACGACTCTCACGCTATGTTGCAAGCCGTGACGAGTATGTGCACGCACATTAAAACGCATATCCCCCCAGGGACTTTTGTCAAAAAACTTACCATCACGTATAAATAATAAAAAGCTAGTAATGCAACAAAAAAAATAGAAAAAAAAGTAAAAAACAAAAAAAATAGTGACATTCGAAATTTCAGCACACATTTATTTGGGAAAAATGAAAAAACTCTCGTTTTTCACGAAGCGAGCAGTCTACGGTTAAGCTTCAAATTTACCACTCACATTCTTCAGCTATCTCCCCGCAAAAATCGGCTATAATTTTGCGAGCGCTCTTTTAATGGCAACGACCTTATCGTGCACTAAATTTCTCGTTGCATTGCGAGCTGTGACGAGTACCCGTGTGCGTGTGCACGCGGCTGAGTATGCGAACGACGGCAGGATGCTACGTACGTGCGGCACGTATGCGACCCGCCGCGCCATAATTATGACGCCGTAGTTCCGTAATGGGACTTTCGATGGTTTCAACGCGAATTCTGGCACGTAGCGACGAAGGAGAGCGATAGCAACGATACGACTCTTGCCATTGGTCACAAAAGCGATTACGAATACGCGATTAGTCAATTAACGCAGCGCATTGCGCGATACATATTTATCTTTAACATTCCCACGCGCGGAATCATTATCTCGGCAAATTGAAACACGTTAATTAGAGAAAAGTGAATCGGGACTGGCGTTAAATGCAAAACGACTTGACGAGCCGAGCGTATTATAGTCATTCAGTCGTAACGTTTCGTCCGTGGATTTTTGAATCAGTAGCATGACTTAATTAATAATAATTAAAAGTATCTTTCTTGCAATGCCGTGATTTTCAGTGCCAAATACTGTTGTATCTTACATAGACGGGTTTCTTTTTTTTTTTTTTTCTAGTTCCAGTTATCGGTGCAATTAAATCAGCTTAACTAAACTTATCTTTTTGTAAGTTATCAACCGGATGGCGGTTCTTGTACCGAAATTAATCTCGTCCTTAATTAGCGTTAATATCGAAGTTTGGCGCGCGCGGAACGCGTGCAATCCGCACAAGTGCAGCGCAAACTTCGATAAAACTTCTCATTTATCGTACGATGCTGAAGTTATTGCAACTTTCTCGGAATATGAATAAAGAGTAATGTAGCGTTGCCTTCATCGCGAATACCGTTGCCTTCGTATGTTCGCCCAGCGTGAAATACGATTTCATATTCACAAAATGCAATCCCGGAACGTTTTAGAATACAAAGCGCGTATTCGCTGATTGAGAAGAACATTAAGCGAAGAACATTAAGCGTTCTGTTACTGAAACGTATAAATATTTGCAAGAAAATCATTTACAATGCATTTCCATGAATTTAAAAAAATATAAAATTAACCTGCCGGAGTTAGTTTCCGGGTAATATCACTTTTATGTATGTCCAAACTAAATGCAATAATAAATGAAAATATAATTACGTAACTATAGCCGTCTATAAATTGCAAATAAAATAAAATAGTATAGTCATCAAAAATTATCGTAGGATTATATTTTATTAAATGTAACTTACATTTTTATAAAACTTTTGTACTTTAAAATGTACGAAACGCTAGGACGAGGTAATATCTTGCGTTGTAGGCAGAATTTACGGTAGAACGTGTAATTTGTATGTAATTAGCAAGAAAAAGGGAAGTGAATTCACGCGAATGATAGCGTTTTAACTTCGACTGATCAACCGCGTAACGATAGCTAAATGATTCAAAAGGCGTCAAATTGTCGCTGATATTTTTTGCGCTACGTCATCAGTCAAGTGAAATGCAACTGCGCCGTTGCTCTATTTCGCAAAACCCGGTAACCGTGACCGAGATTGAGGGCCAGATTGCGCGAATTAATTGTCGACCATTTAAGCGTAATTAGCGCTAATTGCGAACTTTTTCCGTATGTGCGCGCGCTCAACGTTCACAATTGGAGAATGCAGTTGCAACTGCGAGTTTTCAGGAAAACTTCGAGTTCGCCGACTTTGCCCGGCGCAACTTTCAGAGGGAGAGGCGAAGAAAAAGAAAGTAAAGGACCGAGTAAAAGTGGTTCAGAGAGAATAGGAAGGAAAGGGGGAGACAATATCTCACTGTGACGAGGGGAAATAAGGGAAACAGAAATAAAAAGTAAACATAGTTTACGTTGGCTTCTTGACGCGACTCATAGTAATTACGTGCGCGTGGATATTTTTCATCGTCCTGAGATCACAGCGAGGCAGCGACTGGGCAAAGAAATGAAGGCTTGATAAATATTTAGCGCTAACTGACTCTGTACTTTACGGAATTTCTTGATCAAGTTTTAATACTCAATCTCGCAATTGAACTAAGACTTTGTCAAGGCCTCTCGCAGGTTTTCGCCCGTCGTGTATTTCGGCGTTTCCCGGATGTAGGTGGGATGCGAATAAAGAAGTGCGCTCGACTCGTTATATTGTTTAAATTAAATATAACTAATTTATTCTCTCAATACTCGAGAGATCTGCACGACCTCCGATGTACAGCGGATCGGCAATTTACAGTTCACGCGCAATCTATTGTGACGACTGACTCGCCCGATCGAGATCGCGGTTTTTATATCCTCGATCGCGGGTCCGGACCTCTCGCGAGATCCTTTGTCTCGACGGTTTTTTTAAACGCGAGTTCGTTACCCTCAGCTACCGTTAGCCTTGGCGGTATGACGTCGTATATAAATATTGTCGAAATTCAACGACCTGCCCGACTGTTTATCGCTTTTGTTAGACGCCGCGACTTTCCGTTTTTACTTTGTTAGACGCCGCGACTTTCGTTTTTACTCGCGGAGTTTTTTAATTTATTATAAATTCTGCCGGTCAGCTACCGCTTTAATTATGCTCAAACATCCCGGCCCCCTTGAAGTATTATACTTCAATACCGTGGTCGTTAATCGTTATCGCAACGTTCGTCGTTTCGTTCGCTCAATTTACATTTGGCTCGTCGATAAATATCGCGTTATACGCCGGCTGACCGGTTGGGACGCTATTCTTCTAACGGGAGGACCGCCAGTCTGGTGGTCGGTCGCGTTATTTCTCCCTTCTTGGTGCGGATGGTCGCGGTACGCACTACTCCATCGGCTCCGGGATGCACCTCCTTTATCCTCCCCAGGAGCCACTGCAAAGGTCCGAGTCCGGCCTGCTGGACAACCACCATTTGTCCCACCGCTATCGGCGTCCCCCGGCTCGCTCGCCACTTTGTGCGTTGGATCAAAGTGTGCAGATATTCGTCCTTCCAGCGTTGCCAAAAGTGCTGGCGCATCTGCTCGACACGCTGCCACCGAAGTAGTCGTCCCTCCGGTATGTGCTGTAATCCTGGAACAGAAAAGCTGCACAGAGCCGCACCAATCAAAAAATGACCCGGCGTGATGCAATCCAGGTCCGTCGGATCCGCACTGAGCGGCGCAAGCGGTCTCGAGTTCATGATTCCCTCGATCTCGCACAATATCGTATACATTTCCTCGAAGGTGGCATGCGCTTGACCCAAGACTCGGTTTAAGTGAGTCTTTGCGGATTTTACCGCCGCCTCCCACAATCCGCCAAAATGTGGAGCATACGGTGGTATAAATTTCCACTCGATGCCCTTTTCGCTCAGAAATTCGCGAATAGCCAGGTCCGTTGCCTCGCTCCGCACGCACTCGCGAAATTCTTTTAGCCGCTTCTCGGCTCCTACAAACGTCGTGCCGTTGTCCGAATACAAACACGCCGGCTTGCCGCGTCGCGATACAAATCTTTTAAGCGCCGCGATGAAGGCGTCGGAAGTCAAGTCGCTAACTAGTTCGATGTGCACGGCCCGCACGGTGAAACATACAAAGATCGCCAAGTATGCCTTGGTCAGCTTGGCATTTCGCCGCTTATGATCCTTAAGTAGAATCGGACCGGCGTAATCGATGCCCGCATGCGAAAATGGTCGTGCTACATTTACTCGCTTGTTCGGTAAATCTGCCATAATGGCTTGTGACAATCTCGGGTTACATCGAAAGCATTTGATGCAACGACGCACGACGCCCCGCACCACCGAGCGCGCAGCTATCGGCCAAAATCTTTGCCTGACGATCGCGAGCGTCGTCTGCGCACCGGCATGCAACGCGTTTACATGTTCTAATTGTACAATTCGCGTGGTCAACTCGTGCCGCCTCGGCAACAACATCGGGTGTCTCGCGTCAAACGGAATTTCCGCGTTTTTCAACCGGCCTCCCACGCGAATTATTCCGTCTTCGTCGATAAACGGTGTCAAGCCAAAAACGCTACTTCGGCTGTTTATTTTCTTATTCGCTTGTAAGGCTTCGCATTCCGGAGCGAAGGCCTCGCGCTGTACGTTCCTTACAATTGTATATAACGCCTCTTTAAATTCCATCGGGGAAATCGTCACGCATTTTTTCTCTTTCTGTTTCCGCAATATTCTTCGGCAATAGGCTATTACGCGTACAATTTTATTTAGGCTGGATATTTTTTCTAGCAGGATTTGCACCACCCCCTTGTCCTGAACCCTAGCTACCGCGGCAATCACACGCTTCTGCTCCGGCATTTCTTTCGGTGCTTCCATCAATTTATTTGGCCATGCATTCTCGTCCGCGCGTAAGAAGGCAGGCCCGCTCCACCACATAGACGAATCTATTAGCTCTCTCACGTTCGTTCCGCGTGACAGCATATCCGCGGGGTTTTCGGCCGTCGGCACGTGCCGCCAATCGGTTATTTCTGTAACCGCTTGAATCTCTCCCACACGGTTAGCCACAAAGGCCTTCCATTTTCGGGAGGAGGATTTTATCCACTGCAGCGTTATTGTGGAATCCGACCAGAGCACCACTTTTTTCTTGCCGCCCCCCCCAAGCGGTGCGAGTTCTCTCGAGCAGCCTTGCCAGCAACAAGGCCGCGCTCAACTCTAACCGCGGCAACGATACCGCTCTGACCGGCGCGACTCGTGACTTCGATGTTAATAATGTCACCCGGTGCCGTCCGCCCGCCTCGGTTACACGCACGTATATGCATGCACCATAAGCGCGCTCGCTCGTGTCACAAAACCCGTGCATCTGTACTTCTTTTAATCCTCCGGTACCCACCCAACGCGGTATTCGTACACCCTTCAATTCACGTAGCTGTTCACGAAATTCGACCCATCGCTGGTGCAAATCCGGCGGCAGCGTTTCATCCCAGCCGATCTCCGCTTGCCACGTTTCTTGCAAGATCAGCTTGGGTACCACGATGAGCGGTCCCAACACGCCGAGCGGATCGAATAGACCGGCGATCTCGGCCAGTACTGCGCGTTTGGTTATTCGCCCCCCCCCGCGCGCGCCATCGCCCGTCTCAATTAGAAATTCATCTTGGCTGGGATCCCACTGGATGCCCAGTATCTTGCGCTCGCCCTCGCCCGCTAAGACTGATAATTCTCCGCCGCCTTGCTCCTCGCGCGGAAGCAATTCTACGTGGTTCGCTAACCATTTACTTAGCTCTAATTTGCCGCGTCTAAGTATCGCAATTATTTGATCTCGCATGATTATCGCTTCGTCCAACGTATCTGCTCCGGTGAGCAGATCGTCCATATAAAAATCATTCGCAATGCGCTTCGCTCCTACCGGGAATTCCGACTCGTGGGATTCTGCCAAATGTTTCAGCACTCGTGTCGCGAGGAACGGCGCGGACGTCGTTCCGTATGTCACCGTAAGCAACTCGTATTCTTGAATCGCCTCGCACTCCGATCCGCGCCACAAAATGCGTTGTAATTTTGTCTGCGACGCGTCCACGAGTATTTGTCGGTACATTTTAATAATATCGGCGGTAAATACATATCGCCACGTACGAAATCGAATTAACAGCGAGGCTAATTCCTGCTGGATAGTCGGCCCCGTCAATAACGCCTCGTTTAATGATCGACCACCGCTCGTCCGGCACGATGCGTCGAATACCACCCTTAGCTTGACTCCCGCCTCGGACTTCTTTAACACGCCGTGATGCGGTAGGTACAGCGATCCCGGCATATCCCGCTCTCGCGACTCGATTTTTCTCATATGCCCCAGTCGTTCGTAATCTTGTATAAAACGGGCATATGCGTCTCTAAATTGGGCATCCCGGCGAAATCTTTTTTCTAATCCGAATAGCCGCCTCATCGCGATCTCCCGCGACTCGCCCAGTAGCGCTAAGGCCCCCGGTCTCACAGGCATCTTTACCGTGTATCTACCGTCCCTTCCTATCTGGACGTTCTCTAAAAAATGCTGCTCGCACATCCGCTCGTCTGCGGTTCCGCGTGAGGTTTCCGCGACCTCCTCCAGCTCCCAAAAACGTCTCAAACCATCCTGCAGCTCCGCGTTCGAAATAACCGCGTGTAACGCACACGCTCCTGTCGGAGCGCCCCTCGTGTCCGCCGATCTACCGGCCAAGACCCATCCCAGACGCGTCTTCTGTATTACCGGGTGGTCCTGCGTGGCGCGTATCCGGCCAACGCACACCAGATCCCAGAATAGTTCGGCCCCAATAAGCATATCAATCGCGTCCGCCCGGTAAAACTGGGGGTCCGCTAATTGAATGCCCGCCGGTAATTTAATTTTTTCGCGCCGCAGAGAAACGGTCGGAATCCGGCCCGTGATATGATCGGTGACTACGCATTCGATCTCGGTCTCAAATGCACTCGTGCGCGAGCGTATCCGAACGCGAGCAACCCGTGTAGACTGGCTCGTTAATTTGCCGACACCCGCTATAATCAAGTTCACCGACCTACATGGTAAACATAATGTTTTCGCGGCCCCAGCTGTTATAAAGTTGGCCTGTGAGCCGGAGTCCAACAGCACGCGTATAGTTTTTCGAGAATTTTTTCTATCGAATATGTAGATTACCGCGGTTGAGAGCAACACCTCTGAGGTGCCCCTCCCGGCCCCCTTGCGAGCGACCAACGCCGTCGCCTCACCCGACACGGAACGCGATGTTCCCGCCGCGGATCCCTGCTCCCCCGCGCTCGATCCGGATCCCTCGTTCGATCCCCGCGGTAAGTGCAGCAAGGAGTTATGCTTGCCCTTACAAATGCGACAGCTGCCCGACGGGCACTGGACGGCCCTGTGTGACGCTGATCTGATACAATTTAGACACAGCCCTCGTTTTTTAATTTCCGCGATACGCTGCACCACCGACAACCCGACGAAGTCCCGGCACGCGTACACGGAGTGATCGCCGCCACAATAGGAGCACCCGCTCGCCCCGGCCGTCGCGTGTAACGCCTGACGTCTGCTCTCGGCCCGCGTCACCGCCCGCGAGTCCTCACGCCTCTGGCTCGTGGCCTCACGCTTCGGCAGCGATTCTAACACCCGGCTACGGTGCGCCAAAAAATCTTTGAACATCTTCATTGTGGGCAGTTCGGAGTTCTTTAGCGACGCATGCCATTCTCGGGCCGTAACCGCATCTAACTTCGTACTTAGCCAATACACCAGGACATCGTCCCACTTGTCGGAATCCCGTTTTAACGCTTTTAAGGATAACAAATGTCGCGACACGCTATCGCACATATTTCGAATTTCGACCGCGCTCTCCTTTATTATCGGCGGGAAACACATAATCGCTTTTATGTGTGCGTACGCGATAGCTCTTTCATTATTGTAGCGCTCGTTTATTAAATCCCAGGCGGCGTCGTAATTCGCCTCGGACACTTCCAACGCGTCTATCACGCCCAACGCCTCGCCTTCTAACGTTCCCTTCAGGTACTGCAATTTTTCGACCCTTGAGAGTGCGCTGTTGCTGTGCACCGCGGAGCTAAATAAGTCCCGATACGGCAGCCACTTGTCATATTTTCCGTTGAACGCGGGTATGTTTAATTTTGGCAGACGCACATTATTGCGTGCGCCCGCACTTCCGCTGCCGTTTGACCCCTCCGCACTCGGGGCAGGCGAGGCCTGTACGCGTGGCCGGTCAAGACCTGCAATGGTCGCGCACAGGTCGTAATATGCGTTTTCGAACGTCTCACGATCACGGCCCTCGCTTTCGTCTAAGTCTTCCAGTCGCGTCTGAATCGAATTGTACTCGCTCCAATAATTATCTAATTTCTTACGCCGCTCGCGCAATTGCACCATCGTCGCGTCGTCTACAACATTTATGCCGGCGGCAAAATTTTCTATTCTTGTGCACGCGGCCTTGATTGTCGCCCTACGCCGTTTTAATATCGCTATCGAATTCGCCGCATCGCTTGTCGATCCTCCTCCGGTCGACATATTGCGCAACCTTAATTTTTACTAACTTCCGCTGGCAAGATTCGGAATCGCGCCGCACGCGCCTTGTCAAATTAATCTACTCGCGAATTGCCTCACGCTTACACAGCCGAAAATTAGCTCAGACAATAAGTTTTGGTGCGGACTCTGTACAGCTCACCGTTTCGTTGACCTCATGTCGTCTCCCGGCCGCTCTCGTCGAGTCCGTCACTGGCGATCGGTCCGCGCGGTCCTCCCTGTTTGACCCTCCAACGGCCGCCTATGCCTTGCCTCTGATCGCGTGCTCGACTCCGCTGGACATCCCCTGGTCGTCTTGTTCCGGCTGGATCCGGCTCGAAGGACCAAAAATGTCAAGGCCTCTCGCAGGTTTTCGCCCGTCGTGTATTTCGGCGTTTCCCGGATGTAGGTGGGATGCGAATAAAGAAGTGCGCTCGACTCGTTATATTGTTTAAATTAAATATAACTAATTTATTCTCTCAATACTCGAGAGATCTGCACGACCTCCGATGTACAGCGGATCGGCAATTTACAGTTCACGCGCAATCTATTGTGACGACTGACTCGCCCGATCGAGATCGCGGTTTTTATATCCTCGATCGCGGGTCCGGACCTCTCGCGAGATCCTTTGTCTCGACGGTTTTTTTAAACGCGAGTTCGTTACCCTCAGCTACCGTTAGCCTTGGCGGTATGACGTCGTATATAAATATTGTCGAAATTCAACGACCTGCCCGACTGTTTATCGCTTTTGTTAGACGCCGCGACTTTCCGTTTTTACTTTGTTAGACGCCGCGACTTTCGTTTTTACTCGCGGAGTTTTTTAATTTATTATAAATTCTGCCGGTCAGCTACCGCTTTAATTATGCTCAAACAGACTTCATTAATAATATCTTTCAATTTATTTCTTTGACAATTTAAAGAAAAAATTTTGTTTGCGTCAATTATATTTTTTACTTCGGAATATTAAAATATTAAATAAAATTAGAACGAAATTAATTTGTAAGAGGTAGAAGGAAAAGCGTTTGCTTACTTCGAGTCATCAAGCATCCGTGTAAAGCTGCGTTCGGAAACACCTTTCGTGTGCACACAGATACACACCAGTCGTTCGGAAACGCTTGGTGAGCATTCGGGTGAGGTCGTTCGGAAACGTTTAGAGAGACACACCGAGTGCCACTAATCCACTCAACAAAAAAGTATGTGGAATTTGTGGGGTCGGTTGGGACCAGACCAATGTTTATTTCGGCACATGTTATCACGTGTTTATACAAAATTAATATAACCATGAATATCACATTAATAAAAGAACGACATCAAGTTATAATAAATGGAGATTTGCCATTATTTGATTGTGATGGAAATATTCTTGTGCAAGATGTACAAGGTAAGTTATTAATAACATGAAAGAGTTATTTAATAATTATATCTATATTATTAAATATTGTAATATTTTATAAATAATATTTTATTTATTAAAATTAATATGTATAATTTTAATTATATAAAATTTGAGATATTAAAACTTACATTTTGTGCACATAACTTTAAATCTAATTATTATTTTATTATACAGATAATAATATTTTTGGTATACCTGTATGCGAAGATACACTTAAGTTTTTTAATTTGAATTTTACGGAGGAGACATCCCTAGATGATAACAGCAACTCAAATAATGTTTGCATGATAACTGAGCAAGGTGAACCATTAGGTAAGTTTTTATGCTTTTTCAATATTTTTTTATGAAGAGTATAAAGAAAATTATTCAAGAAATACTAACGGCAATGTAACTTTTGCAGTTTCATCAGTCTATGTAACTCCTGGAATCTCTAGAGCATCCTGGAAAGATGATAATGAAGTAAGATGTCTTATTCATCTTTGGCGAGATCATCAAAATTGTTTTAAAAAAATAAAAAACCGAGACGTATGGTCTTTAATTAGTAAAGAACTGAAACAGACTACGTCTGAATGGGAGATGAAAACTTCTACTCAATGTGAAAACAAATGGAAAGATATAAAAAGAAAGTACATGGAAACAAAGGATCATAACAACAAGTCTGGAAATGACCCTAAAACTTGTAAATTTTATGAAGAAATAGAAGAAGTCTTAGGTGAAAAGCCATGTGTTAAACCAGTTAGTATTGCTTCCAATCTCAATAAGAGGCAGAGAGAAGTTGTTAATTGCAAAGAGCTAAGTGATTCTGATAAAATAAATGAAGAAACTTCTGGTTCATCAACTCAAAATGAAGAAACTCCTCCAAAAAAAACGAAAAATACTAGAATTCAACGAGAACTGCAAGACTGGTCTGCTGCTCTGCTCGCCGATGCGAAAACAAGAGAAGAAGCGAGAGAGCGGCGCCATCAAGAAGCAATAGCTGAGTCAAAGGCAGCGATTAATGCATATAAAGAAATGATGGAGAAGCTAATCGGAAAGTTATAAACTATAACATTTTTTATATGTTTGCAAGGTATTTTTATTGTTATTAATATAGAGTAAGTATTATAAGTAGCATAAAAGTACAAAAACTGTGATAATACGTATGCTTATATAATAATCAGTTTTCTTCGTTGAAACAAAAGTAGTAATATCTTTTTATTTTACTTTGTTCTTATGTTCAAAAATATTTTAGTTAAAAGATATGTTTGTTAAATGATTTGTGCGTTACATAAATATATGTTAATATATGCATAATAAATATATGTTACTAATATATTTAATAGTAAAAAAATATGTGATTTTTTTTTATGATTAGATTTTAAGTTACTCTCGATTAATATGTGTTTTGTACGTGTACCAAAGATAAGTGTATTATGTAAAATTGAATCAGTTACATTGTATCCATTCGTCAATTTTTATTTATGTACAAAATAAAAGAAACCATGTTTTATTTTACATTTTGCTTTATTTTATTTAGTAAGTAAACTAATTAACATTTTACTCTTTGTAATATACAATGTATTATATTTGTACGTGATCTTGCGTGATCACGTTAGCTTAAGAATAGAATTGCTCAGCAATGAGCTCGACGCGTGAGTCGATTGAGAGGGAATGAGAGAGAGAGCCGATCGCAGTAATTGAAAAACAAGAATAATTAAATGACAGAAAATTGAACCCAATATATTTACAATAAAAACACAAAAAAATACAATCGCGCCTTTGAAGGCAAGGATACCAGTAAACGAGCGGAAATCTTCCTGACCCGACTTATCCGTCGGAAATCTTGTGAGCAGATGAATGATCTACCCGATCGTCGGAGATCTTGCCGCGGACGACGGAGATCTTGAGAGCGCGAGCCGGTGATCGCCGCGAGCGCGAATCCCTGCACTCCAGCGGTAGCGATAATTAATAAGCGGATGGGCGCCGAAATAATCAATTCACGGAAAGTGAAATCAACGAGTTGCGATTGAGAGCGCAAGAAAAAAAAAGAGAGACTAATCGAATGTCTTCGCGCGAGAGCGAGCCGAAAAACGAAGGCGAGACGCACAGGTGCGGAGTTCGAGCGAAACTGGTCGTCTTTTCGCGGTACGGAGCCTAGGATTGTCGGAACCCGGCGACGAAAACAAGGCGAAGTCAGCGAAATATTCAGTTTGAACTGGATTAGACTGACTTCTGCCGAAAACGAAACGCTTTGAACCATCGGCGATTCAAGGAGACCGACAAAATCAACAAATACGCGACGGTAAACTCGAAATATCGCGACGCTGGAGCGCATACTAGGCGAGAGAATTATAATAAAATTTAAACGCGCTGAAATTCATAATCGAATGAACAATATTATTGTACTAGATTTGTAAGATATTCACGGCGAATCAGTCCTCTTCTATCGTTAAGTAATCGATCAAAGAAAATATTTTCCTCATTATTGTTGTTGGCATTTTCTTCTAAGCCGTCACATATAAAATCGTTGATATCATCCATACAACCTTCGAGACAAATATTATAAAGAACGCAACTCGCTAAAATTACATATGGTATCAAATCGATGCAACTCATATGCAAGTACTTTAGCCGTCGAAATCTTCCTTTAAGAAGTGCAAAAGCTCTTTCAATAACTTGTCTAGTTTTTGAATGATGGTGATTAAACTTGTTCTGGGCCTATACAAAAAGAAAAAAATTTAATTAAAACAGTATAAATATTAAATGTGTTTAGAGAATTATTAATATATTTTTAAAAAAGTAAAAATTTAAAACGTAAGCATTTTTTGTATACATATAATCATTGTGTAATAAAATTACATATAATATATAATTAAATTTTCATACTTCGGTCATATTGCCTCTATTAATATATGGAGCTATACACCATGATAATACTGGGTAAGCTTTATCGCCTATAATGTATTCATTATTAGGAAAAAAATAATGTTCATTCTCTGATACGGAATGCCACAGATCAGAGTTCCTAAAAGTCCTGGCATCGTGAACAGACCCAGCAAAACCAATAAAACAATCTGTAAATATAAGGTCTGCATCGCAGACAGCCTGTAGTGTAATAGCATATTCTTTCTTTTTTGTTCTATAAGAGATAGGATGGACCTGTGTAAATAGATATAAAATTTAATAATTGGCAATATTTTTTTTGTGTATTTTTTATAAATTTTTATAAGTAATTAAAGTTACCTTAGGTGCTGGAATAGGAATATGACTCTCGTTAATTGCCCCAATAACATCAGGAAGAGAACCAATTTGTGAAAAACGATGTTTGACCGCCTCCAATCGATCTTCTACAGGCCATTTAATAAATCTGTCAGTTAAATCATTTAAAGAAGCCACAACTCTTCTCATGAAATCATGCAACATTGATTTACTAATACCAAAACGGTCAGATACTGATCTAAAAAAAAAAGAATTGTTATTAATTTCTTTAATGCAAAAATTACATGTGTTTAATAAACTTACCTAAATGAATCTGGAGTTGCAAGTAACCACAGAACTGACAGTAATTGTGTCCAAATATCTAATGTAAGTCTTTCAGTTTCAGCTTTTTCTACTTAATTTAGGTGCCAATATTTGCTCCAAATTTTCATATGTTTTTCTAGTTAATCGAAAATGTTCTCTAAATTGTTTTCTTGTATAATTATGTATTGTAAGAACATAATCTTCAATTCTTACAACACGCTTTAAATTTCCACAAACGCAAACCCGTTCTGCAAATTTATTTGCCTCGTAATTCCATTGATCACATTCTTCATCACTACTCTCCTCACACTTGAGTCTTTCAGTAATGGTTTTCAATAAATTATGTCCATTTATTGTAGCAATTGCAACAATGACATTTCGTCGATGCTCCTCCATTTTTGAAAACACACCAAGTATCTGTGAGAAGCGTTCGGCGACACTCAACACTCGAAGGCACACGGTTTCCCCACTACCTATCCACTGAAACTCACGAAATCTCACGTTTCCGAACGCAGCTTTAACGCGGACAGCGAGTTTTCAAAGAAAAAAAAAAGAAAAAAATAAAAAAAAGAAAAAAGGAGGCGATTCCGCGCGGCGTAATATTCGCATAATTTCGCAATATCGCGGAAATGATCTTGTACGCATTGTACGCGGTGCAATATCTTTATTTATTGCATCGTCAATTTAGGTACCTTTCGACGGCGTATGTAAAGATAATGATAACTTGCACCCGAGAAACGCGAACGTGTAATTCGCAGAAGTGGCGCGGTTGTGATTGACATTTAATAGAGATCGATGAAATTCTTCGGCAATAATGGCAATTCTGTGACGAGTGAATCATTCTCTGTATGAAACGCAAATTATACAACGCAATGCGTACAAGCATGCTCGGATAGCTACGCGCATAGATGTGATGTACATGGAACAGACGAGCATTATGATAATCGACTTACATAAAGCTCGCTCACATCTGATAACAGAACCAGCGGCATAAATTTATCAGTTGATTAAATTTGAATGAAACATCTAAAGCCAAGGCTGTAATACATAGAGTTATGTTCTATCTCTTTCTATAAGCGCAACGCGGTAATATTTTTTCCAGCCGCATCATATATGATAAAAAATTAATTATAGTTATACAGTTTTATAATTCTCTTTTTTTATTTTGCAGATTAATTTAGAGTAATTTCTCTCAGTAAAAAAAAAAAAAAACAAAAAAACAGCCTTGCAGATAATAATTATAATCATTTTTTAAATCGTGCTCTGTTATAAAAAAAAAATAATTTTAATTTTTCTGTTAAGTAATTAGAATTGACTAAATTATTTAATGTCTCGTCGCGCTTCCGCTACGGAATAGTAGGGTCCACCTTCGCGCAACGATCACACATATGCGAATCTTTAAAAAAGCGTGCGTGTTCGATCACGACGAAAGAATTTTGAAACAAATGTGCTCCAATGGAAAACGAAACTTTCGTATTCGATTGGCGATGTTTCGCCATTTTTCCGAGAGGGAGGACACGCACGCTTCCTAGCGCGTAGCGTGAGAGATAATCCTTCAAATCTATCGCTCTTTCAAGATCGCGTGTACACAGACGAGTGACAAATGATAAGCCGTGAGCTGTGAATGACCGACTAAGTAAGCCCACTTATCAAGAAAAATTGAGATTCTTTTTTTGAGCCATCTCGCGTCGCAAACTCTTTCGCTGAAATATCGGACTTTAGTTAACGCTCCTTTATTTTCCAGATGAATAGCCACGTCGTCATTTACGCCTATCAAACCTTTACGTTTTCATTTGATAAGTGGGACTTCGTACTTGTGTAATATCGCGTACAATTGACGGCTGATCATTACTGTTCGCCGTCGACGTGCTCGTGATCTCTGACACGCTTCACTTCGGCGGTAGAGTTCTCTTCCGTTAGCTCCGCGATTCGTCACCGGAGAAACGCTAAGAGGAAGCTTGTGCGCGCGCGTGTGAATGTGACGATTACGAATGCTATCACGCTCGATCTGAATCTGCAAATCTCTTTCCTACGCAGAGTCTCTGATTTTCGATCGTGATGCTAGCGCACCCTTCTCAATTTACGAATTTAGCATTGCATTGGTAGTGGTGAAACGTGAAAGTATAAACTGTACCGAAGGCTCTGAACCAAGGAAATAATCTCTTATTTTCCAGCACCGTCTTTCCATCTTTTTTTTTTCTACTCTGGCCATCTCTCTTTCTCTCTCGTTCTATTTCTTACTCTTTATCCTTACTCTCGTCTTAATCTTTTTACCTATTTCCCTATTTTCGTTCTTGACTGGCATCCCTATTTTGTCTCACAATCAGATCTCACGATAAACTCCCGCCGGAACAAGTAGAATAAGCGATTGCGACGAGAATTAAAATCCCCGTAAACATGTCAAGTTTATTAATGTAGTATGGGACACGATACGAACGGAGGACTTATTCTCGGAAGTCAAGGAGAAGAGGAATGAATTTGCATGGAACGCATTTCGATTGTGTGAGAATTGTTCGCACCGAGCATCAGTAATAAATCCCATAATGCCACTCAAGAGTTACAACTCTCTACCTACGCTACGGTCCACCGTCATCATACTTCTCTTCCCACTTCTATAGGCTGCCTCCTGTCGCTCTGCAGTCGCGAAACTTCAACTTGCGTAGCCGTACGATAAGTAAAGCGTATGACAAGTCACTTTCTGAGCTGTACTAGCTACTTATATACCGCCATGCCACCCACCGCCATTGTCGTTGCTACCCCCCGCAACTCTAACTTTGCAACTCCTCGTGATCTCGTGTCGCTCACCTAGCTCCCGTGGATTTCTGCTCTACGCTGTCGATCCTGTCAGCCTCTTTTACTAGCCCTCTAAAACGTCGCGATAGGCGCGGCTCGGCGTACACGATTGTAGATTATATCAGCGTTTAATCCTCTCACGCTATGTCAGACTTGGTAGTCGCTTCTCTGCCTATTGTCTCATTCTCTCTATCTGTCTCTTCTTCTCTCTCCCCCTTTCTCTCTCTTTTTTTAGTCTATTTTTTATCTCTATTCTCTACGGTACACGTATTTCGAGAGCCACGAAGTTGCTTTTCTGTCTCTTTATCTCTCTTTCTCTCTCTCCCTCTGGCAAGGCTTATTAAAAGTTCCACCGTAAGAAAGAAAAAAAAAAAAAAATATATGATTGGCGCATACTTCACGATCACGTAGAAATTTAGACCTTATCTCGAATCACACGCAGAACTTTAGTGCTCGTTTCTCTTTGCCCCCCTCGCTCCCTCTTCAGCCCCGTTTTTTGCCAATTCTGTCTCTCCTTCTGGTTTCTTTGACACGCGCCCGAGCACCCGTGTCTCGTGCGACTGATGCAGTACATAGTATATTACGTGCATGGCGCACACACTGATTGATTCTGCTGCTGGTAACAAAGTGAATCTCAATACACGGAGCATATTGACAGTAGACGATATATGGAAAGTACATCGCTCTCTTCCCCTACTTTTACTCCTCCTCTTCTTCTTCTTCTTTTATTACTTCTACTTCCTGTACCACCTTGCTAGTTTTGCTCACTGCTTTTCAAGTGGCATTGCTCGACGTGCCAAACGTATTTATAATTATGCCATAAGGGCTGCGAGGGTTTAGCTACGAAGTTCAAGAACGAGTATTTCCGCCGTATGGTTGTTAAAATCAATACATCCGACGATGCGATGTACGGTTTAAAATCTGGCTTTTAAACGTAACATGAAACGCAACATGTAGATTCAAATGAGAGATTGTTCAACACACGCACATGCGTATTAAATTATTTTACGTGCATGTGTACGGACATATTACATATCGGTATTCGATACGGGTACAATTATATATATTTCTGTATAAATATCAATACGCTGCCGTCAACGGCATAAAATTAGAGTAATTATTTTGGCCGTTGAATTGCGTTACATGGAAATTTGGATTATTTCTTTGAGTTGCAGACCGCGAACCTCCCCCTCTCCATTGTAATTCATTAATTTCACGGACGGCAAAAGCCGTTAATACGAACGTCCCGAGTTTTGATGCAAATCATATTTATACTACCATACGCAGCGGAAATTCTCGCTCTCTGATCTCGATGAAGACAGATCAATTAACTCTAAATATACGAGTCGAAGGTAACGATGATAATCTTGATATCAATCGCCTAAATACGCAATCGGTATATGTATAAAACGCGTTTATTATGTCGAGACTCGGAATGGGGAATACAGATCGGGGAAAGAAAGAGAAAGAAGAATTGTTAAAAAGCAAAATATTACCGAGAAAACTGAAAGAAATACTGAAATAGAAGAACTTTGTTGTGAGTAAAGAATAATAGAGCAAAACAGGCTCTCTTGCGGAACGTTCCGCTAGAAATAATAGACGAATATGTGCGCGAAAATATTCACATAGAGGAACGGAGAGCTTCATATTTTAGAGACATCGGAATACAATCCATTATTCGTGATATACGTGAAAAATATTTCTAAAGGCTAATTCGCAAATTGAAAAAAAGGAAAAAGAAAGAAAAAAACGAGAAAAACGTTGGTCGATAATATGTTACCACTTTTGTACAAATAGAACGTTCCCGCGTTCGAATCGCTTCCTAGCCTTAAAAATTAACGAAAATAATATCCGGCCGCACCCGTGCATCTCGTGACGGCGATAATGATCCGGCACAATGTCATACATCGTATTTCAGAAATTCCGACATGCAGCATGCAAAATCACTGCGGTCGACTATTACGAGAGAACCTGTGCATGATGATTATAGTTTATTGCGCGTGGAATCGACGATACATAACAATACACGCATTATCAACGATGAAATAATGGAGACTTTGGCAGTGTGCAAGAGATGCCGACAAAGGGAGAGAAAAAGAGAGAGAGAAAGAGAGAGAGCTAGAGAGCACAGCACGCACGCGCGGGTGTGTGTGCGTGTGAATGCGGAGAAATATGAAGCTGATCGCACAAGAGTGGGAATTGCATTTCGATGATGCAACAAACATGTATTTACATATATGAATTGCACTATATATCCTACTGCAAAATATAATCTATTTTGCATCTATATACAGAAAGAAAAGCTTTAGAATCTCTCTTATCCCTCTTGAAGCTATTGAATCTATAATAACGCAACATTTCCGCAGCGATATTTAGCTGCCATACGCTTTTGGCCTCATCAATAAGTCATCAAAAAAAAAAAAAAATCTCTCGCAATTTCGCACGGCTGATTAACGTTAATCATTCGCGGATAATTATAAAAAATGTATCATTATAACTATGTCGCCCATACCTGAATGATATTGCCATTCGTTTGGCTTCCGCTCTAACAATTAAAATTTATAATCGAGAGATTTCACCGAACGCTCGTCGCGATTGCCGTAAATTGTTAGAAAAACCGGAGATCCATCTCGCACGAATTTTATTCCGCGTACAAAAGCAGAAAGTAATAATTTCGTTACGTTTAATAAGAATCGATTGTTAAAATCAAATTGAATGGAAATCTCCTCGATGCGGTATCGTGCGAGAAAAATACGGAATACGTGATAATCTTAAGCAACACGAAATAGCTTTACTTCCGCACTGATCGCTTAATACGCGGATGTTCACGTTAGCCACTGTCGGAGTGCTTAAGGGCGGTCCATTTTACAATTAAACGTAGTTAGGTTTAACTTCACGGGCCATTAAGTTTTCACGTAGCTCGTTCCGCGACGATATATCATTTTTATTGCTGATAAGCATGCAACGGGACGCGCAATTTGGACGACACCGTTCGAGAACTGCACTAACTGCAGCCGCGACTGGAAATTCCTATCTTTTAGTATTTTCTCTTCCTCTCTCTACTCCCACGTATCATTGAACCCCCTATATATCCCACTAACAGAGACGACTCTCCGGACTGTATATATAACTTGTTATTTGAACGTCCACTTTCATTATTGGCCACGTATGGTCGCATGTAAAGATAAATATATCTCAGGATCAAATAATTTTCTGTACGATGTAAATATAAGATCGAAATTACACGTCTACCTTCTCGTATCTATGTAAATGCTGCGCTTCCTTTTGTTCTTCATTTTTTAACTCATTTTTAAATATTTTAAACTTTTAATTCGCTCGTAAATTTTTTTTTTTTTAATTATTTAGGATTGTTTTATACAATTTGCGATAATTGATAACGTCGGTTATTTTTTATGTTAGCAGGACATATGTATGAGGAACGATTGAATATATTGAGATTTAAATATAGTTGTAGAGTCTATTACTATCTCCTTTCTGTCTCATATTTTTCTTTCAACATAATTTTAATTCTGCTTTCCTTACCCACCCAAGTTTATGATTACAAAGTCTTTATATACATACATAAATCGTGAAATTTAATATCTAGAAAGAACGCACTATCTTTTTCTCGCTCAAATGAAAGAGCACGAAATATCGCGGTACAAAAAATACAAGAAATCATAAAAAAAATCACGTAAAAAAAAAATTAGCGCTCTTTAACGTTGCGTTGTAAAAATATAAAAATGCAAGCCACGTTTAGAGGAAGAAAATATTTTCAGACTTAAAACTTTTCAATTTCCAAAGTCAAAATTTTACAAGCGCGAACACGGAGAAATTTCGGACGCGGCGAAAGAATGTGTAATAACTGTGCGCACATTATACGGCCGAGATGCTGGGTTTCTGCTGCGCTGGACCGCGAAAAGAGCGTGCTTTAAAAGAGTAATCCACGCGCGGAACAGCGTATAAACGAGTGCCAAACTGTCGACAATAATCTCAGTCGGAACATGCGCTCCTCGCTAAAGGGATATGTAAGTCTTGTGAAAATCCGTTCGCGATGCGGTAACCGGCGCACCGAACGCATTGAATAAAATTCCGAGATATCGTACCAACGTATGGACCGCAGCGTGGTGCAGCGAAATTTACGACTCCTTTCCTCTCGTACGTGCAACAATCGTATAAACGAGTCCGTACCGCTGAATCTTCGTTACAAGAAATATGAACTTAACGGAAATGCTACGTGACTCCTTAGAAATTATTTCTTTCTCTCTCAGCGAAATTAAACCGCAACACGTGTTATTTAAAATAACTCCATTTATTAAACATGATACTCAGAGACTACAAATATAACATTGTTTGAATTATTTTTATCCCATTTATATTTTCCCATTCTAATTATTTCTTCGTTTCTCTTTCTTACTCCTTCACATTTGTGATTAAAAAAAAAAAAAAGAAAAAAGCGAAAAACTGTTCTTAATTATTTTTTGTAACTGTTTTGAGTACACATTTAATACAATGCAGTGTAATGAACGATACGCCGTCTTTTCGGAGCGCAGCCTGTAAATACTTCTTAGATTACTTGGTTTAAATAATGCACCGAAAGAATTACTATTGGTAACGATAGTCGCATCGCAGTCGCGAGGCACAATGGACCAACAATGCTGCGGAAACTCGTATAGCGTTCAACGTGATTTATTTATTTACACCTCCGCACATAGCCATCGACCACGTACGCCCACAAAAGCGCAAGCTACCGACAGGTGGACGATACTGATAAAAATCGTAAGAGAACACGCATGTGACTTATTTAAATGCCTATGTATGCGTATGTGTGTTTCGCTAACATTCACCCACGCGACAAAATGAAACGAGGCTACGTTGTCGTCAGTTACAATAGCTATCGCGTAAAGCAGAGACTCTCAACGGTTTGTAAAACTGAAGTTTGTAACGTGTAACGATTTAATTGCCATGGGAAAAAAAAGTATATGACATAATAATTTTACTTTAATTATTGTTAATCCAAAAAAAAATGTAAAGTATGTGCAAAAAATTATTTGCTACTAACGCGCTACTTTCAAAGCATTTTTTTTTTATTTTATTTCTAATTAAAATTAATTATAATAATTTTTTTAAGTGTGAAATTATTTTTAGCAAAATATTCTTTAATAAGCTGTTTAATTGAAGTCAGTTACGACAATCATAATTAAGTTATCTGTTAGGAAGCATTGCTTTTTATTTAACTAGAAGGAACCATGCGCACCTTTCGCGTGCGTTATTTTTCGGAAGGTTCCGATTCGTGCGCGTCATAATAATAATTGGGGAGAGACATTAATTAACCATAATAATTAATTACGAAAAAAATGATGCAACTTACCAGTCTGCATGAGCTTCAGCGGAGTTGTAAATTTCAGCCGGTGACTGTAACATAAAGAGAAAAATATGAATGTAAACATGCTAGTTAGTTCATAAATTTAACAAAAAAAAAAGGAAAAAAAATTTTTTTTTTAATTTAATTTATAAAATTGATATTTACCTAAGAGTTGCTCCGCCGATGCATGATGTCCCCCGGACCTGCTCCTCCTCTCAGATGGGACGTGTCGAGTCATCCTTCCGCGCACAAGTCACTCGCGAACACCCCGACCGTGATTTTATAATTACTCGCGAAAATGACTCAATGATCGCGCGTTCCATGTTCGGCACTCCCGTAAAAAAATTACCGTAAAAAAAGAACGCCCGATGAATAGCGGCACTTCCGAAACGACCGACGAACCGGCCGCGGTTCGTATAACATTGATACTCTGGGAAAAATAAAGTAAGTTAAGGAACCCATTTTGGGGCCCATGGTTAGTAATCAAAGTATTTGGTTTGCTCGTAATCACAATTTTATGTAACCTAGTATTTGGATTAGAAATACGTCATCAAATTAATGACGTCATAGTAATGGTATCGGTTAGAAACTATAAATTTTAGTTAAGTAAACGCGAATGACACATCTCGTAACCTTATTTTAGGAATACGTAAATAGAAAACACCGATTAGCTTAAAAGAAATTTTAATTTAAACTTCCCTGTTAACTAAAATACTTAAAAAAAATATTAAATAATGGAAACAAAATTTTAAGTTACGGCTAATATGAATATTAGAATATTTAAGTAAAGATATCAAGTACATATAACAAAATTATGATTAGAAATAACTATAAGTTCAGCTTATTCTTTTCCCATTTTTCAGTTTCCGTAACTTAAAATTTATCTTATTTTTAATCAAATATAAAATTGTCTGTAACCATTTGGTATTTTCAATGTAATCTAAAAACAGAGATAAATCTTTATGTGCTCTCTTAATGTGAAACAGTGGATATAGGTATTCACTAATTGATAGTGATGGTTGATTTCATTGAAATCTTGCTAAGTATGCAACCATCACTGACAATTAGTGAATATCCACTGTTTCACATTAAAAGAGCACATAAAGATTTATCTTTTTTTGGATTACATTGAAAATACCAAATGATTACAGACAACCTTACATTTGATTAAGATTAAGAATAATTTTCACTTTACTAAATTATCTTAACATCTAGAGCCTATCGATAGGTATAAATAAATTATCAAATTGATTTCAGATTAAAACAATATTTATTATTGTTTATCATAGGAATTAACAAATATTTTTAAACTTGTTAGAAGTGAAACTATAATATAAATACATTAATTTGTAGTTCTTGTATATATTACATAAACGCTAATTTAATCTAATGGGTATCTTACGGTTACATATAATTGCAGTGGCGTGGATAAAATTGTTAATGTATTGGGCAAAGGAGCAACAAGATTTTGATAAGAAAAGACTTTTTTCACATCAGTTCTTAAAACTTGATAAGCATAGTAATGCTCATTAAATGTTACTGTTTTAAACAAGCGGCAGATAAAATGCACTTGATCATTATCTACGACATAAATCTCTTCAATTTCAGCAAACGTTGGTAAAAAATCATTCTCCTCGGTTAATTCAACAGTTACGTTGTAGGAAGGTTTGAAAAAAATCCCGTCAATTTTTATCCAAGACACAGCAAAAATATTCGTATTTGCAGACAGAGTATCCCATATATCGCGAAGAGCTAAAATAGTTTTGCGAGAAACAGCTTTTATTTTACCGTATGTAATTCGATTAAATTTTTCCGTTTTAGAAAAGATCGTTCAACATTAACTGATTTTTTAATGCAATAGTTTTGCAAATATTTACCCTGCCAGCAGCACAATGCGCTACCATTTTCGACAGTCTATGTCTCGCTTCAAATCTGAATGTCGACAAGAGTGCGAGAGGACCAAACATTTTCATTAATCGTGGGTAATGAATCATGAAATGAAATTTAGGTTTTAATGTATTATTAGAAAGCTTCAAATATTGTCGGTTAAGTTCTTCGAGATCATAGGCTAACGCTTCACACGAGTCAAAGTAAACCCTTCGATTTATTAATCTGTCAGTGATTCGTCTTAATAATAAAAAGAAATTCCATACAGGGTGATTTTCAGGTATATATAAGCCAACAATTAATGCAAAATATCGTATTAATGTAAACATTTGAGAACCAGATGTTTTATATTTCACTTGGTGACCTTCAATAGATATTGTATTAGATGGTTTTGAAATATTATCACAACCGAAATCAAAGGTACTTAATTTTATTTTTAATAAAGACAAAGGTATAAGTTTGTAAGTTTTAATTTGTGAGAAAAGTATAAACTGTATAGCATATTGGCAAACTCCTTGAAACCAATCATGTAAAATATCAGTAGAAACATTTTCAAAAAGGTTAAATCCCTCGACTTTTAACCAACAACATTTCTCTTTTATGCCCGTCTTAGATAAATCGCATATTTTAACATCAGAAGCATAAGAGTCCATGTTTCTCAATAAATTAACATCTTCCCTCATTAAATTTTGAAGACCGTCTTTGTCTACACAACATATTCGACAAGGATAATTTGAAGAAAATGATTCTGTGAAATCAAGAGCTCCAGATAAAGCCAAATTGTCTCCAACAAAAGCACATAAATAAAATTTTATTACGCCATTGTATGCATCTGTTTCGACGGTAATGCCATTTTTGGAAAGATTATTTAAGCAATCAATAATCTTACTAAAAATTACAGCGTTACCAAATTTAACTCTATCAGATGAATGAAACAAACCAAGAAGAAATATACTTAAAAAGTTATTAACAAAATGTAGAGGCAAAAAAGGCAACGATACATAAACTGCTCCCAACTTATGAACACCGGCTTGAGCTCCTAACGGGTTTCCAATTTCGAAATCATCCCAGTATACAATAATAGGAAAATGTAAGCCTATTTCGTTTTCAAATTTTTTTTTTGTTAATTTTCAAATAGAACCTTGCACAATATTTTCAATGCCCGATTCACTATTTTGCAATCGAACCTGATAATCTAACGTCTCTTTAAGAACATTCGGTAAAGAAAAAAATGATTTTAACACTTTATCTAACTCTACAACCTGCATTGTGCACTTAATTGGAACTGTTAGCTGTCCGAAAGTCGTTCGTTTTCCCTGCAGTTTTTGGCCAACGGTAACCTCAGTTGCTGGAAAAAAAGTTCCTAATTCTTTGTAATAACGAAGGCGCCGAAAATCCGACACAAAATCTTCTAAAGAACTGGAAATAAAAAGATCCGATGGTTTAACATAACTTACTAGTTCATTATAAACATCCAAAGGTAATATTTCTTTCAATCTAACAAAAATTCCTTCCTCAAGATCAATCGAAAATATATTATGTAATTCGTCTACAATTAACTGAACTATATTTCTAGGAATTAAAACATTGGCATACAAAGAGGACAAAAGAAAAGAAATTTGAGTTTGCAAAAACTTAAAAGTAGAAATAATATTTTGTTGTGACGAAGGTAAACTTACAATTAAATTATTATCGTTGCCTTTTTCCTCTAAAGAACTAAAATTGTAATCGTTACTTTCGATATGATTTGCATGAGCCCTCTGTAAATGTTTTCTAAGAGAGCGAAGAGTGCTGTATTGACGAAAACAATTTGGTTGTCCACAAAAATAATGTTTATTAGGACAAAATTTTCTAATGTGATTAATAAGCTGGAGGCAATTACAGTATTTTTTTTTACACGAAAAACAAATAAACATTTTTAAAAGTATTAAGTAAATCAAAATTAAATGAAACTTATAAGTTAACATAAACGGATTCTTCGTCTAATTTTTGTGACGAAGATTCAGTTATATTCTCAAATAAAGGAGCTCCACAAAAAACGTCTGTATCAAAAGAAAGGTCAGATGTAAAAAGTGATGGATTATTATTCGATGATGATGGCTGGAATAGTATATCTGAAGAATTTTCTACATTTTCAGTAACAGTTGAGACAAAAGTTTCAGAGGATGCTCCCGATACTGGCTCCTTACTAACAAAACGCAAATCTGTTAACAGTTGAGAAATACCCGCAGTTACTCTATTTTTATCGCCTATTCCATAAAACGCTAACGATATTAACGTCCAAACAGACTTAGATTTTAAGGGAAACTCTGCCTGCAAAGCGTGAATGATCTTAAAAGCTACATCGATTGCCTCGATCAGTGAGGTAAATTTATAATACGTTTCGTCGACAACTACCCACGCAAATTTAATTGCCTTCCATTCCCCCGTGGCAAACACAGAGGGTTGAAATGTTTCACCCGCTGATTGGAGAGCCTCCTTTCTTAAAGCTACCACTTCTTGAATATGCGTATCGTCATCTAATAATTTTACAAAATCATCTCTGATTTCAATGTTTGTCGGTTTCATTAACTTTTTTTTAGTGTCAGTTTTTTTTCCCGTGTTTGAAGCCGACCTACCGGGCGACGGCGTAATCAGAGGCAATAAAAGAATAAGGGCGTCGTTTCGGAAAGGGTTTTCTCCTAATCAAATTAAAATAAGTAACGCAAATTCAAAAATAATAAAACAACAGAAATATTCCTCACTTATAAATCATATAACTTACCCTCTGCACTTTCTAAAATGAGTGTATAATTTATCTTTAGGTTTTTGTCTGACAGCTTCGCTAATTTCAGTTTGGTTAATTTTATAATCTTCTCTTTCGCCAGAGCAATGTTGCTGAAGAGGTTGTTTTCTTTTCCGTGAAACTCTCTTGTAAAATCATCGACAAGCTGTACAAATAGAAAAAAATTATTTAATTATGTTAATGTATATAAAATTATAAAGCATTATCGTTACATTACAATATTTATATCTGTATAATAAATACTTACAAGTCTGTATCCTTCTTGAATGCGTAAAGCAGGAAATTTTTTAAAATAATTATATATTCCTCCTTCAGCAAGGATACTCTTTCGTTCTGCTAAAGTAGCTCGCCAAAAATTTTCAACTGGGCTCCAAGGGTGAACATTATATTCTAAAAAGTTTAGAGCTTTCCTAGTCTCTTCCGTATCTAAAAAGAATAAGAGAATAAATTTAAAAAAATTAGAAAATTTACATTTATTTAACCAGTAGTTTAATCTGGCAGAACTAATATTATAATTCATGCATACTCACACGATGTAGGATCCAACGGCTTTATTTTTTTTGAAGAACAATTATCCACCGATATGGGTGTTGGTGACCTACTGGATTTACTAGATGACGTTGATCTTTCTGATGGCGGCAGTATGCCACTCTTTCGCAATTTTTTCTTTTTTAACATACGCTTTATAAAGAGGTCCCGACAAGTTTCTTTGTCTTTGAAACGGCGTTTTTGGCAAAAAGTAAGAAAAAAGACGCAGGAGTAGTTCCAGGAAATATTTCGCACAATTCATTGGCCAAACATTGAAATGCGGTGGATTCGATGAGTCTTGAGGGATCTTTTTCTAGAATAGCATCGATCACTAAAACGCTAGCGTTTTTTCGATCCTCCTCGACAATAACTTCCTTCTCTGTACTTTTTTCTAAAAGTAATTTCCCCAATTGGGTTTTTGAAAGATATTCACGACACTAAAAATAAATATTACATTAAAGAGTGCCGTGTAAATTGTAGCATGCAGCATTGTTTTAATTAAATTCTTACAATGCCAGATGGAAAAGGCCGTCTATTAGATGATACTCTGTGTTTATTATTATTAACCTCGCCTTTTTCTACTTCGTTATTAATCTAGATCAAAAAATAAAGTAATAAAAATAGTGATTAATACATTGTAACAAATAGAAATTAAAGGAAAAAGCAACCAAAACATAAATTAGATTATAATATGGGTATTAATTAAGGCTCTAAATGCATATTAAAAAATAAATATATTAAACAAGCTAACGCTACTAACATTTGAATCTGCGGGCAAGTCAGAACAGTTCATATCTGCTTTCCATGATTCCAGTAAATTGCGAAATCTACTTCTCATTCCAATATTAGGAATGAGTTGTTTTAATTCATTTTCATTTAATCCTCTCATAGTACGAGCATCAATAGTTTCTTCTATATAAAATATAATAAAAATATACTATAATAATAAATTCACATAAAAAAAATTATATATATATGTATATATACAGGGTGTCCGAAATATTACTAGCAATATTAAAACTGTGGGTAGGAAATCAGATTTGGAAACGAAAAGTCCTTTACGAATTTGTAAAATTCGTAATTATTATTGAAAAAAAAAATTAATTTGTATAGCGCATAAGCGACAAGGAAGCTGAGCGTGAGTGAGCGCGACAGGCGACGGCGCCATTTCTAACCATTCGCCTGTCGCGCTCACTCACGCGCAGCTTCCTTGTCGCTCTTGTGCTAGACAAATTAATTTTTTTTTTAATAATGGTTACGAATTTTACAAATTCGTAAAGGACTTTTCGTCTCCAAATCTGATTTCCTATCCACAGTTTTAATATTGCTAATAATATTTCGGACACCCTGTATATATGTATATATATACAGGGTGTCTCAAACCAAATAGAAAAGATTTCGGAAATAGGTAGGGCTTCGAAAAATAAGTAGAAAAGTTATATGCGATTTTGCAATTTAGGCATTAATAATCGAATGTAAACCGTGTAAATATTGACGCCCCCCGTGCGAGCAAGAGTGCGGTTTCCAAGCGACCAAGGCCTTTCGGACGGCAGTTTCCCTCACCACGCTCGTATCGACACTTCCCTCGCCCATGCGACATCCTCCGGCCGCCAATGAACCGATACGCCCAATCTTACATAGGGAGACAGGCCGCCCCTCCGAGGCCTCGCAAGGCCTTGGTTTACATTCGGTTATTAATGTCTAAATTGCAAAATGGCATATAACTTTTCTACTCATTTTTCGAAGCCCTCCCTATTTCCGAAATCTTTTCTATTTGGTCTGAGACACCCTGTATACAGGGTGTCCCAGTTGATATAAAAAAGTTCTTAGCTGTAGGTTGGGCTTCGAAAAATAAGTAGAAAAGTCCTATACGGTTTTGTAAGTTAGGCGTAAATAACCGAGAAAATAACATGTAAAGATTTGACGCCCCCCGTGCGAGTAAGAACGCGCCGCTGAAAGCTACCGAGACGCTGGAAGTACGGCCCATCCCACGCGACTTTACAAAAATCATAGATTGGGCGGTTCGGTTCTTAGGCGAGTCGGAGGACGGTGCGCGGGTAAGGGAAGCGACGATGGTGGGGAAGAGGTTTGGCCGTCCGAAATCACAGCTTACGCTATTATCGCGTTAATGTATATTATCTATTCAAGCATCGAGCAATGCGCGAAGGAAATTGTAGGATTTATTTTCTATTCGTGTTCGCGATTATTTACTTGATTTAAGGTCTTTATTATTATAACTTTAATAGATAAGCAACCTGATGAATAAAGTATTATTTTTTAATTGTTTCGACTATGGAAATTCTATTATTGCGGTATGAAAACGCTATCGTTTCCACACCACCTCGCGAGGTAGATAGCTTGGCGCGTTTTTTTTTTAGTGGTGTCCCCAATAGGCCTAATCCACTGTTAAAAATTAGTGCATTAGCTGCTCAAAATGGTTGCCCTGTTGTTGAATGCATAATCGTGCTCTTTGAATAATTTGACGAGTAGCGCGATGTGCTACGTTCGGCGTAATTGTATTGAAGGCCGCTATGATGTTTTCGCGTACCTCTTCTACATTACGATCGCGCACATTCTCCACTCGATTTTTGTACACAAAATAATCGAGGACGTTAAGATCTGGAGATCTTGCTGGCCACGAAATTGGACCATTTCGGCCTATCCACCGATCCGGAAAGTGTCGATCCAAGACCATTCGCGCGCGACGTGAATAATGCGGTGGTGCTCCGTCGTGCTGGAAAATCATCGTTTGCCGCATTTGTAGAGGAAGCTCCTCTAACAAAATTGGAAGATGATTTTCCAAAAATTGCGCGTATCTTTCCCCATCGAGGCGCGGAGGCAAAAAGTACGGACCAATCTGCAAATTAATAATACAAATATTTAAAATTTGGTTTTTTATTATAATTTTTATGTAAGAAAAATACTTACTACTCTATTGCCAATTATTCCTGCCCAGACGTTTAACTTCCATCTAAATTGGAAGGCACACTGACGAACGGCGTGTGGATTTTGATGTTGCCACATAATGAAATTTTTAGAATTAAAAATTCCATTTGGAGTAAAAATTGCCTCGTCGCTCCATAAAATATTGTCAGGAAACGTCTCATCTTGACGACATTGAGCTAAAAAGACTGTCAACATACATTATTAATTATTATTAATTGAGAAATTAAATTAATTATAAGTATCAGTTATAACAAAGTATACATACATATGTACACGTTAGACAAATGTATGTATACGCGTTCTCAACGTATTTAGAGTCAAGCAGGTCGACTAAATGTTGTCGCGTCGATTGTGTACGTACATAACGTTTACATCGACCTGCTTGTCTAACAAGATTAAATGTTTTTTTCAAATTAAATGAAAACGATCAAATTGCTTGCAAGATTCACGATTCTGATAATAAAACAACGAATTGCTCGAATTAGATTTAACAAAAGAGTTTGCGCGTCGATCGTTTTATTCGCTTTTTCATGTATTTTGTCAAAACAATGAGTTTTAAGAAATGAAAAAATATAAATACCTTGACAAAAGATTGCGCGTTGCATCTGGTCCCGTGGGAGAAGATGTTGCACCCGTTGGTAGTGAAACGGATGCAATCCATCCTCTCGTATCACGCGGTGCACTAATTGTCTTGATACACCCCACAGCCACGCCGCACACTATTCGTCGGATCATTTTCGAACTCGTTTAGAATTGCTTCCTCACGATTAATGTTCCGACGAACACCGCGATCAAATTGCACTAACTGTTGTCTCTGCACACTGACAAAAATTTCGCGCACGCCGAACGCATCTTAAAATTGTCCCAACCGTTGGATGGGCTCGGTTGGGAAATCTTTCGCGATAAATACGGGTTGCTTCTAACGCGTTTTCGTGAGCCATCCCGTAACAGATTAACATATCTGTGTACTCACTAGCTGTATACCGCATTTTTCAAATAAAATTGAAAGCACGTCTCGCAACACGTTCGCAAAGAAGCACTCGACTGTTAAAGAAACAACAAGTTATAAATATTGCTTGTGCTGCTTTTGTAACAAGGCGCCTAATATTATAACTAATAATTTTAATACCGGTTGGTAAATACATTCAACTTTTGCGAGTGGTCAATTTTATTCGTGTTAATTCTCATTAACAAAAATTTATTTCGTTTTTTTGTATAATTTTTGTTTAATTTTTATTTTTTGAATAAAATTGACCACTCGCAAAAGTTGAATGTATTTACCGACCGGTATTAAAATTATTAGTTATAATATTAGGCGCCTTGTTACAAAAGCAGCACAAGCAATATTTATAACTTTAAATTGTTGTTTCTTTTAACAGTCGAGTGCTTCTTTGTACGAACGTGTTGCGAGACATTAAGTGCTTTCAATTTTATATTGAAAAATGCGGTATACAGCTAGTGAGTACACAGATATGTTAATCTGTTACGGGATGGCTCACGAAAACGCGTTAGAAGCAACCCGTATTTATCGCGAAAGATTTCCCAACCGAGCCCATCCAACGGTTGGGACAATTTTAAGATGCGTTCGGCGTGCGCGAAATACGGGTTTTGTCAGTGTGCAGAGACAACAGTTAGTGCAATTTGATCGCGGTGTTCGTCGGAACATTAATCGTGAGGAAGCAATTCTAAACGAGTTCGAAAATGATCCGACGAATAGTGTGCGGCGCGTGGCTGAAAATGTGGGTGTATCAAGACAATTAGTGCACCGCGTGATACGAGAGGATGGATTGCATCCGTTTCACTACCAACGGGTGCAACATCTTCTCCCACGGGACCAGATGCAACGCGCAATCTTTTGTCAAGGTATTTATATTTTTTCATTTCTTAAAACTCATTGTTTTGACAAAATACATGAAAAAGCGAATAAAACGATCGACGCGCAAACTCTTTTGTTAAATCTAATTCGAGCAATTCGTTGTTTTATTATCAGAATCGTGAATCTTGCAAGCAATTTGATCGTTTTCATTTAATTTGAAAAAACATTTAATCTTGTTAGACAAGCAGGTCGATGTAAACGTTATGTACGTACACAATCGACGCGACAACATTTAGTCGACCTGCTTGACTCTAAATACGTTGAGAACGCGTATACATACATTTGTCTAACGTGTACATATGTATGTATACTTTGTTATAACTGATACTTATAATTAATTTAATTTCTCAATTAATAATAATTAATAATGTATGTTGACAGTCTTTTTAGCTCAATGTCGTCAAGATGAGACGTTTCCTGACAATATTTTATGGAGCGACGAGGCAATTTTTACTCCAAATGGAATTTTTAATTCTAAAAATTTCATTATGTGGCAACATCAAAATCCACACGCCGTTCGTCAGTGTGCCTTCCAATTTAGATGGAAGTTAAACGTCTGGGCAGGAATAATTGGCAATAGAGTAGTAAGTATTTTTCTTACATAAAAATTATAATAAAAAACCAAATTTTAAATATTTGTATTATTAATTTGCAGATTGGTCCGTACTTTTTGCCTCCGCGCCTCGATGGGGAAAGATACGCGCAATTTTTGGAAAATCATCTTCCAATTTTGTTAGAGGAGCTTCCTCTACAAATGCGGCAAACGATGATTTTCCAGCACGACGGAGCACCACCGCATTATTCACGTCGCGCGCGAATGGTCTTGGATCGACACTTTCCGGATCGGTGGATAGGCCGAAATGGTCCAATTTCGTGGCCAGCAAGATCTCCAGATCTTAACGTCCTCGATTATTTTGTGTGGGGATACATAAAAAATCGAGTGGAGAATGTGCGCGATCGTAATGTAGAAGAGGTACGCGAAAACATCATAGCGGCCTTCAATACAATTACGCCGAACGTAGCACATCGCGCTACTCGTCAAATTATTCAAAGAGCACGATTATGCATTCAACAACAGGGCAACCATTTTGAGCAGCTAATGCACTAATTTTTAACAGTGGATTAGGCCTATTGGGGACACCACTAAAAAAACGCGCCAAGCTATCTACCTCGCGAGGTGGTGTGGAAACGATAGCGTTTTCATACCGCAATAATAGAATTTCCATAGTCGAAACAATTAAAAAATAATACTTTATTCATCAGGTTGCTTATCTATTAAAGTTATAATAATAAAGACCTTAAATCAAGTAAATAATCGCGAACACGAATAGAAAATAAATCCTACAATTTCCTTCGCGCATTGCTCGATGCTTGAATAGATAATATACATTAACGCGATAATAGCGTAAGCTGTGATTTCGGACGGCCAAACCTCTTCCCTCACCATGCGTCGTCGCTTCCCTTACCCGCGCACCGTCCTCCGACTCGCCTAAGAACCGAACCGCCCAATCTATGATTTTTGTAAAGTCGCGTGGGATGGGCCGTACTTCCAGCGTCTCGGTAGCTTTCAGCGGCGCGTTCTTACTCGCACGGGGGGCGTCAAATCTTTACATGTTATTTTCTCGGTTATTTACGCCTAACTTACAAAACCGTATAGGACTTTTCTACTTATTTTTCGAAGCCCAACCTACAGCTAAGAACTTTTTTATATCAACTGGGACACCCTGTATATACAGGGTGTCCCAGATCAGAGGACAATGCCGAAAATGATAGGTAGATTTAATCGAATTAAAACGAAAAGTCTTTCATTATTTTGAAAAATTCTCAATAGTTTTCGAGAAAAAAATTAAAATTTATAAAATGTATAAGCGTAAGAGCGACAAGAAAGCTGCGCGTGAGTGAGCGCGACAGTAGAATGACTAGAAATGGTACCGTCGTCTGTCGCGCTCACTCAGCCCACGCTTCTTCGTCGCTCTTACGCGTACATAAATTAATTTTTTTCTTGAAAACTATTGAGAATTTTTCAAAATGGTACAGAACTTTTCGTTTTAATTCGATTAAATCTACCTATCATTTTCGGCATCGTCCACTGATCTGGGACACCCTGTATATATATATATATATATATATATATATATATATATATATATATATATATATATATATATATATACAGGGTGTTTGAAATAAGGTTTCCTTCCCGGTAACTGTAGATAGATATCGGAAATACAAATCGAAAAGTCAGATATCATTTAGTGAAATTCGTAACCGTTACCGAGTAAGAAATTACTGAATTTTGACGAATTAGCGCGGAGCACATAATAAGTCGGGCGCGGCAGGTGAGAGCGGGTGGGCCTTAGGGAGAGAACGGGGGTGAAACGCCGCGCGACAATTGTGGGGTGGGGGTGGGAGGAGTCAACGCGTGGTGTGATAGACAATTGTCGCGCGGCGTTTCACCCCCGTTCTCTCCCTAAGGCCCACCCGCTCTCACCTGCCGCGCCCGACTTATTATGTGCTCCGCGCTAATTCGTCAAAATTCAGTAATTTCTTACTCGGTAACGGTTACGAATTTCACTAAATGATATCTGACTTTTCGATTTGTATTCCCGATATCTATCTACAGTTACCGGGAAGGAAACCTTATTTCAAACACCCTGTATATATATATATATATAAAGTCAAAAAATTTAGAAAAACATATAATTAAAAAATTGAGATATAATGAAAAAACTGCTCTCTGAAATTTTTTGGAAGTGCTGATATGAAGTCTGATATTTGACCGAATAATTAATTTTTAAAAAGTTTTATTAGGATTTTCAGCAATAATGTTTCCATATAAAATTTACTAAAAAAATTATTTTAATTTGATTTTTTAATTATTTTTCAATTAATTTTAATATTGCTTTAAAGTCTTTCGTCTGTTAGAAATATTTAATAAAAAGAAACAAAGATTAAAATTGAGGTAAAAGTTAATAATTATTTAAAAAACGGGCTCTTACACAAATTCTATAAGTTACAACGCAGCTTCTTTCATATAAATTCTAAATTCTTTGTCGTATTACATGCAAAGACATTGTTATGTTAAAATGTGCAGCCAAAACCGTAAAATAAATATTTATTATTATAATATAAATTCTTCCGGATAAATTTTTATGGAAGCTATACATATGTGCACGAATTAAGCGCGTGATGATTGAAGCACACTCGCGTCTCGTGCTGAGACACATAACAAAAAAAGAAAACGAAATTAAAACGGAGTTTAATATGACAATGATAAATCAAAGTCCCACAATTAACAAAGAATCGAGTACACACTCGCGGCACGAAACTGCGTATTGAACGAATTGCGTAGGGCTGAAATACAAATCGACGACGGAAAAATTTGTTCACGCGAAGTTCACGTGCATTCCGGCAGGTTATACATGCAGATACTGTTTCTGTCGGGTAATTACCTGTAAATCGTGGTATAAGTTCGCCGAATTCCCATGAAATCAGAAGATCCCTCGTGAATTGATCCATCGAAAGTAGATTCAATACACAAATCACACAAATTATCACAATTATCACTAATTCACAAAAGAACTCGTCACTTTACACTTCGTCCTTATAATCGCTTAAACAAGTTTCCTCGACAAGACAATGCGTAAAACTGGCAGCCGCAACGGCGCCTGATGTGCCTGACGGCAGATACAGGAAGTTATAACTTAAATTTAGAAATGTGGATAATTCAGAAATAGGTTTGCTTAATCTAAAATCGCGATTACGAGTTATTGATTTAGGATAGCAAACTTGAAATTAGAGTTATAACCTAAACTTTTTTATAAGATACATTTTGAGTTAACAACCATAATTCAATTTCATATTTAAATTTTTCACTCGAAAATTTGGATTATAAAATAATCTACATTTTAACTTATGTAACAATAATAATGTTATACAAGTTATATGAATGTGAGTTGCGATAATCGCATTTGTAAAATAGTTAATTCAATTTTTTAACGACAAGTTACATTTGCAAATACGTCTTTTCCCGATCTTAAGATTTGGATTGATAACCATCCTCATCTATGACGTCATAGTTTTCTCATAAGCTATATTTCTAGTTAATTTCGCGTAACTAAAAATTGTAATTAGCTATTTCTATTCTTTCAAAAAGTTTTAAGTTATATTAATCTATTATTTCACTTAGCTAGTTTCCAATCCAAATATGCAAATAGAATTTTCACTTATTACACATTAACTAAAATGTAAAGTTGCTTAACTATCAAAAAATCGGTCGAAATTTTTCCCAGAGTATCGACGTGCGGCACTTTACACTCGCGGGATTGTCCACGGGATAGTCCACCAAGTCCAAGAGTCTCGTCGGCGGAATAAACGACGCCGAGAATTCTCGTCAAGCGGCGAATGAAACGGGCCGCGAGATAAAATTGTTCCCCGCGCACTTTATGTCCTTCAAGTTCCTCAAAAGTCACTTCGAAGCAGATTGAGATTCTCGGCCGCGACGGAGAAGACGCGCGAGGTGCAGGGGTCACACTCCGACAATGGCGGTCGCGGAAACTCGCTGAATGCCGCCGAAGGAGACGGCGAGTGAAGCGGGTCGGTAATGCTGGTCGTGAACGACGCGGCTAATATCACAACGGACGCTCTGTCCTCTGCGGCCGCTACGTAGAATAACACTGGAGTACACAATAAGATCGTCCGTTCCCGAGTCGACGACGTCGACACTAATTCGTACGCGAGACTGTCCTTACTCCGGTCGACAATACGCGTAATTTCGGAGCACTTAGCGACACGTGCTCGCGCCCGAAGCTCCGCAATAAGACTCACCGTAAGATATTTCGGCACTTCGATGGAAAAATGCTTGCTGTATCGCCCGACTACAATTACGCAAGCTATCGTGACGAAGTAAAAAACAAGACGGTTCACCTTGATTTGTTCCGTCGAATGTCGGTGGTCGAATGGACAACGGCAGGGTCCTATGCACGACACCGTGGTTCGTAGGGTTTCCAAAGTAAGGCGAGATGTAGGTACGCGACAATAAACCGCGAGAGAATACACGCAGAAGCCTTAATATCCGTCGCGAAACCCGTAGCTCCTCGCGTGGCCGGCGTGTTCTCTCAACTGCGCCACGGGCCGCGTAGATCATCCGAGATCCAGGCGATCGATGGAGCGCTGTGATTGATCGGCGCGCTAGGGTCTTCTTTCACCCCCCTCGATCGCCGCCAAGCGCCGAAAACGTGATCCGTGCACCATCGCTAGTGATTTTGGGTAAAGTGCCTGGAACATATTAATAATTTAAATATTAAAATTAAGTTTGTAAGCGGCAACAATATACGGTAATATTAAAATCGATTAACAGCTAATTCGGGCGTCACAGCGATTATTTTATTTAAAAAAAAAATGTATACCAATAGTAAAAGAAAACGAGGAAGAGAGAGAGAGAGAGAGAGAAATATATTAAATATATAACACATTGGCTTATCATCGTGGCCTCGTATCTCTTCCACTCGATCGAAGGATTCAATTGAGCAGGTGGACGGTCTGAGAGCCACTCGACCATGCCATGCGAGTTTCTGCGATTCCTTCTTCCGTGTTCCTTTTTTTTTCGCGCTCCTCTTTCTGTATTCTTGCAACCTGCTACAAAACTACTCGCTGCAGTCTCCGAGTATCATGCAACTTTGACGAACGTCGTATCCGAGAACGTTCGCTACTTTATTCCCCGTTCCCCGTGGCTGCACAATGAATCGACGATTTCTCTTTTCTCCTCTCTCATCACGACTTACTTCTTCCCTCTCGCAGGATAAAATTGTAACCGTTCCCACAAAAATCGAACGATGCGAGTCGACTGCTCTCTCGTTGAGAGAGTTATTTTAAGAAGAGAAGTTTTCGTAAGAGAAAATGGGAGAGAAAGAGAGAGAGGGAAAGAGGAAAAAGGAGAAGAAAAGAGAAAGCGTGAAAGGGAGAGAAAAGCTTGCGATGCTTGGTTCAAGAAAGCGAAAACTTACGAGAAAGTCAGAATCGGGAGTAATATTGTGGCGGAACTTCGACGCGAAATCGCAAGAGAGCAATCTTTGTAATAGTCCTCTTTCGACACATCCGCGGCGCACTTTTCAGGCATTCTCCTCCTGAACTTTTCATTCGCTGCGAGTTTACACTCCGGCTGAGAAAATACGACGGGACCACGTAAATAATCCGATCCGTCGACGAAGATATGGAGACCAAGGTGCGAAATACGAGACTGTAAATGGCGCGATTTAGGAAGGAGCGCTCCGGAATATTCATCGCGGAAATACCGGACGAAAGGGCCCGCGTGGCCATACGAAACACGGAAGAACGTAAAAAGGAGCTTTCGCACGTGGCCGGGTTGTAAACGCACACGCGCAGTAATCAAAGACGACCACAAAACGTACGAGCGATACGTATAAAACGCCGGAAACGAGGCGCATGGCCGGCGGACAAGAAGAAAAAGCTAGCGGCAGTGAAAAGCGACATTTATGAAAAGCAAAAGAAGGAGCGCTTTCTACCCGGAAGACGAATGTGTGCACATGACCGCTCGTGGTAATTGAAAAGTAATGGAAAGCGAGTAAAAATATTACGCCGAGAGATCCTTAGATGCAATCGGGTATTTTCCCTTCATTTCGTAGAGGAGCGCCGTCGACGAGAAAACAGAGGAGAGTCCTACGTGACATCGCCGGTAAAAATCGAGCAAATAACGAGGCGCCATATAAAACGGGCGCGGGGCAAACGGAACGATGAGTATAATGGAAAAGAGTGTTCCTACGAATGACATCGGCGATCAGAAAACGAGCAAAGTCGGCAGTGTAATGAGAACAAGCGTTCGTCGAGAGCGTCAAAGAACGTTGCGAGAGCATTATTAAAATTCGTAGCAGTCATCTGCAGGGAATGAGGTCTCTCACCGATTTTCGACTGTAAACGACATTATGCCAAGGCGATGTAAAAATGCTTCCCTAAAGCGGAATAAAATTGAGCCCCAGAGATTAAGTGCTAAGTCAGCCGGACGTGGATGAACTTGCGCGAGCTGAGCGAGATTGTAACCTTCGCAAAATGAACTACTTCCTTCCCCCGTTTTCTCAATCACCACCCCCTGTGTCGAGCCAAAAAAAAACGACAATAAAAAAAATAAAATACGCTGTTAATATTACGCTTCGCCGGTAAACTGCAGCGTCATTGTTGAAATTAGAGAAATGTACGGAATTACTGAACAAGCACCGAGGCTAGTTTCGATTGCGTTTCAACGTAGAACGGATGCAACTCGTAAACAATATTCGATAAAATGTACGCAAGATAGAACGCTGTGTCGCGATCATCGAGGTAATTAGGTATTTTTATTGTTAATTCATGTCTAACGGAATGAGTTCCGAAACGCTTGCGCGAAAACGAGAGCGAGATAATGTGGGAAAAAGAGAAATAAAAACCGAGCGGGCGTTCGTAGTATCGATAAAACCGGTCGTTCCGAGTAACCAAGGGTCCGTTTCGCAAGTCGTACGTAAATACTGAAATTGAGTAAAGTAGTAAAGCTGGACCTGCAGAACGAACCCGTAAAACTTCATAATAAAAAAGTGATGGATGCAATTTGACAAGACACACATATAGAGATAAATAAATAGATATAGAAAAAGAAAAAAAAATGTTATACAAAGATGTAACGAACGAATTACTTCGAAGGCGAGTCGCTCAAAGTAATTAAGGTGGGAAAAAAGCGCTTTCGACGAAAGAAAATGCACCGAGGAAGCGAAACAAGAGCCTCGGGGTGGTTTACGGGATCGAAAAATAAGAAAAAAAAAAAAAAAAAGAGTAGGGCGGGCATCGATAACGAAATTAATTAGCTCGCGCACAGCTACAGTCGTAGTACTTAACGATAACTTTGCAAAAGGGCAATGCGGAAAGTAGTTCGAACAACACACTAGAAATTGTTCATCGCTTATCGATCGTTTGCGTAAGTACGAAATTAAACAGGATAATAATTAATTCTTCGATGAATCGACAATCTCTGTTATCTTATATAGAAACGTAATATCCAATATTAATCCGATACTTATATTATTCCGTAAATTATACAATTAGATACATGTGTGTTTTATATTACTTTATTACGATACGCGTGTTATATTAAATGAAAATTGGATACATTGCCGTTGAAACCAGGGTAAATCAAGTAAAGATGTAATTATATTCGAAAAAGCTCTGTTTAAAACTTTAATCCCGTTATTAAACCTGTGTTAATTTTTTATAAAATAGTTTTATAATTTTTCTTTTTTTTTTTTTTAAAGTATGACGTTGATGATAATTAGAATAGCATCATGAATACGTAAATAGCACGAAAATATTTTAGTAACGTAGCACTTGAACATATTAATTTAATTTTTAAAAACGAGAAGTGTACGATTTAAAATTTAATGCTAAGTCCAATTTTTTAAAAAACCGTCTCAAATTGAATTAAATTTATACGTGTAATATTGTAAAAATGTGAATTTTTCTGTTCGTTCAATCACGTCGCGTTATTGTTTGTTTTCTCACGAAATTATTTTGTAGAGCGACAAAGCATCGACGTTCATTACAATGATTCGTAAATTCTGCATTAACTATCACATTAGCCAGTCCAGCGTTGCAACGCATGTAATAACTAATTAATTCTCTGGAATAATTTAAATTACGACCTATCTGTCAGTTGGATATTCGACGACGTGGGCTATTTCATCGGATATAATTAAATTGGAGCATATGACAGTTGAAATAAAGCGTACACACGAAGCTCAGGTTGGATTTATATTTTGCAAAGATTTTTCGAACCTGTCACACGCCGAATCGAACAACTGGATAAACTTGTTAATAAAGGTAGAAACCGAAATGCTTTTCTACTCTTGGTATTGTAATTTTTGCCCGCTCATCTCATATTTGCTCGCACTTGTTCGTGCGTACGAGACAAATATTTAAAGTAAATATTGTTAACTAACGCTGCATATAGCAACAGTTTCGCCGAAATGTAATGTTTCCTCCATGCTGCACTTATACACGTAAAAACTGCCATATCGCGTAAAATTCAAGATAATTATTGTTTGATTTAATATCCGTAAAAAGAAAAAACTAACTTATTTATAAAAACCAAAAGAACGTTTTCATCAATAAATGTGCGATCGTTAATGAGGGCCAGGAAAGAGATAAAGAGAAAGAGGGAGAAAAAGTTTAGACTGTAACGCCCTACATCGCGTTCAGCTTCCGTTACAGTGAATCAATCAAGCGATTTTGCTTTCGTGATAGATTGCATTCCCAGCGGACGATCAATAGAAGGATTAAGTAACTCGAAACGTCATAAATATACAGCCGGTACGTAATGGCAGGCGAGTCTTAAGGATCCATTAATAAAGGCACGAGAGGAGATAGCCGCTTTCGTACACGGCGATTAATCACAGCCTGAAGACGCTTGTGCCGGGCTTTATGGAGCCGTTAAACATACTCGCTGAGATAACACGAGAAGTTAAAACGGCAACCCTTTTAGCATTTTATTCGCCGCCACTTGAAGCTCGACCCGTTCCTCCTTTTTATTTTCGCGCGCGTTCCAATCCAGAGTCGCTCGCGTGTATCTGTTTTAATGCAGTATTTCAGACGCGCTCGCCCATGGCGATCCAATGATTCAAGGGATTTCAGGGAAAAGTTAGGAATACGTACGCAATTAAAGTTACGAGGAAGAATCTCTGCGAGTGCAGGAAAGGGAATGGGCATTCAGTTGCGCTCGTACGCAACCAGGATGAACCGACGCGGCGCCCGAAAAATCCTTTATTTGCGAGAATCAGTTCGCGATACTACGTTGTTCCGCTCTATAAAAGGCCTGGTTATTTGCTTGTAAAAAAGGGATAATCCGAGGGAAGGTGGGATGTAAAAATATCTTACAGCGTGGCGCCGGAATATTTTTTTTTTTTTTTTTTTAGATTCGTACGCTTAACGAAACATTAAATAGATTTTCAGATCGATTTGACACGAGATGAAGCTTAAATGTGCGTCAATAAGACTGATTATTATCACCATGAGAGAAAAAAGATTAACTTCTCTCAATGATGATCGATACATATAATAATTATTAAAGTTATATGAACGTAGAAATAAATATGTATATAATTAAATAGCGTTATCCGATATTTATATGCCACTTGTGATCGAAATAATTTCGATCACAGTAGATCCCCGTAAGAAAACTTTCTCAAGGAAGTCCGAGTTAATCGTGACGATTAAAGGTAGCCGCATCGTTAACGAAAGAGAGATAAATCATATCTAGTCCGATAGTAGTGCGTAGTTTTAACCGCAGCTTAAAACGTTCTCACGATATGCATCCCTGTGTACTTCTACATTTAAGTATATTATTTGATTTCGTCGATGACGAACTGTAGATGTCACCGACGGCTTTTAATGTGCATTTTCAGTAAGACTGCATTTTTCTATAGCTGCATGATAGCGTAAGCGTTTTCTCTCCGTCGCAATTTCTCTGCGCAACACACCATTGCCTTCTCCTTTTCGTACACGTACTCCGCGCGCAAGTAAGTACATTCTAGTCTCAATTTTCTTATTTTCGCTTATCCAACGCCAAAACTGACTGTACGTAAGTTACCTTCGCTGTTCTGGCGAAATGAGAAATGCTGACTTCAGCGTAACTTCAGCAGGTGAACTGGGTTACGCGTATCGATGTATCCCGTAGAAATTCTGGTAGTACTAGCCTCTCCGTTAGATGAGTGAAACTGCTTGAATACGAGCCTTAGAGAGCTCGATAGAAAATGCCCATCTTCACCAATGTAGATTAACTTTTAATCTCGGTTTAATTTACCTTTCATCTTTTATTGATTTGTGAAAACGAAAAGAAGAATCGAAAGTGAATTTTATCAGGATCGAAAGCAAGTTAATTTACGCATTGGTGAAAGCGGTTGTGAGAGGTGTCCGAGGAACGTATGAAAAATTTGAACGTCCCTTCGATATTTTCGCGAAGCCTTTCCTCGGACATTTCTATCGCGCGCCTAAGTAATACGAGAGTGCGAAAAGACGCGCAAAAAAAAGTTTTTGAAAAAAGATCTCGTAGACGTCACACCTAATAGATATTTTTATCGCTGAATCTCGCGTGTGTATATGCTATTCTCATCCATGTGTATATGTGCTTTTTATCTTTAGCCGTGTTATTTGTCCCGATTATTATTATATTACCAAATAAGACACTTGTTTTGCTTGCCTATTGTTTCTTTCTCAACTTTCGCCTCGAGTGTGAGTCGCAGGAGTTGATTCCGTGACAGGTCCATTCAAGGATGGCACTGAATCGCCGTGTGTTGTGGCTGCGAGTGTGTCATCGTGGCGTGTGTGTTTTCGCTCGAATAGAGAGGCTCAAATTCACTCCACGTCTGAAGAACACTCTGTATATATACTACTTACTGCACTACGTATGTATGTATGTATGTATGCGTGCGCGTTTGAGTGTGTGAATGTATGTTTATCCTCTGGAGAATATCAAGATAGAGAATATAGTGGAAGCTTTCTTGAAAAAAAATAATAAAAAAAAAAATATAAAAAAAAACAAAAGGATTAACGCACAAGAATTGCAGAGTATAAAAAATAAATGGCATAATTTCAAAATGCCAAGTGACTCGTGCGAATTGAAGCGCACTTTTGTTCGATAAATATGTTACGTCCAGGCCGTTGATTATTAAAGATAGGAGGTAAGGATGAGGTAGGTCTGGGTAACTTGACCTTATAATCTCGAGATACACAGTAAATAGTGTACTCGAGATACCGTTCACACCAAAAGCTACGACAAGAGTCAATGTCCCGAGAGACAATGTGACGTCTTATCTAAGCTGCGTGATCGGTGGCCGCTAATTTTGATAAAGCGATACAAGTATCACCTATTATCAGGGATGGGGCCGGTGCGACTTACAACTAAAATAATTCGAGAAGGCAGAATTACAAAAAAAACAAACAAAATATATTTCTTAAAATTACAGTAAAATGCGTATACAAGTTTTAATTAATTATTATTCACAAGGATGACTTTAAGGAACAGGAGGAGAGAAAAATGTAGGCAGGTGTGATTCAGGGATAATAAAAGGAGTTTGATGTTCAGGATGATAGACAAAAATGACAGGATCGTTGTTGGAAAGGTTATATTCTGTTTTAAAAGCTGGAGGAGGGAAGGATTGAGGTTCAGGAGTTTCTTGAGGTGGGTGAGGGTATTTGTCGGCTACTTTGTCGAGGAAATGTCGGTAACTGGAATTAGGAAGAGATGCGAATGGAGAGGAAAAGGAATGAGAAAAACTCGGGAGAGGGACAGGATGAGGATTATTTGAAGCAAACGAGGGGAGTCGGTGAGGTGACGCGATCGGCGATGGCGAAAACGATGGGCCTTGGGCCTCGCAATAATCCGCGTACAATTGGAGCTCGGGATAACAGATTTTACAGTTGTAGCTTCCGCCGCATGGCATCGGAAGTTTTCTTTTTAACTCGGTAAGCAAATAGTTGTATTTCGACGTATTCTCGTCAGAATCAGCGGAAGTGCGTGGGCAAGTTCGGCTCACTATAAATGAGCGGATCGATTTAATAATTACTTCACGGAAAATTGAAAGAAAAATGAGAATCAGACTTACTACTTGGGCAGATTATTAAACAAGCGAAGTTTTAGCGTCAAACGTTCCTCTGGCGGAGCGCTGGATTCGTGATTCCGGTGGAAGTCCGGCGGATTTGAGCAGCTCGTGAATCGGGTGGTTAGAGCGGCTACGGATCGGTTGATTCTTCCTTCTGGTTTTTTTTTAAGCACTCACGAATCGCGGTTAAAGTAACGGCAGGTGTCAGAGACTTTTTTAGAATGTACAATGTTCCGCCCGCTCGCGCTTTTTATATGATTGAAAAGGGCGTTGTTTACGAGTGCCGTGCGCACTGCTTATCATAGGGCAGTCTGATTCATTTTTCCGAATTTTCCGTTGTTATGACTCTTTTCTTAAAAACAATCTACTTGACCTTTCATTTTATCGTTAGTCATCCTTGTGAATTAGAATGTTCTAGAAAGAAAGAAATTAAAAGGGCGTAGACGTAACAAATATAATATCTGGAAATCTGTGCGGAAAACTGCATTCGAAAAATGGCATTATTCACTGAAATGTATGTTGAAGCGGGACTCGCGTTAAAACATTTCAAATCCGGATATTCTCCCGACGTCTGAATTTTTGAGCCTCTCTGCGAGTGCCGGAAATGCGCGAGCACTCGTATAAACGAATGAAAGATTATTGAAAACGTATGTCGAGCAAAAATGAGAGGGAGAAGAGGGATATCAAGTAAGAGGGTTTCACAAGCCGGAGACGATTACGGTCTGAACTTAGAAAATCCGGAAAAATAATCTTTCATTCTCAACGAGAAAGCTGCTAGCAGCGTCGTTCGACACTATTTCCGTGACTAATCGCTTTCTTTTTGTATTCTTTCTTCGGGGGATTTTCGGGAATACTTCGATTCAGGATCATACTTCAATTGCATCATGTTCATGGTGGCGAGCAGCGTTGTACTGACCGTTCTGGTGCTCAACTATCATCACAGATCGCCCGATAGATACGTGATGCCAAATTGGGTAAGAAAATATCCATATAAAATCGACTGTACGAGTAGTTAGCTCTAATTAACGACAAACAACGGTATTAAATAATATGAATGCGATAAATGCGCCGTGTGTTATTAATAACGCAATGTTGAAATAAACAATGGTAATTTGTCACCAAAGTAATTTCGAATGATACAAATAGCACTAGACTGAATTAACGCTAATAAATAAATAAACAAACGTTAATAAATACCGTTAAATGTAGTCATTAAAATCGCGCAATTGTTTATGAGCTCCTTTGTGGCTTCGTACGTTTCCCACCCGCCGTAACGTTCACGTAGAACAGAGTCTTTGTAGAATAGAATCGGACGAAAGGATTAGGCGTATCGCACGCCAATGCGAAAGAAAATTGATTAATTATGTCCTGTTGTCTCGTCCCGATGCAAAACTATGTAGTCGTGCTCCTGCACGCACTTCGACAACAGATATTCAAATTCCCGCAAAAAAGAAACAAGTGTGGCACTGCTGCCCGACCTCACGTGGGCCAGCGCGCCACGAGTACTACTCATTGTGTTCTGTTCGTACTTCCGTACAACACGTGTCCCGCGTTTTTTAGGTTTTTCCAGAGTGATTTTGTAAGTTTTAATTGGTTTTTTCGCCTCGTAATGCCGAAACATAAGACTCGGCGTCATAAATCGTCGAGGCATCGTCACTCGCATTACGAAAAATTGCTCGAACAAGTACAGAGCATGTTTGCAGAGTTACGTGATAGAGAGGTTAGGTTGCCCCTCGCCGCTTCTTCGGCGGTCGATGTCCGAGGCTCGTCACCCTCGGAATGTGCATCACAGGCCGATGAGCCATCAAAGGAAACGCAGACGGTCGCTCAAACTGACCGGGGCAGTGAACCAGGTATGTCCACTTGTCGACCCACAATTTCTTATAAAGTGGCAAAGAGTGGACATAACCGACTGTCGTTTCCTCTCTCTTTTCAATTTTCAGATGCTCCCGAGTTCTTGGTAAATGACACTAGTCAGGACTTAAATTCCTCTTTAATAGAGGTAAGAGTTGAGGATCCCTCACAGCCTCAGGAAGCAGAGGCTCAGACGTTGGTGAACAAGCTTTTCAAAACGGATAAAGACCTGGCCCCGTCGTCGTCCTGGAATGCAATAATGCTGGAGGCAATCAAAGCAAAGGCCCGAAAGGGCTTGAGCGAGGAAGCGCTCTCAAAACTTCTGACTAAATATGAGATGAAAGGAGATCTGGCGGCCTTGGCCCCGCCTAAATTAAATAAGGAACTGGCGTCAGTTCTAGCTCCTTCTGTTCTCAAACGAGACGAATACCAGGTACGGTCTCAAGCGCAGGTGGGTGCCTGTCTTAACGCTTTTGGTTCAGGATTATCAATCTTGCTGAAGGAAGATATTTTACAAGAGCTTAGCGAAGATTCTCGTTCCGCTCTTTCATTCTTCTCAGAAGGCTTACATCTTCTATCAGATCATCTTTATAGACTCTCTTTAGCTCGAAGAGCTTTTGCGAAGCCTTCGCTTAATTTAGTGGGCAAGAACGCTGCTGATGCAGCAGAGATTGATGATTACTTATTTGGCCAAAATTTCACGGAAACTCTTAAAACGGCTCAGGCCGTTGAGAAGACCGGCCGCGACATCTCAAAGGTTGTGCCTCAAGTAGGTAAGAAGACTCAACAACCGGTGCGTCAACAGTCTGGACAGCAGCTACCAAAACGTACGCCGCAGACGCCGGTCTCCAAATACCGATTACAGGGAAACCGCAGAGCTCCTGTTCGTCAATCGTCAGCTCGGTCGACAGGAGCCTCTTATTCGAGGAGCCGACACCCTCAGCGATCTCGCTCCCGCTCTCGTCAGCAACATTAGATGAGGTAGGTACTGCGGGACGTTTAAAAAATTACTTTTTACAGTGGCAGAGCATTACGGATGACCAGACGGTTTTAGAGGCAGTACAAGGTTATCGTTTACCTTTCTCTACTCCTCCCCAACCAAGATCATGTTTGTTGGAGAGAGTTTTTTCCAAATCCGAGCAGGATTTTTACAAAATGGAGATTGAACGCCTTTTGCTGAAGAAAGCTATAAGGCAGGTCGATCCTAGTACCGACCAGTTTTTGTCTTCTTTCTTTTTAGTCGACAAGCCATCGGGCGGAAAGCGTTTTATCTTAAACCTAAAGGAATTGAACCGCTACCTTAGTCCCCCACACTTTAAATTAGAGGACTGGCGAACAGTCGTTCGCCTCATGTTACCAGGTTATTTCATGGCCTCGATTGATTTAGAAGATGCTTATTTTCAGATTCCTATCGATGAGAGAGATAGGAAATATCTTCGATTCCAATGGCGCGCGGTTGTTTATGAGTACAACGTTCTACCCTTTGGCCTGTCCACGGCTCCCTTCATTTTCACTAAAGTTTTACGACCGGTTTTTGCGTTTTTACGAAAAAGGGGTTTTCAATCCGTAATTTTTCTAGATGATTTCCTTTTGCTGGGGTCGTCTTTCAGGGAATGCCAGAACAATGTCAATGCTTCTCTTAATCTTCTGTTATCTTTGGGTTTCAGAATAAACTTTGAGAAGTCTCAACTTCAACCTGCGTCTAGCTGCAAATTTCTAGGATTTATTTTTAATTCGAACGAACAATCTATTTCGATTCCGGCACAGCGTCGTGAAGGACTCATACGTTTGGTTTCTGACATGGCTAGGAAGTCACAAACTTCGATAAGAAACTTTGCCAGCATGATTGGCTCTCTTATCTCGGTTTGTCCGGCTGTGCAGTACGGCCTTCTTTATACTAAGACGTTTGAGCGCCAAAAATTTTTAGCTCTTGGTGATGCTAACCAAAATTTTTCTTCACGTATGAATATTTTCCCCAATCTGCAATCAGATTTTTCCTGGTGGATCAGAACTTTGTCTAATCCGCTTCTAGCAAATCGGATTCGATCGGGTAGTTTTGCCAGGGAAACTCTTTCCGACGCTTCTTTAAGCGGTTGGGGAGCGGTATGCGGGGAAATTTAAGACGCATGGCTGGTGGTCGAAAGAAGACAAACAATGTCATATTAATTTGTTGGAATTAAAAGCGGCTTTTAACGCAATACGGTGTTTTGCAGGTAATCTTAGGGACTGTAACATTTTGCTTCGTATTGATAATACCACTTCATTAGCGTATATAAACAAATTTGGTTCGGTTCAGTATCCTTATCTTTCAGATATCTCACGACAGATTTGGCAGTGGTGCGAGGAGAGAAACATTTTTATTTTTGCCTCCTACATTGCCTCAGTAGAGAATATTATTGCTGACGCGGAATCGCGTGTTACAGATCCCGACACGGAATGGTCATTGTCGCATAGTGCTTTCCAACAGATTAATAAGAACTTTGGTCCTTTCGACGTGGATATTTTTGCATCCTTACTTAACGCTAAATGCGACGTGTATATTTCTTGGTTCCCAGATCCGGGATCTTTTTCGGTGGATGCTTTTACTTTGTCCTGGTCAAATGTAAATTTTTATGCCTTCCCTCCATTTATTTTGCTACCGCGTGTTTTGAGAAAAATAGTGGATAATAAAGCAAGGGGAACTTTGGTTGTTCCACACTGGCCCTCTCAGGCCTGGTTTCCCTTGTTTCAGCGTCTTTTAATCACACCTCCGCTGGTTTTCTCACCTAATAATTCTTTGTTGTCTTCTCCCTTTAGGAACCATCATCCGTCGTGGGCATCCCTTTCCCTGGTGGCAGGGATTGTATCCGGGAGGCCTTTAGATTTCGGCTGATACCGCCGGAAGCGATTCCCATCATGTTAGCCTCTATTTCAGAAGCAACTATTAGACAATAAGCTCGCCCTCTCCGTCTATGGTGGACTTTTTGTTAGCAGCACCAGGTGCCTCTGTTTTCACCGTCACCTTCTCAGGTGCTAAGATTTTTGGCAATAGAGGCAAGATCTATCTCGTCATATTCCACGCTCAACTCGATGAGATCCGCCGTGTCATTAATCTCTGTTAATGAGATTGGTCAGTTTCCGGCGATTAAACGATTCTGCAGGGGCTTTGCGTCCATTAAACCCCCTCAACCGAGGTATGATTTTATTTGGGACCCGGCGCCAATTATCGATAAGCTTCGACTTATCTACCCTTACGAGGATCTTCCGTTAAACGCCATTGTTAGAAAATTGGTCTTGCTCCTCGCTCTAGCCACTGGACAGAGAGTTCAGACCATTGCCTCACTGAGACTGTCTCAAACTTCTATCGATCAAAAATTGATTATTCGTATCCCCGATCAAATCAAAACGTCAGCGCCGGGCCGGAAACAACCCTCTTTCGTTTTCTCACGTTTTGAAGAGCAGGAGGAGCTATGCATAATACGATTATTGGAGCATTACATTGAGAGGACAAAGGAACTACGAGTTTCTGGTTGCGACGCCTTATTTATCTCTTGTTATAAGCCTTTTCGTCCCGTCACATCGCAGACGGTCAGCCGTTGGATCCGTCAGGCCTTAAACCATTGTGGAGTTGACACTTCCAAATTTACAGCGCATAGCACCCGTCACGCGTCGACGTCGTATGCGGCCAAGAAAGGAGTGGCGTTGGATTTGATCAAAAAAGCGGCTGGTTGGTCCGGAACGTCCCAGGTTTTTGCGCGTTTTTACAATAGGCCGATTATTAATGCAGAAGATTTTAGCAATTCGGTTCTGTTGTCGTAAAATTTTTTCTGTTTTATTAAATTTATTTACGACTATAAGGGAGGGTTTTTAAAAAAAAAAAAAAAATTGTTTTTGTTCCTCTTATTTTTAAATTTTTTCTTTTAGGGCGTGTAAAACTGAATTATTCACGCTTGACATTTTATATTGTTTTGTTTCAACCCTTCTTCTCATGACTTGAGTTCTCAGGTTCTGTTTTTCTGACCTTTTTTAATTATAGAAATTGTCTTTATATGTTTATAGTCTTTGCTCATTAATAAACATTTTTTCAGAACAAATCGCAGCTTTGAACAGCTACATAGTTTTGCATCGGGACGAGACAACAGGACATAATTGTTAGATTGAACGAACTTACCTTAAGTGAAGTTCGATCCTGATTATGTCCGTTGTCTCGTCCCGATGAACCCCTACCCTAATCCTTTTATTTCTCTGTCTTTCTTGTATTACCCTCCCTATAGCTGGGCGATTTGTTTTTCTTTAAACTAATGAGTAGTACTCGTGGCGCGCTGGCCCACGTGAGGTCGGGCAGCAGCGCCACACTTGTTTCTTTTTTGCGGGACTTTGAATATCTGTTGTCGAAGTGCGTGCAGGAGCACGACTACATAGTTTTGCATCGGGACGAGACAACGGACATAATCAGGATCGAACTTCACTTAAGGTAAGTTCGTTCAATCTAACAAATCTACATACATTCGAATCTTTTTAATTTGCTTTGAAAGCGTAGCGCGGTCGATTGTAAAATAAAATCTTTCAATCGAATAAAAGTTAATCATTTTAGATACACGGCGGAATAAGCTGCTTAACTAAATGGATCAGCTCGAGATTGCATTTGCTTTCGTCATTGTTCTAGGGCAGTACATTATATCGAACCTGTTACAAATTTAATTGCTCCCTGTTACGCGCTATAATTGAACAAATAGCAATTACGAAATTATAACGTAATTCATAATCACGATGATACAATGTGATAATATAAGCGTATTAGATTTATTAAGAAAAAAGGAAACAAAAAGAACGTTATTATATTCAATGAAATGTTGAGATAATTGTAACGAAATAGTTTTGTGTTCGTACCGCTCGTATTGCATTATTCAAAGAAGGTGAAAATTACTTCGAAGATCAAAAGCAACTAAAAGTCGAAACAATGCGAAATAATTCAAGCCTTTGCACGCAAAGGGTACTTCACGTCGTTAGTGGTTAGCGATACGTTTCGCTCGACTAGCTTTCCGGTGCGGCTATAGTTGTATACCGTTGAAAACAGAGCTTTCTTAGAAGTTTAAAATACCTCCGAGGTATTTAGCACCCTACTCACTCTCGGCTAGTACCAGTTAGTTAGTTCAAGTTTCTTTATGCAAGTCAACATATGTGAATTGTTTGACTATACCAGATTTAAACAAATTCACCGCGTTTACAAAACATCCGTAGTGTATATTTACACAGTCCGTCAATATAATATGCATTGCATAGAATTTTTTATTTGATTTATTATTTCGTTAAAGAAATACGTCATGCAGTTATCGAGTTAAAATATTAAAAAAAAGGAAAAAAAAGTTAAAATTGAAATTACTAAAATCTTTTTTTTTAATATCGTTATCAGTGGAGTAAAAATTCCGTAAAAATATTACATGATTATAAAAGAAAAATTACGGGAGGTATAACTAGTAGCATAAACACATAACGATTTTTATTTCCGTAGTTTCCAAATTAAACGCTTATCGCGAAGTATTCGTTTTTACCCGAGTGGAAATTGATTCCGTTTGTTACCTAATAATTAGCTAGCCAGTTCGTGGTTCATCTCGTGGCTGTCTAATAAAACTGTCCAACACTGAGATAGAAACATAACGTTCAAAGCGTCTATATACTAAACATTTGTAAGCCAGATATCTAAACGTTTTTCGCTGCGTACTAGTCTACTGCGCGTCCTGACCTATCTAACACGTGCTCGTCTACCGAATCCACCGGGCTAAACGATTCTTGCCGTTCGCTGCGGTAGTGTGAGTACGTGTGTGTGTTGACATCTAGCCGGCACCTTGCGCTCGAAATTCGTAAGGTGGAGGACGCGCGGGTGGCAGACGGCGAGAACTGTGGTTTGCCCGGCGATTTCGGCAGTCGAGCGAACGTTGCGTAAGGTCAGACCAAAACAGTAAACAAGCACGCGGCAAAAAACGTATAGATATCTATTGAGATACATGATCCGCGCTGGACAGTGACTAGACGACCGATGCTAGACAGATTTTGTTTCTTTTTTCTTTTTTAAATGACAATTCAACAGATTAACTAGATGTATTTCCACTCGGGTATAATTTAAACTGCATGTTTCAAATCCCGTGAAAGTATTCAAATATGAATATGATGTTGACGTCATTTTTAAAAATTCTATTGTTTCCAATTTCCGAATAATGTTTTATTTTTTTTTTTTTTTTTAATTTGTTCTCGCTGCGAAATACGGCGATAAATAAAGTTGGGATGCATTTTTGTTAGAACGGCGATACAAAATGTGATGTAGTTTCCAAACTTTAACGAGATAATAATTCAATGTTCACGCAGGTGAGATTATTGTTTCTACAATGGCTACCGTGTGTGCTGCGCATGAGTCGGCCGGGCAAGAAGATCACAAAGAAGACCATTCTCATGGCTAATCGGATGAAAGAGATGGAGCTACAGGAGAGAAGCAGTAAGAGTTTGCTGGCGAACGTTTTAGACATCGACGATGATTTTCGTCATGGGAACAGCGCCGCCAATCCTGCCTCGGGCTATATAAGGTACTGTTTTCTTAAGTTAACGATAGAGCACAGATGTTCTAGTGAACTGTATAATTTCTCGAATCGGACGGATAGTGGATCGCAGGCTAGGTAGAATCACAATGACGGCATTTTAGACACAAAAATCAGTTCTTTATTTACGGCATAAAAACCCTCCCCCAGCGTGGGAGGAGGGAAAAGCCAACTTTCAAATTACAGTTCTCATAGTTACAGAAAATCCTACCTTGTAAGTCCAGATATTCGATCCTGAGTGAGGCGCGGGGCCGTAATGGTGGCCGTTGCCACGTGCCGAATATGGCAGCGAGATCAGCTCGCAAATTTCACCTCTTTCTCTTATTCAGTTAATTATGAATCACGCCCGAATATAATTGCCGAATAGCGGCCTTTCAGGCAACAGGCCTCTCCTCGCTCAGTTGGCGGCTTTTTCACCTAGCACTCTCGCAATTTCTGAGCACAATATACCGAAGAAAAGGAACCGTCTGTCGTGCAGTGCAGCTCGTACGTTATTACTTCGGCCTTCTTTTCTTCCTCCACTCTTTTGCGACAACAGCGCCAATTAGGCGACGCAGCAGGCGGCATTCAGAAAAACTATGACCGCGAAATATAAAGGTGTTTGCAATCTTCTATTCCGAACATACCGCCCGCCTCGTCAGCGACGAAATAGATCTCGCAGCAATTCCAAGTTGTTAAATCAATGTAGTCCTACTTTCATTGGTGCACTAAGCATCCTGGTTGACAGTGTCTACCAAAGGTACTAATTTCACAATGGGCCTCTTTATCGTTGAACTCTGCGTTTTTAAAATCACCACTCTGACTCTGTTATCAGAGCCTGGATGAACTTCTAGTATTCGTGCTAATGCCCATTTGGTAGGAGGTAATCCGTCTTTCTTGATTGCAACCAATTGACCCACCTTCACATTACTAGCGTCTCTTTGCCACTTATTTCTCTCTTGAAGGGTGGTTAGATATTCGTGGGACCAGCGTTTCCAGTAGTGTGTCTTTATTCTTTGGAGAAGTTGGTATCGGGACAGCCGATTCTCAGGCACATCAGGTGCGTTAGGCTCAGGTATGAGGGTGGAGGTACTCCCTGTAAGAAAATGCGCTGGCGTGAGCGCTTCCAGATCAGCTGGATCTCCAGAGAGTGGACAAAGAGGGCGGGAGTTCATGCACGCCTCTATTTGCACTAATGCTGTGCTCAGCTCTTCGAATGTCAACCTGTGGTCGCCAACAACCTTGATTAAATGTTTTTTCATGTTTTTGACTCCAGCCTCCCAGAGTCCGCCGAAGTGCGGAGCTCGAGGCGGAATGAATTTCCAATCGGTTCCGCGAGAAGCAAGGTGTTCAGCCACAGCATGATAAAAGATTGAGTATTCATTGTACATCTTGCGTAACTCGACATCAGCTCCTCTGAAATTAGTCCCATTGTCCGAATATAACGTTTTACAGACGCCTCTGTGTCCTACGAATCGTCTAAATGCACCTAGGAACGCTTCGGTACTCAGATCCCCAACAGCTTCTAAATGGACAGCCTTGGTAGCTAAACAAATAAACAATGCTATGTATCCCTTGCACGCTGATTGACCACGGCCAGAACTCCGTCGTAAAGAGATCGGACCGGCATAATCTACTCCGCTATCTGAAAAAGGACGACTTAGATTAACGCGTGGAGCAGGCAGATTTCCCATTTGTTGTGACATGGGTAGCGAGCGAAAACGACCACATTTGGTACAATTGCGCACAACTTTTCGTACTAAATTAGCCCCATCTATGACCCAAACATGAGCTCGCAAGGTCGATAGCGTAAGTGAAATTCCACCGTGCCAACAGTCCTGATGCGCATGACGCACATATAACGTTGATAAATTCGAATTCTTTGAAAGTATAGGCGGATATTTAGCGTCATGCAGGAGATTGCTGTGACGAAGCCTTCCATTTATCCTCAGTAAACCATCTTGATCTAAATATGGATTCAATCTCCTTAACCGAGAATTTTTTGATACAACTCCATCTCGATGTAAAGCTTGGATATCTTTGAAGAAATCTATTCTCTGAGAGCACTTGATCAAAGCATGTCGAGCCTTTGTCAGTTCATCTACTGTTAGATGACTACACACAATTGTTTCTTCCTGCCTTCGTCGTCGAAGATTCTCCATAAATCTGAAGCATTGAGCAGTAACTCGAACTGCTCTATTTAACGTGGAAAATCGCTCTAATAGAACGTTTCCCTCAGACTCCACTTCAGGATCAGCTTCCTGCAATGAAAAAGCTTGAGCTACGTTATCCATATCGACCGTGGGTTGTCTTTGATCAGGCCAATGCTCTCGTCCTTGTGATAGCCAAAATGGCCCGCGCCACCATAATTGTGTTTGAGATAATTCTCCTGCCCTTAAGCCTCGTGTGGCTAGATCGGCAGGGTTCTGTTTTGAAGGCACATGACACCATCGTGCTTCTGGAAGCTGTGTTTGTATGTACGATGCACGATTTGCGACAAATTGCTTCCATTTACTAGGATGTTCCTTTATCCATGAGAGAGTAATCTGGCTGTCGCTCCAGGCGGTTACAGGCAACTCCTTTAGGAAATCAAGTTTCCGTAGATAACTCAATAATCGTACCAATAGAGTTGCTCCACAAAGCTCTAAATTCGGTATGCAGACCGTTTTTATCGGACTTAGTTTCGCTTTTGCTGCTATTATATTTACATGCACAGTTCCGTCCTCAGATATGGATCGTGCATATACCACAGCTGCATATGCTCTGACTGAAGCATCTGCGAATCCGTGCAACTCTACCTTACTACCTGGCGTAAATCTCAACCACCTGTCAATTTTAATGTTACTTAAGCAGTGCAATGAGTTGTGGAAATCTCTCCATCCTCGGGCTTGAGGCTCGTTTAATTCTTCATCCCAATCCACTTTTGCTATCCACAAGTCTTGCAAAAGAATCTTACCCACGATGGTTACTGGCGACAGCCAACCTAAGGGATCAAATAATTTTGAAAGGCAAGATAATGCCGTCCGCTTGCTACAGACAGGGTTCTGCTCTAACCTTTCCTTGTTGTAACCAAACTGATCTGATGATTGGTTCCACTGAAGTCCCAAAGCGCTCACTGTATCTGGATATTCTATGTTAACCATATCATTAGCCTGTTTTTGCATCCTAAGCCCTTCAGGAATAAGAAGTTGGTGGTTAGCTGACCATTTATCGAGCTTAAATCCAGCCGTTCTCAGTAGTGAAATCAGTTCGTCTCGTTCATCTCTTGCTTCCTCGAGGTGATCAGCACCTCCAAAGATGTCGTCGACAAAGACTTGATAGCGTAGGCATCTGGCGCCTCTTGGAAATCGTGCGCCTTCATCTTCTACTAACTGATGAAGAGTTCGTATCGCAAGGTACGGGGCGCAACACATACCGTATGTTACGGTAGTCAATCTGTATTCTATAGGTGGTCCCCCATCCTCCTGATACCAGATTATACGTTGGAAATCCCGATCATCTTTATGCAGGATAATCTGCCGGAACATTTTCACTATATCTGTACAATATACATACAGATATCGTCTCCAATTTGTGAGTATTAATGTTAAGTCGTTCTGTAATGGAGGCCCGGACATTAAAAAATGATTGAGGCTATGACGATCCATTGTTTTCCGTGAAGCATCGAAAACTACACGAATCTTCCATGTCGGCTTTTCTTGTACAACCGCGTGATGAGGCAAATACCATCCTCGTGCAATAGGAAGTTCTTCCCGAGGTATAAGTTCCATATGTCCCATCAATTCATAAGTATGCATAAAACGAAAGTATTCTTCCTTTAACCTCAGATTGTGAGATAGTCGTCTCTCTAGAGCAGCTAGAGAACGCTGTGCTATTAGTTTTGTCACCTGAGCTGTCTCCGTGGGTTCACAAACAAAAGGCAATCGGACTGTGTAACGGCCTTCCTCGTTGCGAGAATGCCCGGTTTTAAATATTTCCTCACATTTTTCATCCTCAGGACTTAACCGCGAAGTAACTCCTTCGATTTCCTCTAACGTCCATAGTCTTTGTAATGCTTGCCTCAGCTCTTCCTCCGCGACGCAAAGCATTGCGATAGTTGTTTTACTATTAATATGTTCCGCCCGCCATGAACGACTTGACTCTGCAGCGCCTGACACAATCCATCCTAACAGTGTTTCCTGAGCTATGAGTCCTGTGTCAGGTCTTCGCATTACTCCACTACAAATTACCGCATTATAAACAGTTGCTCCCAATAATACATCAATTTTAGCCGACTCATGATAATGAGAGTCAGCCAAATCTAGATTGTCGTAAAAATTGTGGCGAACAATATGTACTCCTGTTGGAGGTAACAGTCCAGTTAATTTAGGCAATATTAATAACTCACAATCCAACTGGAAAAATTTGTTATACTGGTAGTGTAATGTTACGCTCATCACAGCTCTCACTGTACGTGCTTTGACAGCTCCTATTGCGCAGAGCGGAATATGTACCCTTCTGCGAGGAAGTAATAACGTTTGCGCCATAGTCTCAGTTATAAATGAGGCTTGTGAACCTTGATCCAATAAAGCTCTAAATGGTATACATTCACCATTAGCATCACTAATATATGCTCGAGCTGTTGGCAATAAAACACAGCGTACACTAGACAAGGTAGTCAAATGCCACGTGTCTACGTCCAGTCATGCCTGCGTCTTCTCAGTTTGCGTAATAAACTTTTCAGTTGAGGTAGTAGGAACAATATCCACGTGCAACAAGGAATGATGATCCCGTTTACAAGTTTCGCAACGCCGGGTAGATTTACAATTCTTGAAAGCATGGGCTCCTAAACAATTAAAGCAGAGCTTTAATCTGCGAGCCTCATCGCGTCGACCCTTGAGATTTTTTTTTTTTAACTCTGGGCATGCCCCTATAAAGTGTTCTTGCGAACATAGCTCGCAACGCTTTTTATTTTACTAGGTAATGATTTAGTTGCTGCATAAAACGCTCTCGCGGCCTTTCCTCTCAAACTTGTTTTAACAGAACTCCTCTCTATTGTACCACAGCCTTTTATGGATCTTAATCCATCTCGACGGCAATTCAGCCAGCTGACCAAATCAACCATTTTCAGATACGGAGAAGCGGCAGTAGTCTGACCTCCAGTTTCTGTCCTTACAGATCCCGTTTGACTCTCTCGATAGGCAAGCTGCTCCTCCCAAAGTCTTCGAGTTTCCATGTCAAGAGTCTGCAACAGACGGTGACACATCAGAGCTTCTATTAAATCGGTGTCCGACTGCGTTAATTTTCTCATCGCGAAAAATGTAAGGTGTATCGCTTTAACTCTTGAATTTAGTGAATCTGCATTCAAGACTTTGATAGGCTGCAGTTCAGCTAGTTTGTCTAGCAACAAATTCAGCTGGTAGCGGGGCTTATCATAAGTATCCCGCAGTTCTTTCCACGCGATGGGATAATTATCTCCTTTAAGGGGCAGATGAGCTATCGTTCGCTTGACCTCATCCGGTAAACTGGCCAGCAAATATCTGAATTTGTCTAGATCGGACAAATTAGCGCGCTCGTGGATCGTAGAAGTGAAATAGGCGCTGAAAACATCCCAATCTTCACTCTTTCCTGAGAAGCTCACTTCCGTCAGTTTGGGAAGTTTGTTTGTCTCACTCTTATTTGTCTCAGAATCCATAGTAGGCGTTGAAGTTGACGCTATAGATTGATTATTTCCTTCAATCTCCGTCAGCATGGTGGTTAATTCATCTCGAGCATTGCGGAAATCAGTTTCTACGCTTTGTATGATATCCTCGGTGATATAAAGATCCGTAGCTGCTGAGTCAAGAACGCTGATTTCCAAATCCGTTGAATAAAATTCCTGCCAATAACTCTTAAGATCCGTTAATGCGTTGTTCACTTGTGCAGCAATTAAAAAAGATGCATACGGGCCTATTCCGAGCTTTCTATTTTTACCAGCAGCCGAGATATGGCCAAAAAACGAAAAAAAATATTTTTTTAATTTGGCAACATAACATTGTGCGGCATTTAAAAAAGATGCATACGGGCCTATTCCGAGCCTTCTATTTTCACCAGCAGCCGAGATATGGCCAAAAACAAAAATATTTTTAAAATTTGCAACATAACATTGTGCGGCATTTAAAAAAGATGCATACGGGCCTATTCCGAGCCTTCTATTTTCACCAGCAGCCGAGATATATCCAAAAAACGAAAAAAATTATTTTTGAAAATTTACAACGTAGCATTGTGCGGCAATTAAAAAAGATGCATACGGGTCTATTCCGAGCTTTCTATTTTCACTAGCAGCCGAGATATGGCCAAAAAACAAAATAAAATATTTTTGAAATTTTGCAACGTAGCATTGTGCGCATCTAAAAATAGATGCATACGAGACTATTCCGAACTTTGTATTTTCACCAGCAGCCAAGATATGGCAAAAAACAAAAAAAAATATTTTTGAAAATTTACAACGTAGCATTGTGCAGCAATTAAAAAAAATGCATACGGGCTTATTCCGAGCCTTCTATTTTCACCAGCAGCCGAGATATAGCCAAAAAACAAAAAAAATATTTTTGAAATTTTGCAACGTAGCATTGTGCGCAACTAAAAATAGATGCATACGAGACTATTCCGAACTTTGTATTTTCACCAGCAGCCGAGATATGGCAAAAAACGAAAAAAATATTTTTGAAATTTGGCAACATAACATTGTGCGGCATTTAAAAAAAATACATACGAACCTATTCCGAGCCTTCTATTTTCACCAACAGCCGAGATATGGCCAAAAAACAAAAAAAAATATTTTTGAAATTTGGCAACATAACATTGTGCGGCATTTAAAAAAGATGCATACGGGCCTATTCCGAGCCTTCTATTTTCACCAGCAGCCGAGATATATCCAAAAAACGAAAAAAAATATTTTTGAAATTTTGCAACGTAGCATTGTGCGCAACAAAAAGATGATACGGGCCTATTCCGAGCTTTTATTTTCATCAGCAGCCGAGATATGGCAAAAAACGAAAAAATATTTTTGAAATTTTACAACATAGCATTGTGCGGCATTTAAAAAAGATGCATTCGGGCCTATTTCGAGCCTTTTATTTTCATCAGAAGCCGAGATATGGCCAAAAACAAAAAAATATTTTTGAAATTTTACAACGTAGCATTGTGCGGCAATTAAAAAAGATGCATACGGGCCTATTCCGAGCCTTTTATTTTCATCAGAAGCCGAGATATGGCCAAAAAAAAAAAAAATATTTTTGAAATTTTACAACGTAGCATTGTGCGGCAATTAAAAATAGATGCATACGGGCCTATTCCGAGCTTTTATTTTCACCAGAAGCCGAGATATGGCCAAAAACAAAAAAATATTTTGAAAATTTACAACGTAGCATTGTGCGGCAATTAAAAGATGCATTACGGGCCTATTCCGAGCTTTTATTTTCACCAGAAGCCGAGATATGGCCAAAAACGAAAAAAATATTTTTGAAATTTTACAACGTAGCATTGTGCGGCATTCAAAATAGATGCATCGGGCCTATTTCGAGCCTTTTATTTTCATCAGAAGCCGAGATATGGCCAAAAAAAAAAAATATTTTTGAAATTTTACAACGTAGCATTGTGCGGCAATTAAAAATAGATGCATACGGGCCTATTCCGAGCTTTTTATTTTCATCAGAACCGAGATATGGCCAAAAACGAAAAAAATATTTTTGAAATTTTACAACGTAGCATTGTGCGGCATTTAAAAAGATGCATACGGGCCTATTCCGAGCCTTTATTTTCACCAGCAGCCGAGATATCCAAAAACGAAAAAAATATTTTTGAAAATTTACAACGTAGCATTGTGCGGCAATTAAAAAAGATGCATACAAGCCTATTCGGAACTTTTTATTTTCATCAGAAGCCGAGATATGGCCAAAAACGAAAAAAAATATTTTTGAAATTTTACAACGTAGCATTGTGCGGCATTCAAAATAGATGAATTCGGGCCTATTTGGAGCCTTTTATTTTCATCAGAAGCCGAGATATGGCCAAAAACGAAAGAAAATATTTTTGAAATTTTACAACGTAGCATTGTGCGGCAATTAAAAAGATGCATACGGGCCTATTCCGAGCTTTCTATTTTCACCAGCAGCCGAGATATGGCCAAAAAACAAAAAAAATATTTTTGAAATTTAACAACATAGCATTGTGCGGCATTCAAAATAGATGCATTTGGGCCTATTCGAGCTTTTATTTTCATCAGAAGCCGAGATATGGCCAAAAAACGAAAAAAAATATTTTTGAAATTTTACAACGTAGCATTGTGCGGCATTAAAAATAGATGAATTCGGGCCTATTTGGAGCCATTTATTTTCATCAGAAGCCGAGATATGGCCAAAAAACAAAAAAAATATTTTTGAAATTTTACAACGTAGCATTGTGCGGCATTCAAAATAGATGAATTCGGGCCTATTTGGAGTTTTTTATTTTCATCAGAAGCCGAGATATGGCCAAAAACGAAAAAAATATTTTTGAAATTTTACAACGTAGCATTGTGCGGCATTAAAAAAGATGCATACGGGCCTATTCCGAGCCTTCTATTTTCATCAGAAGCCGAGATATGGCCAAAAACAAAAAAAAATATTTTTGAAATTTTACAACGTAGCATTGTGCGGCATTAAAAAGATGCATACGGGCCTATTCCGAGCTTTTATTTTCATCAGCAGCCGAGATATGGCCAAAAAACGAAAAAAAATATTTTTGAAATTTTACAACGTAGCATTGTGCGGCATTCAAAATAGATGCATTTGGGCCTATTCGGAGTCTTTTATTTTCATCAGAAGCCGAGATATGGCCAAAAACGAAAAATATTTTTGAAATTTTACAACGTAGCATTGTGCGGCATTAAAAAGATGCATATTGGCCTATTTGAGCCATTTATTTTCATCAGAAGCCGAGATATGGCCAAAAACAAAAAAATATTTTTGAAATTTTACAACGTAGCATTGTGCGGCAACAAAATAGATGCATACGGCCTATTCCGAGCTTTTATTTTCATCAGAAGCCGAGATATGGCAAAAAACGAAAAAAATATTTTTGAAATTTTACAACGTAGCATTGTGCGGCATTTAAAAATGCATACGGGCCTATTCGGCTTTTATTTTCATCAGAAGCCGAGATATGGCCAAAAACAAAAAAATATTTTTGAAATTTTACAACGTAGCATTGTGCGGCAATTAAAAATAGATGCATACGGGCCTATTCCGAGCTTTTATTTTCATCAGCAGCCGAGATATGGCCAAAAACAAAAAAAATATTTTTGAAATTTTACAACGTAGCATTGTGCGGCATTAAAAAAATAACGGCTATTTGGGCTTATTTATTTTCATCAGAAGCCGAGATATGGCCAAAAACGAAAAAAATATTTTGAAATTTTACAACGTAGCATTGTGCGGCAATTAAAAATAGATGCATACGGGCCTATTCGAGCTTTTATTTTCATCAGAAGCCGAGATATGGCCAAAAACGAAAAAAATATTTTTGAAATTTTACAACATAGCATTGTGCGGCATTTAAAATAGATGCATTCGGGCCTATTCCGAGCCTTTATTTTCATCAGAAGCCGAGATATGGCCAAAAACGAAAAAATATTTTTGAAATTTTACAACGTAGCATTGTGCGGCATTAAAAATAGATGCATACGGCCTATTCCGAGCTTTTATTTTCATCAGCAGCCGAGATATGGCCAAAAAACAAAAAAATATTTTTGAAATTTTACAACATAGCATTGTGCGGCATTCAAAAAGATGCATTCGGGCCTATTCCGAGCTTTTATTTTCATCAGAAGCCGAGATATGGCCAAAAACTAAAAAAAATATTTTTGAAATTTTACAACGTAGCATTGTGCGGCATTCAAAATAGATGCATTCGGGCCTATTTGAGCCTTTATTTTCATCAGAAGCCGAGATATGGCCAAAAACGAAAAAAATATTTTGAAATTTTACAACGTAGCATTGTGCGGCATTAAAAAGATGCATACGGGCCTATTTCGAGCTTTTATTTTCATCAGAAGCCGAGATATGGCAAAAAAAAAAAAAAATATTTTTGAAATTTAACAACGTAGCATTGTGCGGCATTCAAAATAGATGCATTTGGGCCTATTCGAGCCTTTTATTTTCATCAGAAGCCGAGATATGGCCAAAAAAAAAAAAAAAAATTTTTGAAATTTTACAACGTAGCATTGTGCGGCATTAAAAAAGATGCATGGGCCTATTTCCGAGCTTTTATTTTCATCAGAAGCCGAGATATGGCCAAAAAACGATAAAAAATATTTTTGAAATTTTACAACGTAGCATTGTGCGGCATTCAAAATAGATGCATTTGGGCCTATTCGAGCCATTTTCATCAGCCGAGATATGACCAAAAAACGAAAAAAAATATTTTTGAAATTTTACAACGTAGCATTGTGCGGCATAAAAATAGATGAATTTGGGCCTATTTGGAGCCATTTATTTTCATCAGAAGCCGAGATATGGCCAAAAAACGAAAAAAAATATTTTTGAAATTTTACAACGTAGCATTGTGCGGCATTTAAAATAGATGAATTCGGGCCTATTTGGAGCCTTTTATTTTCATCAGCCGAGATATGGCCAAAAACGAAAAAAATATTTTGAAATTTTACAACGTAGCATTGTGCGGCATTAAAATAGATGCATTCGGGCCTATTTCGAGCTTTTATTTTCAGAAGCCGAGATATGGCCAAAAACAAAAATATTTTTGAAATTTTACAACGTAGCATTGTGCGGCAATTAAAAAAGATGCATACAAGCCTATTCGGAACTTTTTATTTTCATCAGAAGCCGAGATATGGCCAAAAAACGAAAAAAAATATTTTTGAAATTTTACAACGTAGCATTGTGCGGCATTCAAAATAGATGAATTCGGGTCTGTTTGGAGCCTTTTATTTTCATCAGAAGCCGAAATATGGCCAAAAAACGAAAAAAAATATTTTTGAAATTTTACAACGTAGCATTGTGCGGCAATTAAAAAAGATGCATACGGGCCTATTTCGAGCTTTCTATTTTCACCAGCAGCCGAGATATGGCCAAAAAACAAAAAAAATATTTTTGAAATTTTACAACGTAGCATTGTGCGGCATTCAAAATAGATGCATTTGGGCCTATTCGAGCTTTTTATTTTCATCAGAAGCCGAGATATGGCCAAAAACGAAAAAAATATTTTTGAAATTTTACAACGTAGCATTGTGCGGCATTAAAATAGATGCATTCGGGCCTATTTGAGCCTTTTATTTTCATCAGAAGCCGAGATATGGCCAAAAACAAAAAAATATTTTTGAAATTTTACAACGTAGCATTGTGCGGCATTCAAAATAGATACGGGCCTATTTTGAGCTTTTATTTTCATCAGAAGCCGAGATATGGCCAAAAACGAAAAATATTTTTGAAATTTTACAACGTAGCATTGTGCGGCATTAAAAAGATGCATACGGGCCTATTCGAGCCTTTTATTTTCATCAGAAGCCGAGATATGGCCAAAAACAAAAAAAATATTTTTGAAATTTTACAACGTAGCATTGTGCGGCAATTAAAAAGATGCATAGGGCCTATTCCGAGCTTTTATTTTCATCAGCAGCCGAGATATGGCCAAAAACTAAAAAAAATATTTTTGAAATTTTACAACGTAGCATTGTGCGGCATTCAAAATAGATGCATTTGGGCCTATTCGGAGCCTTTATTTTCATCAGAAGCCGAGATATGGCCAAAAAAAAAAAAAATATTTTTGAAAATTTACAACGTAGCATTGTGCGGCATTAAAAAAGATGCATTCGGGCCTATTTGAGCCTTTTATTTTCATCAGAAGCCGAGATATGGCCAAAAAAAAAAAAAAATATTTTGAAATTTTACAACGTAGCATTGTGCGGCATTTAAAATAGATGCATTCGGGCCTATTCGGAGCTTTATTTTCATCAGAAGCCGAGATATGGCCAAAAACAAAAAATATTTTTGAAATTTTACAACGTAGCATTGTGCAATTAAAAATAGATGCACGGGCCTATTCGAGCTTTTATTTTCATCAGAAGCCGAGATATGGCCAAAACAAAAAAAAATATTTTTGAAATTTTACAACGTAGCATTGTGCGGCATTAAAAATAGATGCATTCGGGCCTATTCCGAGCCTTTTATTTTCATCAGAAGCCGAGATATGGCCAAAAACGAAAAAAATATTTTTGAAATTTACAACGTAGCATTGTGCGGCATTAAAAAGATGCATACGGGCCTATTCCGAGCCTTTTATTTTCATCAGAAGCCGAGATATGGCCAAAAACAAAAAAATATTTTTGAAATTTTACAACGTAGCATTGTGCGGCATTCAAAATAGATGCATTCGGGCCTATTCGAGTTTTATTTTCATCAGAAGCCGAGATATGGCCAAAAAACGAAAAAAAATATTTTTGAAATTTTACAACGTAGCATTGTGCGGCATTTAAAAAAGATGCATACGGGCCTATTCCGAGCTTTTATTTTCATCAGCCGAGATATGGCCAAAAACAAAAAATATTTTTGAAATTTTACAACGTAGCATTGTGCGGCATTCAAAATAGATGCATACGGGCCTATTCCGAGCTTTTATTTTCATCAGAAGCCGAGATATGGCCAAAAAACGAAAAAAAATATTTTTGAAACTTTACAACGTAGCATTGTGCGGCAATAAAAATAGATGCATACGGCCTATTCCGAGCTTTTATTTTCATCAGAAGCCGAGATATGGCCAAAAACGAAAAAAATATTTTTGAAATTTTACAACGTAGCATTGTGCGGCATTTAAAAAGATGCATTCGGGCCTATTCCGAGCTTTTATTTTCATCAGAAGCCGAGATATGGCCAAAAACAAAAAAATATTTTTGAAATTTTACAACGTAGCATTGTGCGGCATTAAAAAGATGCATTCGGGCTATTTGAGCCTTTATTTTCATCAGAAGCCGAGATATGGCAAAAACAAAAAAATATTTTTGAAATTTTACAACGTAGCATTGTGCGGCATTAAAAATAGATGCATTCGGGCCTATTCCGAGCCTTTTATTTTCATCAGAAGCCGAGATATGGCAAAAAACAAAAAAAATATTTTGAAATTTTACAACGTAGCATTGTGCGGCATTTAAAAAGATGCATTGCCTATTTTGAGCTTTTATTTTCATCAGAAGCCGAGATATGGCCAAAAACAAAAAAAATATTTTTGAAATTTTACAACGTAGCATTGTGCGGCATTTAAAAAAGATGCATTCGGGCCTATTCCGAGCCTTTATTTTCATCAGAAGCCGAGATATGGCCAAAAACGAAAAAAATATTTTTGAAATTTTACAACGTAGCATTGTGCGGCAATTAAAAATAGATGCATTCGGCCTATTCGAGCTTTTATTTTCATCAGAAGCCGAGATATGGCCAAAAACGAAAATATTTTTGAAATTTTACAACGTAGCATTGTGCGGCAATTAAAAAAGATGCATTTGGGCCTATTTGGAGCTTTTATTTTCATCAGAAGCCGAGATATGGCCAAAAAACAAAAAAAAATATTTTTGAAATTTTACAACGTAGCATTGTGCGGCATTTAAAAAAGATGCATACGGGCCTATTCCGAGCCTTCTATTTTCATCAGAAGCCGAGATATGGCCAAAAACGAAAAAAATATTTTTGAAATTTTACAACGTAGCATTGTGCGGCAACAAAATAGATGCATTGGGCCTATTCCGAGCTTTTATTTTCATCAGAAGCCGAGATATGGCCAAAAACGAAAAAAATATTTTTGAAATTTTACAACGTAGCATTGTGCGGCATTTAAAAAAGATGCATTCGGGCCTATTTGGAGCCTTATTTTCATCAGAAGCCGAGATATGGCCAAAAACGAAAAAAATATTTTTGAAATTTTACAACGTAGCATTGTGCGGCATTAAAAAAGATGCATGGGCCTATTCGAGCTTTTATTTTCATCAGAAGCCGAGATATGGCACAAAAACAAAAAAAATATTTTTGAAATTTTACAACGTAGCATTGTGCGGCATTCAAAATAGATGCATTCGGGCCTATTCCGAGCCTTTATTTTCATCAGAAGCCGAGATATGGCCAAAAACGAAAAAAATATTTTTGAAATTTTACAACGTAGCATTGTGCGGCATTTAAAAAGATGCATACGGGCCTATTCCGAGCCTTTATTTTCATCAGAAGCCGAGATATGGCCAAAAACGAAAAAATATTTTTGAAATTTTACAACGTAGCATTGTGCGGCAATAAAAATAGATGCATTCGGCCTATTCCGAGCTTTTATTTTCATCAGAAGCCGAGATATGGCCAAAAACGAAAAAAATAATTTTTGAAATTTTACAACGTAGCATTGTGCGGCATTCAAAATAGATGCATTCGGGCCTATTCCGAGCCTTTTATTTTCATCAGAAGCCGAGATATGGCCAAAAACGAAAAAAATATTTTTGAAATTTTACAACGTAGCATTGTGCGGCAATAAAAATAGATGCATTCGGCCTATTCCGAGCTTTTATTTTCATCAGAAGCCGAGATATGGCCAAAAACGAAAAAAATATTTTTGAAATTTTACAACGTAGCATTGTGCGGCATTCAAAAAGATGCATTCGGGCCTATTTGAGCCTTTATTTTCATCAGCAGCCGAGATATGGCCAAAAAACGAAAAAAAATATTTTTGAAATTTTACAACGTAGCATTGTGCGGCATTAAAAAGATGCATACGGGCCTATTCCGAGCCTTTTATTTTCATCAGAAGCCGAGATATGGCCAAAAACAAAAAAAATATTTTTGAAATTTTACAACGTAGCATTGTGCGGCAATTAAAAAGATGCATACGGGCCTATTCCGAGCTTTTATTTTCATCAGAAGCCGAGATATGGCCAAAAACAAAAAAATATTTTGAAATTTTACAACGTAGCATTGTGCGGCATTCAAAATAGATGCATTTCCTATTCGAGCCTTTATTTTCATCAGCCGAGATATGGCCAAAAACGAAAACAAATATTTTTGAAATTTTACAACGTAGCATTGTGCGGCATTAAAAATAGATGAATTCGGGCCTATTTGGAGCCATTTATTTTCATCAGAAGCCGAGATATGGCCTAAAAACGATAACAAATATTTTTGAAATTTTACAACGTAGCATTGTGCGGCATTCAAAATAGATGAATTCGGGCCTATTTGAAGTTTTATTTTTATCAGAAGCCGAGATATGGCCAAAAAACGAAAGAAAATATTTTTGAAATTTTACAACGTAGCATTGTGCGGCAATAGATGCATACGGGCCTATTCCGAGCTTTATTTTCATCAGAAGCCGAGATATGGCCAAAAACTAAAAAAAATATTTATGAAATTTTACAACGTAGCATTGTGCGACATTCAAAATAGATATGTTTGGGCCTATTCGGAACTTTTTATTTTCATTAGAAGCCGAGATATGGCCAAAAAACGAATAAAAATATTTTTGAAATTTTACAACGTAGCATTGTGCGGCATTAAAAATAGATGAATTCGGGCCTATTTGGAGCCATTTATTTTCATCAGAAGCCGAGATATGGCCAAAAAACAAAAAAAAATATTTTTGAAATTTTACAACGTAGCATTGTGCGGCATTTAAAATAGATGAATTCGGGTTTATTTGGAGCCTTTTATTTTCATCAAAAGCCGAAATATGGCCAAAAAACGAAAAGAAATATTTTTGAAATTTAACAACATAGCATTGTGCGGCATTCAAAAGATGCATACGGGCCTATTCCGAGCTTTTATTTTCATCAGAAGCCGAGATATGGCCAAAAACAAAAAAATATTTTTGAAATTTTACAACGTAGCATTGTGCGGCATTAAAATAGATGCATTCGGGCCTATTCGAGCTTTTATTTTCATCAGAAGCCGAGATATGGCCAAAAAACGAAAAAAATATTTTTGAAATTTTACAACGTAGCATTGTGCGGCATTCAAAATAGATGAATGGCCTATTTGGAGCCTTTTATTTTCATCAGAAGCCGAGATATGGCCAAAAACGAAAAAAAATATTTTTGAAATTTTACAACGTAGCATTGTGCGGCATTAAAAATAGATGCATTTGGGCCTATTCGGAGTCTTTTATTTTCATCAGAAGCCGAGATATGGCCAAAAAACGAAAAAAAATATTTTTGAAATTTTACAACGTAGCATTGTGCGGCATTTAAAATAGATGAATTCGGGCCTATTTGGAGCCTTTTATTTTCATCAGAAGCCGAGATATGGCCAAAAAACGAAAAAAATATTTTTGAAATTTTACAACGTAGCATTGTGCGGCAATTAAAAAAGATGCATTCAAGCCTATTCGGAACTTTTTATTTTCATCAGAAGCCGAGATATGGCCAAAATCGAAAAAAAATATTTTTGAAATTTTACAACGTAGCATTGTGCGGCATTCAAAATAGATGAATTCGGGTCTGTTTGGAGCCTTTTATTTTCATCAGAAGCCGAGATATGGCCAAAAAACGAAAAAAAATATTTTTGAAATTTTACAACGTAGCATTGTGCGGCAATTAAAAAGATGCATACGGGCCTATTTCGAGCTTTCTATTTTCACCAGAAGCCGAGATATGGCCAAAAACAAAAATATTTTTGAAATTTAACAACGTAGCATTGTGCGGCATTCAAAATAGATGCATTTGGGCCTATTCTTTATTTTCATCAGAAGCCGAGATATGGCCAAAAACGAAAAAAAATATTTTTGAAATTTTACAACGTAGCATTGTGCGGCATTAAAAAAGATGCATACGGGCCTATTTGAGCTTTTATTTTCATCAGAAGCCGAGATATGGCCAAAAAACGACAAAAAATATTTTTGAAATTTTACAACGTAGCATTGTGCGGCATTCAAAATAGATGCATTTGGCCTATCGAGCTTTTTATTTTCATCAGAAGCCGAGATATGGCCAAAAAAACGAAAAATATTTTTGAAATTTTACAACGTAGCATTGTGCGGCATTAAAAATAGATGGTTTGGAGCCATTTATTTTCATCAGAAGCCGAGATATGGCCAAAAAACGAAAAAAATATTTTTGAAATTTTACAACGTAGCATTGTGCGGCATTAAAAATAGATGAACGGGCCTATTTGAGCCTTTTATTTTCATCAGAAGCCGAGATATGGCCAAAAAACGAAAAAAATATTTTTGAAATTTTACAACGTAGCATTGTGCGGCATTAAAAATAGATGAATTCGGGCCTATTTGGAGCTATTTATTTTCATCAGAAGCCGAGATATGGCCAAAAACAAAAAAAAATATTTTTGAAATTTTACAACGTAGCATTGTGCGGCATTCAAAATAGATGCATTTGGGCCTATTCGGAGCTTTTTATTTTCATCAGAAGCCGAGATATGGCCAAAAAACGAAAAAAATATTCTTAAAATTTTACAACGTAGCATTGTGCGGCATTCAAAAGATGCATTTGGGCCTATTCTGAGCTTTTTATTTTCATCAGAAGCCGAGATATGGCCAAAAACGAAAAAAAATATTTTTGAAATTTTACAACGTAGCATTGTGCGGCATTCAAAATAGATGCATTTGGGCCTATTTGAGCCTTTTATTTTCATCAGAAGCCGAGATATGGCCAAAAACGAAAAAAATATTTTGAAATTTTACAACGTAGCATTGTGCGGCATTAAAATAGATGAATCGGGCCTATTCCGAGCTTTATTTTCATCAGAAGCCGAGATATGGCCAAAAAACAAAAATATTTTTGAAATTTTACAACGTAGCATTGTGCGGCATTCAGATGCATTTGGGCCTATTCGAGCTTTTATTTTCATCAGAAGCCGAGATATGGCCAAAAAAAAAAAATATTTTTGAAATTTTACAACGTAGCATTGTGCGGCATTAAAATAGATGAATTCGGCCTATTTGGAGCCATTTATTTTCATCAGAAGCCGAGATATAACCAACAAACGAAAAAAAATATTTTTGAAATTTTACAACGTAGCATTGTGCGGCATTCAAAATAGATGCATTCGGGCCTATTTGGAGCCTTTTATTTTCATCAGAAGCCGAGATATGGCCAAAAAACGAAATAAAATATTTTTGAAATTTAACAAACTAGCATTGTGCGGCATTCAAAATAGATGGCCTATTCGAGCTTTATTTTCATCAGAAGCCGAAATATGGCCAAAAAAAAAAAAAATATTTTTGAAATTTTACAACGTAGCATTGTGCGGCATTCAAAATAGATGAATTCGGGCCTATTCCGAGCTTTTATTTTCATCAGAAGCCGAGATATGGCCAAAAAACAAAAAAATATTTTTGAAATTTTACAACGTAGCATTGTGCGGCATTAAAAAGATGCATTCGGGCCTATTCGAGCCTTTATTTTCATCAGAAGCCGAGATATGGCCAAAACAAAAAAAAATATTTTTGAAATTTTACAACGTAGCATTGTGCGGCATTAAAAATAGATGCATTCGGGCCTATTTGGAGCCTTTTATTTTCATCAGCCGAGATATGGCCAAAAACGAAAAAAAATATTTTTGAAATTTTACAACGTAGCATTGTGCGGCATTCAAAATAGATGCATTTGGGCCTATTCGAGCTTTATTTTCATCAGAAGCCGAGATATGGCCAAAAAACGATAGAAAATATTTTTGAAATTTTACAACGTAGCATTGTGCGGCATTCAAAATAGATGCATTTGGGCCTATTCGGAGCTTTTTATTTTCATCAGAAGCCGAGATATGGCCAAAAAACGAAAAAAATATTTTTGAAATTTTACAACGTAGCATTGTGCGGCATTCAAAATAGATGAATTCGGGCTTATTTGGAGTCTTTTATTTTCATCAGAAGCCGAGATATGGCCAAAAAACGAAAAAAAATATTTTTGAAATTTTACAACGTAGCATTGTGCGGCAATTAAAAAAGATGCATACGGGCCTATTCCGAGCTTTCTATTTTCACCAGCAGCCGAGATATGGCCAAAAAACGAAAAAAATATTTTTGAAATTTTACAACGTAGCATTGTGCGGCATTCAAAATAGATGCATTTGGGCCTATTCGAAGCTTTTTATTTTCATCAGAAGCCGAGATATGGCCAAAAAACGAAAAAAAATATTTTTGAAATTTTACAACGTAGCATTGTGCGGCATTAAAAATAGATAAATTTGGGCCTATTTGGAGCCATTTATTTTCATCAGAAGCCGAGATATGGCCAAAAAACGAAAAAAATATTTTTGAAATTTTACAACGTAGCATTGTGCGGCATTCAAAATAGATGAATTCGGGCCTATTTGAGCTTTATTTTCATCAGAAGCCGAGATATGGCCAAAAACGAAAAATATTTTTGAAATTTTACAACGTAGCATTGTGCGGCATTAAAAAAGATGCATACGGGCCTATTCGAGCTTATTTTTCATCAGAAGCCGAGATATGGCCAAAAACAAAAAAATATTTTTGAAATTTTACAACGTAGCATTGTGCGGCATTAAAATAGATGCATTCGGGCCTATTCGAGCTTTTTATTTTCATCAGAAGCCGAGATATGGCCAAAAAACAAAGAAAAATATTTTTGAAATTTTACAACGTAGCATTGTGCGGCATTCAAAATAAATGAATTCGGGCCTATTTGGAGCCTTTTATTTTCATCAGAAGCCGAGATATGGCAAAAAACGAAAAAATATTTTTGAAATTTTACAACGTAGCATTGTGCGGCAATTAAAAAGATGCATACGGGCCTATTCCGAGCTTTTATTTTCATCAGAAGCCGAGATATGGCACAAAAACAAAAAAAATATTTTTGAAATTTTACAACGTAGCATTGTGCGGCATTCAAAATAGATGCATTTGGGCCTATTCGGAGCTTTTTATTTTCATCAGAAGCCGAGATATGGCCAAAAAACGAAAAAAAATATTTTTGAAATTTTACAACGTAGCATTGTGCGGCATTAAAAATAGATGAATTCGGGCTTATTTGGAGCTTTTATTTTCATCAGAAGCCGAGATATGGCCAAAAAACGAAAACAAATATTTTTAAAATTTTACAACGTAGCATTGTGCGGCAATTAAAATAGATGAATTCGGGCCTATTTGTTTTTATTTTCATCAGAAGCCGAGATATGGCCAAAAACGAAAAAATATTTTGAAATTTTACAACGTAGCATTGTGCGGCATTAAAAAAGATGCATACGGGCCTATTCCGAGCTTTTATTTTCATCAGAAGCCGAGATATGGCCAAAAACAAAAAAATATTTTTGAAATTTTACAACGTAGCATTGTGCGGCATTAAAAAAGATGCATTCGGGCCTATTCGAGCTTTTTATTTTCATCAGAAGCCGAGATATGGCCAAAAACGAAAAAAAATATTTTTGAAATTTTACAACGTAGCATTGTGCGGCATTCAAAATAGATGAATTCGGGCCTATTTGGAGTCTTTTATTTTCATCAGAAGCCGAGATATGGCCAAAAAACGAAAAAAAATATTTTTGAAATTTTACAACGTAGCATTGTGCGGCATTCAAAATAGATGCATTTGAACCTATTCGGAGCTTTTTATTTTCATCAGAAGCCGAGATATGGCCAAAAACGAAAAAAATTTTTGAAATTTTACAACGTAGCATTGTGCGGCATTAAAAATAGATATCGGGCCTATTTGGAGCCTTTATTTTCATCAGAAGCCGAGATATGGCCAAAAACGAAAATATTTTTGAAATTTTACAACGTAGCATTGTGCGGCATTAAAAAAGATGCATACGGGCCTATTCGAGCTTTTTATTTTTATCAGAAGTTGAGATATGGCCAAAAAACGAAAAAAATATTTTTGAAATTTTACAACGTAGCATTGTGCGGCATTCAAAATAGATGAATTCGGGCCTATTTGGAGTTTTTTATTTTCATCAGAAGCCGAGATATGGCCAAAAACGAAAATATTTTTGAAATTTTACAACGTAGCATTGTGCGGCAATTAAAAAGATGCATACGGGCCTATTTCGAGCTTTTATTTTCACCATCAGCCGAGATATGGCCAAAAAACGAAAAAAAATATTTTTGAAATTTTACAACGTAGCATTGTGCGGCATTCAAAATAGATGCATTTGGGCCTATTCGGAGCCTTTTATTTTCATCAGAAGCCGAGATATGGCCAAAAACGAAAAAATATTTTTGAAATTTTACAACGTAGCATTGTGCGGCATTAAAAAGATGCATGGGCCTATTCCGAGCTTTTATTTTCATCAGAAGCCGAGATATGGCCAAAAAACGAAAAAAATATTTTTGAAATTTTACAACGTAGCATTGTGCGGCATTCAAAATAGATGCATTTGGGCCTATTCGAGCTTTTTATTTTCATCAGAAGCCGAGATATGGCCAAAAAACAAAGAAAAATATTTTTGAAATTTTACAACGTAGCATTGTGCGGCATTCAAAATAGATGAATTCGGGCCTATTTGAGCCATTTATTTTCATCAGAAGCCGAGATATGGCCAAAAAACGAAAGAAAATATTTTTGAAATTTTACAACGTAGCATTGTGCGGCATTCAAAATAGATGAAATCGGGCCTATTTGGAGCCTTTTATTTTCATCAGAAGCCGAGATATGGCCAAAAAACGAAAAAAAAATTTTTGAAATTTTACAACGTAGCATTGTGCGGCATTAAAAATAGATGAATTCGGGCCTATTTGGAGCTTTATTTTCATCAGAAGCTGAGATATGGCCAAAAACAAAAAATATTTTGAAATTTTACAACGTAGCATTGTGCGGCATTCAAAATAGATGACGGGCCTATTTGGAGCCATTTATTTTTATCAGAAGCCGAGATATGGCCAAAAAACGAAAAAAATAATTTTTGAAATTTTACAACGTAGCATTGTGCGGCATTCAAAATAAATGAATTTGAACCTATTTGGAGCCTTTTATTTTCATCAGAAGCCGAGATATGGCCAAAAAACGAAAAAAAATATTTTTGAAATTTTACAACATAGCATTGTGCGGCATTCAAAATAGATGCATTTAGGCCTATTCGGAGCTTTTTAATTTTATCAGAAGCCGAGATATGGCCAAAAAAAAAATATAAGTTTTGAAATTCTACATCGTAGCATTGTGCGGCATTAAAAAAATGCATCGGGCCTATTCCGAGCTTTCTATTTTCATCAGAAGCCGAGATATGGCCAAAAACAAAAAAAAATATTTTTGAAATTTACAACGTAGCATTGTGCGGCATTCAAAATAGATGCATTTGGGCCTATTCGAGCTTTTATTTTCATCAGAAGCCGAGATATGGCCAAAAAAAAAAAAAATATTTTTGAAATTTTACAACGTAGCATTGTGCGGCATTAAAAATAGATGAATTCGGGCCTATTTGGAGCCTTTTATTTTCATCAGCCGAGATATGGCCAAAAAACGAAAAAAATATTTTTGAAATTTTACAACGTAGCATTGTGCGGCATTAAAAGATGAATCGGGCCTATTTGGAGCTTTTTATTTTCATCAGAAGCCGAGATATGGCCAAAAACGAAAAAATATTTTGAAATTTAACAACATAGCATTGTGCGGCATTCAAAATAGATGCATTTGGGCCTATTCGGAGCTTTTTATTTTCATCAAAAGCCGAGATATGGCCAAAAAAAGAAAAAAAATATTTTTGAAATTTTACAACGTAGCATTTTGCGGCATTCAAAATAAATGAATTCGGGCCTATTCCGCGCTTTCTATTTTCACCAGCATCTGAGATATGGCCAAAAAAAAAACAAAAAAATTTTTGAAATTTTACAACGTAGCATTGTGCGGCATTAAATAGATGCGGGCCTATTCCGAGCTTTTATTTTCATCAGAAGCCGAGATATGGCCAAAAAAAAAAAAAATATTTTTGAAATTTTACAACGTAGCATTGTGCGGCATTTAAAATAGATGAATTCGGGCCTATTTGGAGCCATTTATTTTCATCAGAAGCCGAGATATGGCCAAAAAACGAAAAATATTTTGAAATTTTACAACGTAGCATTGTGCGGCATTCAAAATAGATGCATTTGGGCCTATTCGGAGCTATTTATTTTCATCAGAAGCCGAGATATGGCCAAAAACAAAGAAAAATATTTTTGAAATTTTACAACGTAGCATTGTGCGGCATTTAAAATAGATGAATTTGGACCTATTCGATTTATTTTCATCAGAAGCCGAGATATGGCCAAAAACAAAAAAATATTTTTGAAATTTTACAACGTAGCATTGTGCGGCATTCAAAATAGATGAATTGGGCCTATTTGAGCTTTTTATTTTCATCAGAAGCCGAGATATGGCCAAAAAACGAAAAAAACTATTTTTGAAATTTTACAACGTAGCATTGTGCGGCAATTAAAAAAGATGCATACGGGCCTATTCCGAGCCTTTTATTTTCATCGGAAGCCGAGATATGGCCAAAAACAAAAAAAAATATTTTTGAAATTTTACAACGTAGCATTGTGCGGCATTCAAAATAGATGCATTTGGGCCTATTCGGAGCTTTTTATTTTCATCAGAAGCCGAGATATGGCCAAAAAACAAAAAAAATATTTTTGAAATTTTACAACGTAGCATTGTGCGGCATTAAAAATAGATGAATTCGGGCCTATTTGGAGCCTTTTATTTTCATCAGAAGCCGAGATATGGCCAAAAACGAAAAATATTTTTGAAATTTTACAACGTAGCATTGTGCGGCATTAAAAATAGATGCATTCGGGCCTATTTGGAGCTTATTTTCATCAGAAGCCGAGATATGGCACAAAAACAAAAAAAATATTTTTGAAATTTTACAACGTAGCATTGTGCGGCATTCAAAATAGATGCATTTGGGCCTATTCGAGCTTTTTATTTTCATCAGAAGCCGAGATATGGCCAAAAACAAAAAAATATTTTTGAAATTTTACAACGTAGCATTGTGCGGCATTCAAAATAGATGAATTCGCCTATTTGAGCTTTTTATTTTCATCAGAAGCCGAGATATGGCCAAAAAACAAAAAATATTTTTGAAATTTTACAACGTAGCATTGTGCGGCATTCAAAATAGATGAATTCGGGCCTATTTGGAGCCTTTTATTTTCATCAGAAGCCGAGATATGGCCAAAAACGAAAGAAAATATTTTTGAAATTTTACAACGTAGCATTGTGCGGCATTCAAAATAGATGCATTTGGGCCTATTCGGAGCTTTATTTTCATCAGAAGCCGAGATATGGCCAAAAAAGAAAAAAATATTTTTGAAATTTTACAACGTAGCATTGTGCGGCATTCAAAATAGATGAATTCGGGCCTATTCCGAGCTTTTATTTTCATCAGAAGCCGAGATATGGCCAAAAACGAAAAAAATATTTTGAAATTTTACAACGTAGCATTGTGCGGCATTCAAAATAGATGAATTCGGGCCTATTTGGAGCCTTTTATTTTCATCAGAAGCCGAGATATGGCCAAAAAACGAAAAAAATATTTTTGAAATTTTACAACGTAGCATTGTGCGGCATTCAAAATAGATGAATTCGGGCCTATTTGGAGCTTTTTATTTTCATCAGAAGCCGAGATATGGCCAAAAAACAAAAAAAAATATTTTTGAAATTTTACAACGTAGCATTGTGCGGCATTCAAAATAGATGCATTTGGGCCTATTCGAGCTTTTATTTTCATCAGAAGCCGAGATATGGCCAAAAAACAAAAAAAAATATTTTTGAAATTTTACAACGTAGCATTGTGCGGCATTCAAAATAGATGCATTTGGGCCTATTCGGAGCTTTTTATTTTCATCAGAAGCCGAGATATGGCCAAAAAACGAAAAAAAATATTTTTGAAATTTTACAACGTAGCATTGTGCGGCATTCAAAATAGATGCATTCGGGCCTATTTGGAGCCTTTTATTTTCATCAGAAGCCGAGATATGGCCAAAAACGAAAAAAAATATTTTTGAAATTTTACAACGTAGCATTGTGCGGCATTCAAAATAGATGCATTCGGGCCTATTTGGAGCTTTTTATTTTCATCAGAAGCCGAGATATGGCCAAAAACTAAAAAAAATATTTTTGAAATTTTACAACGTAGCATTGTGCGGCATTCAAAATAGATGCATTTGGGCCTATTCGGAGCTTTTTATTTTCATCAGAAGCCGAGATATGGCCAAAAAAAAAAAAAAATATTTTTGAAATTTTACAACGTAGCATTGTGCGGCATTCAAAATAGATGAATTCGGGCCTATTCCGAGCTTTCTATTTTCATCAGAAGCCGAGATATGGCCAAAAAACGAAAAAAAATATTTTTGAAATTTTACAACGTAGCATTGTGCGGCATTAAAAAAGATGCATGGGCCTATTCCGAGCCTTTATTTTCATCAGAAGCCGAGATATGGCCAAAAAAAAAAAAAATATTTTTGAAATTTTACAACGTAGCATTGTGCGGCATTAAAAATAGATGAATTCGGGCCTATTTGGAGCCATTTATTTTCATCAGAAGCCGAGATATGGCCAAAAAACGAAAAAATATTTTGAAATTTTACAACGTAGCATTGTGCGGCATTCAAATAGATGCATTTGGGCCTATTCGAGCTTTTATTTTCATCAGAAGCCGAGATATGGCCAAAAACGAAAAAAATATTTTTGAAATTTTACAACGTAGCATTGTGCGGCATTCAAAATATGCAATTGGGCCTGAGCTTTTATTTTCATCAGAAGCCGAGATATGGCCAAAAAAAAAAAAAATATTTTTGAAATTTTACAACGTAGCATTTTGCGGCATTCAAAATAGATGCATTCGGGCCTATTCCGAGCTTTATTTTCATCAGAAGCCGAGATATGGCCAAAAAACGAAAAAAAATATTTTTGAAATTTAACAACGTAGCATTGTGCGGCATTCAAAATAGATGCATTTGGGCCTATTCGGAGCTTTTTATTTTCATCAGAAGCCGAGATATGGCCAAAAAACGAAAAAAAAAATTTTTGAAATTTTACAACGTAGCATTGTGCGGCATTAAAAATAGATGAATTCGTGCCTATTTGGAGCCATTTATTTTCATCAGAAGCCGAGATATGGCCAAAAAACGAAAAAAATATTTTTGAAATTTTACAACGTAGCATTGTGCGGCATTCAAAATAGATGAATTCGGGCCTATTTGGAGCCTTTTATTTTCATCAGAAGCCGAGATATGGCCAAAAAACGAAAAAAAATATTTTTGAAATTTTACAACGTAGCATTGTGCGGCAATTAAAAAAGATGCATACGGGCCTATCCGAGCCTTCTATTTTCACCAGAAGCCGAGATATGGCCAAAAACAAAAAATATTTTTGAAATTTAACAACATAGCATTGTGCGGCATTCAAAATAGATGCATTTGGGCCTATTCGGAGCTTTTTATTTTCATCAGCCGAGATATGGCCAAAAACGAAAAAAATATTTTGAAATTTTACAACGTAGCATTGTGCGGCATTAAAAATAGATGAATTCGGCCTATTGGAGCCATTTATTTTCATCAGAAGCCGAGATATGGCCAAAAACGAAAAAAATATTTTGAAATTTTACAACGTAGCATTGTGCGGCATTCAAAATAGATGAATTCGGGCCTATTTGGAGCTTTTATTTTCATCAGAAGCCGAGATATGGCCAAAAAACGAAAAAAATATTTTTGAAATTTAACAACGTAGCATTGTGCGGCATTCAAAATAGATGCATTTGGGCCTATTCGAGCTTTATTTTCATCAGAAGCCGAGATATGGCCAAAAAACAAAAAAATATTTTTGAAATTTTACAACGTAGCATTGTGCGGCATTCAAAATAGATGCATTCGGGCCTATTTGAGCTTTTTTCATCAGAAGCCGAGATATGGCCAAAAACAAAAAATATTTTTAAAATTTAACAACGTAGCATTGTGCGGCATTAAAAATAGATGAATTCGGGCCTATTTGGAGCCATTTATTTTCATCAGAAGCCGAGATATGGCCAAAAAACGAAAAAAAATATTTTTGAAATTTTACAACGTAGCATTGTGCGGCATTCAAAATAGATGAATTCGGGCCTATTCCGAGCTTTTATTTTCATCAGAAGCCGAGATATGGCCAAAAAACGAAAAAAAATATTTTTGAAATTTTACAACGTAGCATTGTGCGGCATTCAAAATAGATGCATTTGGGCCTATTCGGAGTCTTTTATTTTCATCAGAAGCCGAGATATGGCCAAAAAACGAAAAAAATATTTTTGAAATTTTACAACGTAGCATTGTGCGGCATTAAAAATAGATGAATTCGGGCCTATTTGGAGCCATTTATTTTCATCAGAAGCCGAGATATGGCCAAAAAACGAAAAAAAATATTTTTGAAATTTTACAACGTAGCATTGTGCGGCATTCAAAATAGATGCATTTGGGCCTATTCGGAGCTTTTTATTTTCATCAGAAGCCGAGATATGGCCAAAAACGATAAAAAATATTTTTGAAATTTTACAACGTAGCATTGTGCGGCATTAAAAAAGATGCATACGGGTATTTTGAGCTTTTATTTTCATCAGAAGCCGAGATATGGCCAAAAAACAAAGAAAAATATTTTTGAAATTTTACAACGTAGCATTGTGCGGCATTCAAAATAGATGCATTTGGGCCTATTCGAGCTTTTATTTTCATCAGAAGCCGAGATATGGCCAAAAAACAAAAAAAATATTTTTGAAATTTTACAACGTAGCATTGTGCGGCATTAAAATAGATGAATTCGGGCCTATTTAGCTTTTATTTTCATCAGAAGCCGAGATATGGCCAAAAACGAAAAAAATATTTTTGAAATTTTACAACGTAGCATTGTGCGGCAATTAAAAAGATACGGGCCTATTCCGAGCCTTCTATTTTCATCAGAAGCCGAGATATGGCCGAAAAACAAAAAAAATATTTTTGAAATTTTACAACATAGCATTGTGCGGCATTCAAAATAGATGCATTTGGGCCTATTTGAGCTTTATTTTCATCAGAAGCCGAGATATGGCCAAAAACGAAAAAAATATTTTGAAATTTTACAACGTAGCATTGTGCGGCATTAAAATAGATGCATTCGGGCCTATTTCGAGCTTTTATTTTCATCAGAAGCCGAGATATGGCCAAAAACAAAAAATATTTTGAAATTTTACAACGTAGCATTGTGCGGCATTCAAAATAGATGCATTTGGGCCTATTCGGAGCATTTATTTTCATCAGAAGCCGAGATATGGCCAAAAAACGAAAAAAAAATTTTTGAAATTTTACAACGTAGCATTGTGCGGCAATTAAAAAAGATGCATACGGGCCTATTCCGAGCCTTCTATTTTCATCAGAAGCCGAGATATGGCCAAAAACCGAAAAAAAATATTTTTTGAAATTTTACAACGTAGCATTGTGCGGCATTAAAAATAGATGAATTCAAGTCTATTTGGAGCCTTTTTTTTCATCAGAAGCCGAGATATGGCCAAAAAACGAAAAAAAATATTTTTGAAATTTAACAACGTAGCATTGTGCGGCATTCAAAATAGATGCATTTGGGGCTATTCGGAGCTTTTTATTTTCATCAGAAGTTGAGATATGGCCAAAAAACAAAAAAAAATATTTTTGAAATTTACAACGTAGCATTGTGCGGCATTCAAAATAGATGCATTCGGGCCTATTCCGAGCTTTTATTTTCATCAGAAGCCGAGATATGGCCAAAAACAAAAAATATTTTTAAATTTAACAACGTAGCATTGTGCGGCATTAAAAATAGATGCATTTGGGCCTATTCGGAGCTTTTATTTTCATCAGCAGCCGAGATATGGCCAAAAAAAGAAAAAAATATTTGAAATTTTACAACGTAGCATTGTGCGGCATTTAAAATAGATGAATTCGGGCCTATTTGGAGCCTTTTATTTTCATCAGAAGCCGAGATATGGCCAAAAAACGAAAAAAAATATTTTTGAAATTTTACAACGTAGCATTGTGCGGCATTCAAAATAGATGAATTCGGGCCTATTTGGAGTTTTTTTTTTCATCAGAAGCCGAGATATGGCAAAAAACGAAAAAATATTTTTGAAATTTTACAACGTAGCATTGTGCGGCAATCAAAAAGATGCATACGGGCCTATTCCGAGCTTTTATTTTCACCAGAAGCCGAGATATGGCCAAAAAACAAAAAATTCGCCGTTGCAGTATGCGCCAGCGGTTACGTTACGTTTGATGCGAATAATATTTATATTGATCATATTGATCGGTAAGTCGGACTCGTGCCACTTTCGCGGTTGCAGTACGCGGTGCGGTGAAAATCCGAGAAGCGGTCCCAACGAGTTTGGTTTTGAAAACTTCACCACGTACGCGGATTTGATCTTGTTCACAAAGTTATGTGAATCGCTATCGAGAAATCATTGTTCTTCTCGCTCTTCTCATTACGATTACCATCGACGGTAACGCGTTGTCGCGGCATCGCGTGTTTCAAAAATTTGTCTATGGCCTGTATCTCATACGATCCCTCAGGAATCGTAATTTCTTTACCGTCCGTGCCATAGTAAAATTTGTTGTTCGTAGAATCGACGTTAGGTATGGTGTTGTAAGTCGCAAAGTCCGTGAGACCGAGCTCGTAATTACCATCACTGAGATCCAACGCCGGTGGAGTAGCTCGAATGGAGAACACTGCTTCTACCGGTTAACGTGAGCGTGATCGACATGTTTGAAGTGATACTGAGGCAAAGTGCGTCGCGACGTCAGTTTTTAAACGTAATCGCGTCAATTGTACTTAAAAAACGTAGACACAGCTGTCCGCAAATACTCTGATCGTACGTTTGATAAGATCATCGATTGTACTCTATCGATGAGACGCCGACTTCGAGATATCGCACCAATTCCACAGGCGGTCGGAGATTACCGAAGCCGTCAAAGTACGCGACGCAATCTCCCCTTTTGGCGTACGCTACCCAGTGAGTCCCCGGACCCGTCACGTTGTCCAGGTTCACGATGCCGCTCTCGTTTGTACGCGCGCCACTCGTAGGTAGGGCGTCGCGCATAAATACACCTCTGAAATAAGGAACGCGCATACGTCTGGCCAGATGATTCAATTGCACGTTCGTAGTAGCACCCGTGGGCATTTTTAACCTCTTCTCGACGTTTTTTTTTCTTCCTCTCTTCGCAACAGTCGTACCTCTGCCGTACCTGTAAGGCTTGAGAAAGAGACCCCGTCCACCGTTGTACGGGGCCAGATGTACGCCGGATCCACCGGCCGCTGCGCGCGCAGTTCTTCTCTCGTTTACGGCTCTCGCTATACTCGCAGCTCCACCGACAAGCGATCCGACTGCACCGAAAATCGGAATAATCGGCAGCATGCTACCGCGCTTTGCTGTTGGAAGCATGCGTTTTTTGCGAATCGTACTTTTCCGCCTCTTCGTAATCGTTCTGTTTCTCACAGTCCTTAACCTCTTCTTCTTAGTCGTAGCAGACATACCCATGCCGATTTTTGTTTTAGCTTTCATCACAGCCCACACGGCTGCTGCGGCGGCTCTCTCGCGTAAGCCTGAATCTCTCGCTATAACGCGTTTTCCCGCTCTCTTGGCGAGTTCTCTGTCCGCTGCGTGTCTGTCCGTGAGATCGTTGCTTCGCGCGTACGCCAAGTCGTGCTCGCGACACGCTTTGTCCAACGGATTGATGCCTCGATCACCTCTCGCTATGCGTTCCTTCAATCGAGTTCCCGGGCCGCAAAATTGATAACCGGGGATGTGCAGTTCGAAGGGAAGGGCGTTTATCGCGCGATTCAACAGACCCTTGCCGCAGCACTTTACTTCCAACGAATCGGTAGACGACGTTGACACTCACCGCACTCTCGGATTAACGGAGCAGGTCTGTCGATTTGCGTTTCTTGCCAGGGTTGATTATAATGCTCGAGGCACCTGCGGTAGGTTTGAGTTCAGCGTGTTGTGTCGCGAATGCTGGCAACGCAATCACGGATTCGCGGTGATCGACAAGGACAGTCCGCTCGACAACGGGCGATACAGGCGAGGATTCGACGTGTTCGCGGTACCGTCGAGTTGATTTAACAGGTTGTCGAAATCGCGCGACAACCAGTCGCCAAAGACGCTTTGTCGAGAACAGACCGCGGGAATACAATCGATTGATCGATATGACGAGGAAAGATGACAACCGCGACGTGTGCGAGCGTGAAAAGATTACGCGGGAGATCGAGAAGACGAGCGGGGCGATTCGCAGAAAGCATCGAGCCATAAAGACCGACACGATCGACGCCGACATCGCGTCGGAGAAGCGCCTCAAGCCCATCGTCAAACCTCTAAAACGGATGGTTGAGACCGTTGAGGAATCCGGTATTGCGGTACCGAAAATGGAGTCAAAATCGGAGCGTTTGACGCCGAAATTGGAGCGACGATTGTGGTCGACACCAAAACCCGAACGGCGTTTAAACGTCACGTTTGACGATTCGTTGTCATCGGCAACTTTGGGTGATACGATTGTAGCTAATCCGTCATTTGGTGATACGACCGTCGATTCATACGTTACGACGGAAAACGTCGAACCTCCGTCGACGCCACGGCCCCGGGCATCAACGCCGCGGTCCGGCATATTGACGCCACGACCTGGCGTATCGACACCGCGGCCCAACGTATCGCTGGCAACGATGTACCTTGAAGCGGCGAGCGGTGGCAGAAGAATAAATATCGACGACGTTTTCGGTATATACTTTGACACAAACAAAGTAATGCTCGGGAACAAACACGTTGAATTCGACCATAAGAACGACGATATAATCGTCGCTGGTAAGAGATATCCTGGAACGGAAGGTCTGTATGAGTTGATTTTCAAGAAGGTACCCCACGTAACCGCTTACACCGAGACGGATAAACGTCACTACAAAAGTATACTCGAAGTGACAAACGCGCATAAAAAAGATTTCAGCGACGACGGTCGCGTCATGGGTAACAGAGGCTTAAAGTATATGAAGGTGATCGCACCGCTGATGTTGAGCGATTCGGCCAGGAAATCGAGAAGAAAAAGTTCCGGTAAAGGATTACCTCACCTCATGACGTTGAACGATCACGCGATCGACTACGTGCAATGGGACGATCCCAACGAGCTCGTGGATCGTCTTAGATTGCTGGATGCTTCGCGTCAAGCCGGTCACAACGGTCACGACAACGAAATTCTGTCAATTATCGAAGAACTGCGTGAGGCTGGTTTGATTATAAATTAATCGACTGGAGGAATCAAGCGACAGAATCGGCGTTCCGCGGGACGTGATTGACCATGTCTAGATCACGCAAGTCTAACGACACGGGTCCTGAGAGAAGGCGACTCGTCGACGAGTTACACGCCCCGGCGAGCAGTGGTCTCAGATTGCAGACGGGCAACATACGCACACTAGGCACAATGCCGTGTCTGTGTACGCCCGCAGCGCCTCCAACGCCTCGGCCAGCGTCGGCTGCTGGAAGAGCGCAGACGTATGTCATATCTGACTCTGTCTCTCTAGAACTACAGCCGACGTCGTGATAAACTCATTTCTCACCGATGAGCAAACTTGTAATTTTTTCTTTTATTGCGCAACAGAACATTATTCAATTAAATTATGTACATACATATATTGATAAATAAAATTTTATTATAAAATTAAATACTGGCCCCATATTAAATGATATATAATGTATACCGCAATTAAATAATCTAAATAAAAATTAAAATAATAAGAAAAATAAAATATAAAGAGAATAAATAAAATCCACTCTTGGCCAACGTGTACGTATTGTTTTTAAACAAATTACTTATTAATACACATATATTAAAAAATAATTACATGTAATATAATAATAAAGTATAAAAAAATTAATAATTTTGCTGTGTACACCTTTTTTGTACATACGCACACGTTGTTGCTCAACGGAAACCGCGAGAAGGTGGTGGTCTCTTCCGTCAGGAGGAAATATAAAATTGTTTTTATTATTTAAAATTAAATTAGATAATTAAATAATTAAATAAATAAATAATAAAATAATTAAAAAATTTTAATTAAATAATAAAAACAATTTTTTATATTTCCTACAAATAAAGAAGAAGTGAAAAGAGAACAAAGAATAGATTAGAAGAATAGATAAAAGGATAGGTAAAAAGAACAAGCAAAAGGATAGATAAAGTGAACAGATTTAAAGGATAGAGAACAAACATAGTATACAATAGTTGTAAAGAAAATAGAAAAAGATAAGTATAGAAGAGCAACAAAAGTAACAGTTATGATTGTTAATTAAGATCACTTTATACAATTTATAATATATAAAAAGATTAGAAACAGTATTCCATATACATATATATGTATATATAAATGTATACATATATGAATGAACTGTTTACTATTATAAGTTATAAATATTATATATCCGTACAATAATATACAAAGCTATTAACAGAATAATATCCTGTTTTTTTTTATAAATTGTCTAAAGTGATCCTCACATTAAAAAAAGCGTATACATGCTTTATTTAATTCTGCAATATATATACATATATATATTGATGGTGTCGATTTTAAAACTTTCCATCTTAATATTTTTTTTTGTTTTAATTTTCAAAGAAAAAAGTTTTAGACCAAAAAGAGAAAACAAAAAATAAAATGTGTTTTATATATTATTAACAAGGAATAAATTCCGTTTTAATGTTATATTTATAACATGTTATACTTTTTCCAAAAATTCTGTGTCTCAAAAAAAATTATTTTGCTTTTTATAAATATAATTAATTTATATAATTGTTTAATACATTTTAACAAAATAAAAAAACTAAATTTATTTGGCAAAAGTTATTGTTACTTTTTAAATTACATTTTTGTTATATAGTAATAATCTTATATTTATTTTCTATATATCTATTTAAAGTTAACTCTATACTTTGTCATTCTATTGTTATTATATTTTTTAAATGAAAAAGGAGTACAATATTTAATATTATTCAATGTGCACAAGGAAAAATTGTATAACGCGATTTTGCATTAAGTTATATTAATAAAGTATCTTCAGTTTGAATTAACTAAGTGCATCCATATTCTTCAAAATGAGTGTGGAAACTTCTGAATTTTGATAAAATATTGTTTTAAATTATTTCCATTTTAAGAGTGTTTTTTGTCCTTTTGTACTTTTATTTACTCCGGGTTGTGGCATATTTCTTGATTTCAGCTAGGTAGGTCTGTCAAATATGACTTGAATATATGATCACAGAATACGAGTGTTATCTTCGTATACCCAGCTAAAAAGTATACATAGCTATACTTTCATATTAGCCAAAGCCAGAAATGCCAGAAGGAAGGTCTTGCTGAACTGAGAACAGTTTTGAATCTTCTTCAAATCATAATTTTTTTTATTTGTAAAGATGCAGAAAATGTAAATAGTACTTTTCCACATTGGGCCACTTCTTAAATTTTTTCATTTTTTGATAATTATTAGCAATCTTGTATTTCTTGACTTTTTAAAATGTCTTGACTTTCTTGAACTTCTTGACTTTCTTGAACTTCTTGACTTTCTTGAAATTCTTGAATTTCTTGAACTTCTTGACTTTCTTGAAATTCTTGAATTTCTTAACTTTTTGGAATGTCTTGATTCTCTTGAACTTCTTGATTTTCTTGACTTTCTTGAAATTCTTGAATTTCTTGACTTTCTTGAAATTCTTGAATTTCTTAACTTTTTGGAATGTCTAGACTCTCTTGAACTTCTTGATTTTCTTGACTTTCTTGAAATTCTTGAATTTCTTGACTTTCTTGAAATTCTTGAATTTCTTGACTTTTTTGAAATTCTTGAATTTCTTAACTTTTTGGAATGTCTAGACTCTCTCTTGAACTTCTTGATTTTCTTGACTTTCTTGAAATTCTTGAATTTCTTGACTTTCTTGAAATTCTTGAATTTCTTAACTTTTTGGAATGTCTAGAATCTCTTGAACTTCTTGATTTTCTTGACTTTCTTGAAATTCTTGAATTTCTTGACTTTCTTGAAATTCTTGAATTTCTTAACTTTTTGGAATGTCTAGAATCTCTTGAACTTCTTGATTTTCTTGACTGTCTTGAATTTCTTGACAGTGTTGCATTTCTTGATAGTTTTGCATTTCTTGACAGTCTTGCATTTCTTGACTGCCTTGAATTTTTTTACTTTCTTATCTTTATTCAATTTCTTAAATTCCTTGAATTTTCTTCAATTCTTTAAATTCAAGATTGACGTATTTTTTTATTTTACGTTGATATAGTATATCTTCAGTATTCTTAATGTTATGTAATTTCTTTTGGAGTATTATATAATATCGATGGAATGATTATGAAGTTGAGGAATAACTTTAGTTTAATTCAAACTTTCATATAATTCAAAATATACGTTCGAAATCAACATTAACGATATAAACATTTGATTTAATTGATTTTCATTGTGCACATCATAATCTTAATGATTAGTACTCATTTTTTTTTTTAAATTATAGAGTTATCTTAAAATAGTATATTATAATTTTTATGTAACAATCTTAAAAAATCTTAAAAATTAAAGTCTAAATTTCTGATAATTATGTAAATAAAATTTGCCAAAAAAATCTAATTTTATTAGTTAAATTTTAAAGCAAACACTTTCAATAAAATTATATATTTTTGTCAATAAAAAAACAAAACAATTTTATTTATCTACACATTAAAAATTAAAAACAATCTTTTTCTCTATTTGGTCTTGTAATTAATATATGAATATTACTTGTATATATATTGTATTAAATAAAGCATAAAATCTTTTAATTTTTTGGAATAAAATTTCACTGAAACTATTAAAATGGTACTTCAAAAGATAATGATAATATTGTCAATTACAAATAATGACATTTTGTTTCTTATATTAACATTCATTTTGTGGCAACCATAAAAAGAATTTTAATTCATAATTGTTATTTCAAGTAATTATATTTTTTTAATTTTCGAGTGAAAAATTATTCCAAAAAATTAAGAAAAAAATAAACAAATCGAATATTCAATATTTTAATGATAATGAAGGTTTACAAAATCAAGATGTGTCACACCAGAGATCAGGACCCCGTGGTTCGTCACTTCCACAGTATTTTATGACTCCAAACCCTCTCTGTGTGTGTGTGTGGGTATGTGTGTGTGTGTGTGTGTGTGTGTCAAGATGTGTCACACCAGAGATCAGGACCCCGTGGTTCGTCACTTCCACAGTATTTTATGACTCCAAACCCTCTCTGTGTGTGTGTGTGTGTGTGTGTGTGTGTGTGTGTGTGTGTGTCAAGATGTGTCACACCAGAGATCAGGACCCCGTGGTTCGTCACTTCCACAGTATTTTATGACTCCAAACCCTCTCTGTGTGTGTGTGTGTGTGTGTGTGTGTGTGTGTGTCAAGATGTGTCACACCAGAGATCAGGACCCCGTGGTTCGTCACTTCCACAGTATTTTATGACTCCAAACCCTCTGTGTGTGTGTGTGTGTGTGTGTGTGTGTGTGCGTGCGTGCGTGTTTCAGTAGCATAAAAAACTGATTTAAAATTATCCGAAATACGAATTGTTCAATTTTTATCAACGACGCATTTGAAATTACTAACAATAAATGGATGACGTTTCTTGTACGGTTCATAGATCCCGAATCATTTAATGTCCGAACACAATTAATAAAACTAATTGATATTGATGCAAGAGATTGTAGTGCAGAGAAATTATTTAACGCGTTTAAATCCGAAATGTACAAACTACAAATTCCATTTTCTAATATTCTCGCCCTGTCATGCGACAATGCTTCCGTCATGACAGGAAAACATTTATCATTTAAAACAAAATTGGAAGAAAGATGTAAAAATTTACTAACATTTTCATGTCCTTGTCATTCTGCTGCATTGGCTGCAAACGCTGCATGTGCAGTAATACCTCATATTTGCGAAGAATTTTTAAGAAAAATTTCTACTTATATTAATAATAGCCCAAAACGTTTAGCCGTTTTCAATGAATTTACGGAATGTTTCCAAAATAATACGCATAAAATATTAAAATTGTGCGACACTCGGTGGCTGACACATTATTCTTGTGTCGACAGAGTTTTAGAATCGTGGGATTCAATACAATATTTTTTACATGACATGGTCGTTAATGAAAAATCAAAGTCTGCGGAATATTTATTATCTTTAATGATTAACGTAGAGACAAAAGCATATTTTCTGTTTTTAAAATATATTTTAAATGTTTTCAACATTTTTAACGCGTACTTTCAAGCCGCCGAAACAAAAATTCATTTACTACAATCTAAATCTGTCGATTTTCTTGTTCAAGTTTGTACAAATTTCTTAAAATTAGACGTCTTAGATAAAATTCTTACAAATTTATCATTTAATGAAACGGATAATTATAAACCTCTTTTCGAAATAACTTTAGGATCAGAATGCGAAGATTATCTCAGTGAATTAATGGAAGGACATGCAAATGTTGTTACAGTTATACGACAAAACTGTTTACAATTTTATATAACTGCTGCGACAGAAATTAAAAAAAGATTACCTGTTAATAATATATTTTTATATAAACTTCAAGTCTTTTTACCGCAGAAAGCTTTATTTGATAGTAATAGAGATTCGACATTCAATGATGTTTCGTTTATTGCAAAACGTTTATCCGGTTTTGACGAAAATAGTTTAAAGCAAGAATGGCTTGCGTTATATTCAGATTTTTCACCTGAAGAAAAACAATCTCTTGCAACAATTAGCTTTGATGAAATGTGGCAAAAAATTTTAAAACGCGAATCAAATCAAAATCCAAATTATCCAGCTTTAATTTCTCTTGTAAACGTGGTAAGGTCACTTCCTCATTTAAACCCTGATTCAGAAAAAACTTTTTCTCTTGTAATACGCATAATTTACTAAAATGATTTTATTTTATAATTGTCATTAAAAAAAAACTATTCACTGTAATTTATGCCACTGATGTACTGTGTATGTATGTGTGTAAAAATATTCTAAGATTTTGTATACCTGCATATCATTAAAATAATATATTATATTACATGAATAGTAATGTTGGTAAAGAATTAGTGTGAAAAAAGAAAAAATCTATGAACCGTACAAGAAACGTCATCCATTTATTGTTAGTAATATCGGATGTCTCATCAATAAAAATCGAAAATTTTGTGTTTCTCACTATATCAACAACATTTTCTGTTTCAACTGGACATAGTACATTAGAAATAATATTTCGGCATTTTGTCGAACCCATGCTCATGCTTTTCAAGACATTAGGATCTTTTCCTATGTCTTGAAAAAGACTGAGAATCTCTTTTGCTGTTTGATGAGGAATATTCTTTTCAGCAATTAATCCTGCAAATCGAATTTCAGCGAATTTTTTCCGATCATCAAACGACAAAAGAGATTCTTCAGTTTGTGTATCTAAATCGGTATTCGAATTGCTTATTTCTAAATCACTTTTTTCGCTGTTACTTTTGTGCAATATGGATTCTGCGTGTCTTAAAATTTGAGATTTTCCACCCGTAAATTCTTTGTCGCAAATTTTGCAAAAGAATTTATTTAAATTATTTGGTACTTCGCGCAACCATAATTTAGTATCTGGTCGACAAAGCCATTTATATTGAAAAATACTTTTGCGTTGTACCTGATGTTCGTCTAATGGTGAACTTTCTAATGTATTTTTTTTATGACACGCAGAATCCATATGCTTGGAAACGTACGATGAACATGAGAAGTTTTTGTTGCATTTAATGCAATGGAAAAGCGTACAATCTGTTGGTACTTCACGTAACTAAGATTTATATTTTTCATTATTAAGCCATGCTTTAGAAAATTTTCGCTTGGGTTTGATTGTTTGTTCATCATACGTTTCCATTTTAAGATAAGAAATAAAAAAATAAAATAAGAAGAAATGTATAATAAAAAAGAATAGAAAAAAAGATAGTAAAGAAGTAAGACAAAGTTAAATAAAAGAATAGCAAGGTATAAAAAATAAGAAAAAAAAGTAGAAATATAAACGTTGTAAAAGAAAGAAGTAAAAAAATGAAATAGGAAATAAAAATGAAATAAGAAAGAAATAAGTACCAGAATGAAGGCTTGAGATGGAAAAGAAAGTTCTAAATTCGCAACGATCACCAGAACGTCTAGACGCTTTGTGACAATGCGGAAACATCGCGCTAGATAAGCGATCAAAGCATCGAAATAAAAGAGCTGCAACACATATACACGTGCGCAATACATAACAGTATGCGTATGTGTTCGCATTTTGACATAGTAACACCGAATAGCAGTGCCGAAGTACTCGGAATAATCGGAGGGAGTTTATTTTGATACAATCGTAGCAAATGTATTTTTTACGCAAAGAAGTAAAATATTCACGTAAAATAATCATTATTATATACATTTTTGCAAAATGTTTTTGTTTTTATAAAATTAAAAAAGTTTTTAAATATTTTAAAGAACGAAATTTTGTAATAAAAAATTTTGTTAAATGTTATTTAATTTGTTTTACTTTATTTAGATTATTTAATTGCGGTACACATATAACATATAACATGGGGCCAATATTTAATTTTATAATGAAATTTTATTTATCAATATATGTATGTACATAATTAATTAAATAATGTTTTGTTGCGCAATAAAAGAAAAAATTACAAGTTTGCTCATCGGTGAGAAATGAGTTTATCACGACGTCGGCTGTAGTTCTAGAGAGACAGAGTCAGATATGACATACGTCTGCGCTCTTCCAGCAGCCGACGCTGGCCGAGGCGTTGGAGGCGCTGCGGGCGTACACAGACACGGCATTGTGCCTAGTGTGCGTATGTTGCCCGTTTGCAATCTGAGACCACTGCCGGCGAGAAGAAACTTTCCGCGAAGACGCGTCGTGGTCAAGGGATACGACGATTTGTGGCAGGCTGATATCGTCGAGATGCAACCGTACGCGCGTTTCAACCGAGGTTACCGTTACATTCTCATCGTCATCGACGTACTCGGCAAGTATGCGTGGGCAATACCGCTGAAGAATAAAGGCGGCAGCAAAACGGCTGACGCTTTAGCGGAGTTGATGCGAAAGAGCGGAGGATGTCCGAAAAATCTACAAACCGATATGAGAAAGGAGTTTTACAACGCCGACGTACAACGGCTCTTCGCGAAACGCGGTGTCAATCATTACACAACGTACTTGGTGTTAAAGGCGTCAGTAGTCGAGCGATTCAATCGCACACTCAAAAACATTATGTGGAAGATGTTTACGCTTAACGGCAATTACGAGTGGTTCGACGCGCTACCGCGTCTCGTAGACAAGTATAATAGGCGCAAGCACCGAACGATCGGCATGCGGCCCATCGACGTGACACCTGAGATCGCCAAGAAACTTCTTGACACCGTGTACAGCGCGATAAAGATAGCCGCTCCGGCCAAATTCAGGGTCGGTGATAAAGTACGCGTGAGCAAGTTTAAAATGATTTTCAAAAAGGGATACACTCCGAATTGGACCACCGAGGTTTTCACGATCGTCAAGATGCAGCAAACCAATCCAGCGACCTATCTGCTCAAGGATTATCGCGGTAAGGCGATAGCCGGAGCGTTCTACGAGCATGAGTTGCTCCGCGCGACACACCCGGACGTATATCTGGTGGAGAAGGTTCTGCGTAAGAAGGGTGACAAGGTCTACGTGAAATGGCTGGGATTTGATGAATCACACAATTCATGGATCGACAAAAACAGCATCGTTTAATAAAGTTTTTTATTTCTTTTTACACATGTATATGCGATTCAATGTATTTTAAAATAAGAAAATTATATAAAACTGTATACTGCATACATGTATATCCTTATTATTTTATTTCACACATTTATATGCGATTCGATGTATTTAAAATAATAAAATATAAAACTGCATACTGCATACTGCATACTGCATACTACATACTACATAATGCATACTGCGTACATGTGTACTGCATACTGCGTACATGTGTACTGCATACTGCGTACATGTGTACTGTATACTGCGTACATGTGTACTGTATACATTAACGCAATCTATAATACATTTGATACATCTGTAATACATATATAATTATAGAGGTGTGCGATAATGACCCCATGGTAAGGTGTTGGTCGAGTCTGGCACGAGATATCGCTTGTCGTTGTACGGACTCAAAGCGATCTTTGTCTCGGATACGGTGTGTGGCGGCCCAATAAAGTCGTCACAAAGAGTAACGCGCCAGGAGGAAGGCAACGCGGCATACAGAAAACGCAACCCGTCATACGGCTATGTACGCCGCGGTAACAAGACGGAAGATTAACGATAATAACAACCACTAGGAGCCGCAGATAAATAACTAACAACCCGCGAGTAAAAAAGGACAAAAGCGAAAATAAAAAGGCCAGGATCGACAAGAGCGATACGAAAAAAGCGAATTCGTCTCTTTTTGTAAAAGTACGCTCTTAGTGCGAGATAAAAGGCACATTAGCGGAAGCCACGTAAAAAGAATAGAGTTCCAGAAACGGATGCCGCCAAAACGAACGCGGAGAGGCCGGTGACTACCAAAAACACCAAAGTACGTCCCGCCGAGTCCCGACGACAACGATAAACCGGACGAGAGGGACGAAAACAATAATTTACCGCGGATCCGCGAGGAAGTGATATTCCCGCCGGGGACTCCAGGAATATTAAAAAGCGTTACGACGAGACCAGCACCGTCACCGAGGCCCAAACACATAACTGGCTTCGTACTACGGCCGTGGATCCTCCACGAGATCGAGCTAGAGCCACCGCAATTAACGCGGCCACCAAAAATATTCCTGAGAGGCCCGCACGATCAACGCATCTGGAGGGATACCTCGCTGAGCTGACCAAAACCGTCGCCCAAGCTAATAACCGGCATAGGAGAAAACGCGGCGACACAGACGGAGAAGCACCTCTTTGACCACGCGTCAACTACAAACGAAAAAGGGGTGCAGACCGACCCTTGGGCTACCACGTCGGAGGACGAGATCGAAGAGCCGATTCAATACCCCGGCGACGAAAAGTGGGGCCCGATAAGCGTCACAATTATCGCGCCGCACATCACATATCGCGAGAGGCTTTAAAACCGATTTTTGTACGGGCAAAGCCCGGCGCCGCAAGGCGCATAATTTAATACTAAAAAAAATTTGTATATAGTGTACATAATAAACCACCGACTATCGTTAAAGAAAGGAATTTGTCGAAGATAATTTCAAGACCTCGCCAGCGAAACCTCCTCCTGCGCTCTGTAATCGAATAAGCGTCTACACGGTGTACACTTGATGCAATTTCGATCTTACGCACGATTGGTCGCGAGTCATAGCGATCTCATTCTCGAGACACTTGACATAATCGTCGAACGTTATAGTTCACGCCACGACTCCACTCTTTACACCTTTTGCTTTTTTAGTGTCACTTTTACCGTCCACCTTGATCGCGTACATTTTCGCTGAGTCCTACAAACTCTGTAACAATCGCACCGTTGCACTCATCCTTCATTAAACCCGGTATTTTTTTGTTCGCGAGAGGCATACCGTACGCGTTATCAGGTGGATAGTCGCTCGTGTCGAACCGAGCGATATCACGCTTCATCATCTCGTATACATCGTCACACTGGACGCTGTACACGAGACTGTCCGTGTCGGTATACATGACGCTACATTTGTCTCCAAAAGTTGGTAACATGTACTCGTGATGAAACTCGTACAAACACACCTTAGATATGTCGAGTATGGACATACCATAGTATATCGGCTTAGCGAATTTCACCTCGAGTTTACGCAATTCCACAGCCACCAAATTTTCCGCGAATACACTTCTGCTGTGAAAATTAGGTTTGGCGATCATCGCTTCCACACCGTACCGACCGTCCCACTGCGAGAGCAATCGAACGTCGACGCGATTTCGTACGTTCTCCATCGTTTTACCAAACACCGCATTGTTCATAAGTTTTAACAAATTTTTCTCGAAATCATTGGTCGCGCGAGTTCGATGTCGCGTGCTGTGCTCGATGTAATCGCGCAACCATGCTGACTGAGTGAATCGCAGCGCGCGGTAAATCTTGGTGACGAGAAGACCGTGACGCGTGCACAGCTGCAGATTGCAATAGTGTATGACGTATCGCTTCTTATGGTACAGCGTAGCCAAAAGTTTTTTTATCATGTTTCGCCCCCGGTGGTTTCTCTCGTGTGGGACAGAACGGCAGATCGGGGTGCATGTCGTGCACGCTTGCAGGATACTCGAGATCCACCTCAAGGATATAATCCGTAGGTGAGTCCACGGCGATCGCGTCTACGTCGAAGTTCGCGAGATCTTCGTCGTTGACCCATTCAAAATCCGCGTACGGTAACGGCTGACACATAGCCCAACCGTACAAGTTGTTTACATCGTAATACACGATGTACGACGAAGGTTTCAACGAGTCGTACCCCGGCCGCATGTATCTGTTATTAGCTCGCGCGTATCTGTTGGAGCATTGACTGAGACCTCCGCGTATACCGCGTTCGACGAACATCACCATATCGATGTCAGTCAACAGTTCAAAATTAATACGCGTATGCTTGAGCATCGCGTCCCACGTGAAACCGAGCAAGGTGTAGTAGTGCGCGGGATCGAGTCCGTTACTCTCGACGCATCTATCGCGAAAATTTTCAAATACGTCAGCCAGTAACAGTACATCGGTTTTGAGGTACAGATTGCTGTACTCGCCTAGAGTTTGAATAGAGAATTGCTGCCATACGGTCTCGGCGTGCGCGTAATCTGTCTCACTCACCGTGTCACCAGTCAGCGAGCTGAAGAACGATTCGCGCGACGGTAGGCTCGACTCATCCAATTTTTCGACGCTGTCGACGTACTCGTACGGAAATATACCTTTTCGTGTCAAGAGATCAAAATTTTCCTCTAAAATTTTTGCAAATTTACCGCGCAAAATTCGCATTTTATCCTTAATGAGTAAAGACGATAATTTGTCGAGGCTAACGTTCAAAAATTTGTTCGAATCTATGAAGCGCAATTTTATCGCAGTTCGCAAGTCCTGTCCCTTAGCTGTATCGTTTACGTGTTTTGTAAAAGAGATGTATTTCTCCTTCGTTATCGGCAACAAATCGACTTTACCCTCATACGCCGTGGTGATTTCCTTTATGACAAAGTGTGCGTCGTAGCCTGACAAATTATGAAACACGACGGGGATGTAACGCGTGTCGCGGTATTGCAAGTTACATTTTGAGTGCGCGGGACCTCTATACCGACCGGTCATATGGCAATGATCGCGCACACGCTTCTCGTCCACCGCAAACGGACTTTCACACACGTGGCATACTGTCGCGTTCTCATGTTCCTCGCGCTGCGCATTCGACAAAGTCTCCATTGGGACGGTTTTCAATATTATAGTTTCTACGCGATGGGCCAGTTTCACTAACTGCTCAACGAACCACTCGATGCAATCGAGTCCGCGATAATATTCATATCTTGACAGCGACTCGTCGAACGAGCATCGCACGTAGTATCCCACGCTGAATACTTCATGACGTTGGTAGTTAAACGTCGTTTGCTCCGGCGACGATGGTGGATCGATTTTTCGCAGCACGCACTCCAGATCGGCGTATACGATGAACGGTACGCGCTCCTTGTTGTCGTGGTTGGAAAAGCTGAGCCATTTGTCGTCCTCGTTAGGTAGTCGTATAGCGCAGTTGTTTAAAGTTCCACAATCCACGATATAAACCTTAAATTTCTCGCTCGAACTGAAGTAATGAAGACACCTAAAATAAAATATTTTTAAAAAAATATATTTAAAAAGAAAAAAAATCAATAAAATATTCAAAACTATACGTACCGATCACAAATGTATTTACGATGCTCGCGTCCGCTTAGTTGTGAGCTGACGAGGCGTGACAGATTACTGATACACGCAAAGTGTTCTACTTCCTGTTCATCGTTGTCGTCGTCGCGTTGTACGTACAATAAATTTACGTGTTTCTCTTTCTTCTCGTTAGTGAGGTGTACAGGTAGAACGTTAATTTCTTTTCCGCATCTCTCAGTGGCGTACACATTGATCGAGATATCGTTTAATCGTTCGAGTCTTGCAACGTCTTTAAGAGTCGCGGAAAACTGTACACCCTCGACGTTCAACACCGTTGTGTAATGCGGGTACGACGATTCCCGATTCACGTTCTGCTTCGCGGGATACAGAGCCGCCACTAGCGACCACACGAGACACTTGTCGTCCATCGACTTTACACATATCACTGCTTTTTTAGCGGCTAACTTCCGTGGCAATGTAACGTAGCATCCCGCGCGCATCGGATTGTACTTATTTACGTTGATTATCAAATTCAAAATTCGCGACAACGCTCATCCGCTGTCACGCTCCTGAAACTCCTCGAGAGAAGCCAGCGTGGGTTCGACAACGTGTAGCCGGTACCATTCGCGCACATCCGTTTCTCGAATAATCTCACAGTTTTTCGTGGTTATACTTTTGTTGGCGCGTTTGTCCCCGGCCATAAACTCACCGTTGAACGCAGTATTCACTTTTACACAATTGTTTTTAAGCACGATGTCTCGTATGCGCTCGTATACCACGTTACCGGCGTCCTCCAGGAATCACAGCGGATCGATATAGTTTGTGTTTATCACCACACCCGTTGCGATATGACTTTTGAACGCGGTCTCGATCTCACGCCAATCGAGTTCATTAGTCTTTTTGTCACCATCACCGTCGGCAGCACTAGTGCTCGCGTACTCACCACCCTGGTGCACATAACGTCCGTATAAATGTTTTTTGGCACCCAGGAGTCGCGCGATACTCGCCACCGTGGATTGCGCGCACCCGATATATAGCGCGCGTAGGAACGTAGCGCGGCTACGTTCCTCGAGCTGATTTACTAGCTCGTCGCGATTTTCAGCCCAAGTGAAAAATTCTACCAAGGTAGTCACGTTGTTAGCCTGCAACAAGAGTTGACGCTCTTCCTCGAGGAAACTTCGATCCATTTTTTATGTTTATCACACGTCTCGCGCACTCAAAAGTTGAAAGACAACAACAGTAGCAATAAGTACGACAAAGACAACGACATTAGCGATAAATACGGCATTAGCAATAAATACAACAAAACAACAACTTTAGCGCTAGATACAACAAAAAACAACGACATAAGCAAGATAACATTAGCGATAAATACAACAAAATAAAAAAACCTACATTAGCAATTAACGCGAATGTAGAATCGAAGTACATTGCTCGCTCACGCAGTTGTGCACACCGGGCACATATTACACGAGATTATAACAAACGTTGCGGCTTTGCAATTCGAGCACCACGTACCGTAGAGACTGTCATAGGATCCTACAACGTGTTTGCGAATCTTGAAGATGGGGTCATAGAAATCGTATTGCATCGATATCAAACAAGAAGCGCACACGTTGTATCCTCGCTCGTCACCGTAAAAAAAAATATATAGCACAAAATTTCGTACGCGGAGTAATGGCGCTTAAATTCCGCAAATTGACCGTTTTCCGCGTAGTATTTTCAACCGTTTCGTCGTCGTCGGTGTTGCAGGCACTATCCTCCGACAAGGAATGAATCTCATCGATTTCTTCATCAACTTCGATTTCTTCGTTGTTCATTTCGTACGTAGTCGTCGATCGCTCAATCACTAATGAGATTCACGCATTGTGACAAAAGAGGTATAACGAGTGCGTTATATCCTACCCCCTACTACCAATTAATCATGTGATTTCATTTCTTACCCTCTCTCAAATTATATTGAGTCATTTACTAATATTCACGGTATTTAAAACCGTTAGTAAAAAACCGTTAGTAAAAAACCGTTAGCTTATCTCTTTCAGATAAAAAATTCGGTTACCCTCGTCTAAAATTATTTTACAAACTTTTACTTCTCGGAATTAAAAACGTTGACTTATTTCTTTCCGACAAAAGAAATGTACACCCATCGAATAGCAACTACCCTCTGTTTTGCAGAGTCTTTGCGTTTAGCCACACAGCCTTTGTTCTCTGCGTAGTCTATTTTATAAATGAGGGTTGAAGCGAGTGCACATATGTTTACGAGGGCAAAGTGAGTGAGAACGAGAATGATAATTTTTATCTCTATAAACATGAAAACAATTTGGATCAAAATGAATCTTTCAACCGTCGAGCAGTCAGTTCCTTGCAACCACTCATCAGTAATTGATCGTCATCGTTTGTCACCAAAAATTGTAAGTATATATTCTTATATATTCTTAAATATTTTTTTATATTTTTTAAAAACCATTTAATACATAAAAAATTTATAATTTTATACTTTTTTAATTTTTTAATTTCTTTTTTTAGATGATTTCCAACATCGACGAAGACAACTGTCCACTTGGCCGATTGAGGTACGCGTGGTACGCGTACAATCATCAACAATGTTTTGGGTGAAATTAATCAACGACGAAGCAGCTCATAAGGAGATGATGGAACGAATGGCCTTACGTATGAGATTTGCAGCACCTCAACTGATACTGTCACCGAATGAAATAATAATAGGAACTCTCGTTGCCATCCGCGAAGGTACAAAATGGCAAAGAGGGATCATCGAGTACGTCGGTGCTACTTCGATTACTGTAAATCTTCGCGACTGGGCTCGCACAACTGAAAGAATGCCGCATGAATGTTTACGACTAGAGAGCCAATTCCACGAAATGAGGTGACTGGCAATACCATGTGTTTTAAATGGAATCTTGCCTCTGCGAGCTCAGATATGGACGGAGCAGGAGGTTGTGCACGCAAAAATCATCATGGAAAAAACGCGGGGATGGATCATTATCAATGATGTTCTCAGTGACAATGTTGCACTTGTTTCATACCTCAGAGGCGGACAAACAGAAAACGTGCCTATGATAGATGTATCTACATTATTTATACAAATAGGTATTGCAAAAAAAATTTTAATGGGATAAAACGCCGACTGAATCAGTTGCACCGCGAACACAGTGAAAAAACAATATCGTTATGTGCTGTGTGTAAAAAAGGGTGTTAAAAAAGGACCTTAGGTTCGTTCATATGTATATCCGCTTCTAATCATGAGTGCCTTTACGAACACACTTATGGAAGCGGAGATAGAAACGCAGCACGTAATTTTTTCTCACTGTTCACTCGTCAGTCGAAGAGTGTAGACTCTACGGATGAAATCGCTAATATTGTTTTTAAATGCTAATGTTGTTTTATTATTGTTCCTGTTGTTTTTATTATATGCTCTTTGTTGTTTTTTGAATTTTTGCTCTTTGTTGTTTTTGCTTTTTTGTTGTTCTTTAGTACTCTTGTTGTTCTTTTGTGCTCTTGTTGTTTTTTTCATCTTTAAAAATATTTTAAACATTGTTTACCATCATCATCACCAATGAGTGGCCGGGATTATTTAATCAGAGTATGTTCAAGAGCGGATTGCAAAATGTATCGTGAAATCCGGCGGTGTACAAAAACATCGTGTTTAACTGGTCGTTCGTGCAAATTCGTCCACCTCATCTTGTGTGCTGAATTATAGCCGGTGTAAAAATTTTTTGTTCATTGCGTTCCTGGCAGAGTCGCAGGTTCATCCCCGACTTTGATAAAGAGCAATTTATGGTTTTGAAATTTTGTTTTTTTGTTTTTCCAATTTATTAAATAAATAAATTTAGCACAAAGAAAATGGCGCCCAACGTAAATTAAAATATCGTTCCGTAAAGTTAAAATTTCAAGTATTTGCGTTAATACACGGGTATTAAAATGTCTTTTCCGGCGGTGGTAGAACCGGAGTCTCCCGCGGTTTCGTCTCCTGTTCTGAGACGCAGTAGAATATTACTGTCGGAGCGGGAAATGCTTTTTGAAATTGTGACGGACACATATAATAAGTTTAGATCCGCGACCGTCGCAAATGTAAGTTCTCTCACACCCCGGTATGAGAGGTTAAAGAAAATCGAGGCGAGGTTGGACGTACTTAATCAGAAAATTCGGGAGTACAACGCCGACGTAGGTGATTCTCAGCATCAAATAGATGTGGACAAACCGACGATCGCTTTCGTGGATTTGATTGACACGATCACGTCCACCTATCTCAATTTAAGACAGCACACTCGCGCTCCGACGGAATCCGCGCCTACCGAACAATCTGTGAGCCCTCACGCGCCTCAGCTCCCGCGCATACCGCTCCCGTCGTTTTCAGGGAAAACGGACGAATGGTTGGAGTTCGCGTCGTTGTTTGACTCGTTGGTCCACAACGAGAGGAGGCTCAGTGCCGTACAAAAACTTCAGTATCTGAAATCGAGCTTGAAAGGAGAGGCTCTCGCCGTGATATCAGGCTTTCCGCTAGATGATTCCGGATACCCTTTGGCTAGGGAAGCTCTCAAGATGCGGTATAACAATCAGCGTCGTCTTGCTAGTCATTTCGTTAGTAAAATTCTCGAGTTCAAACCGGTTCGGGATCCTTCCTTGCCGGAACTGAGGCGTTTCTTGTCTGTCCATCAGACGAATTGGAATTCTTTTAGTTCATTGCGGTTAGCTAACCCGTTGGATTTTATGAAGTTGCAGTTAGCGCTAGGACATTTAGACGCGGCGAATCGACGCTTATTCGAACAAAAGCATCCGAGTCAGAGTATTCCGAAATACGAGGATCTCATTCAATTTGTAACGGACCTCTGTCGACAAGAGGAGCTGCTCGCGGCAGATGGTTCGAATCGTGTTGTTGCGGTAAAGGAATCGCGTCCTAAGTTTTCTTCGGAACGAAGTCCGAGCGTGCGTGGCCCCCCGGCCGTCCCGAAATCTTCTCCGTTAAACAGTATTGCGAGCGCGGTTTCCGCGAGTAATTCGACTCGGAAATCTCCTACTCCACGGTCAAAACGCCGCGCGCGAGCGCATCTCGCGATAAAGCTTCTCCGACGACGAGTTGCACAGTCGCGCCGGAGGCATCTGCGTCGACATCGGCATCAACGTCGACTAGTTCGTCTCCCTTAAAATGTTGGAATTGCGGGGGACCGCATGTTTTCTCTCGGTGTTCAGTTCCTCGAACGCGTCTCTTTTGTTATCGTTGCGGACGCCGCGACGTCCACGTTTCTTCGTGTCCCGACTGTACAAAAAACGAGGAGGGGAGTCGGTCGTAGAGGTCGATCCGACTCTTGTTTCCCGTACCGACCTCCATATAGAAATGAGCACGCCGGTGACTTCCGTTTCGGTCTCGGCGTCGAATTTAGATACCGTTTCTAATTCCGATAGTTCTTCGGAAGTACCGTTCCGTTTCGTATCGTCGTCAGATTCTTCGCGGGAAGAAATTGGCAGTAGCGTTCCGTCACGCATTCGGTCTAGGACTCCCGACAACGTCGCGTCCGAGACACGGATATCTCATATCGTTACGTCTTTGTGTGGCGAATCCGGGTTAGTCCCCGTCACTCAAGTATTTTCAAGAAGTAATTCCTTGGTTAAGGAAGATTGTAGTTTATGGATTTTGACTTTATCGTTTCGTTTCGTTAAGCCCGGAACCTCAGTTTCCGCGGTAGGGATAGTTCCCGCGCTTTATGACACAGGGTCTTCTTTAACTTTCATTGGGAAGGCTGGTTTGAGCCTCCTTGGAATTAAAACCCCGGACCCGGAGACTGATGAGCCTCGTCAAGAGCAACTCAAAACCGCCCGTATGGCGGATGGCCGTACAGTGCCAATATCGTTCTCGTATCGTTTCCGTTTTGTATTAAATGGTAGAAAATTCGAACACAAATTTTTCTATCTGGATTCTCTTTCATTTCCTATTGTAGCGGGTTTAGATTTTATTAGGCGCACTGGTATCGTTACGGACCCTCTCTGTAATATGTATTATTTTTCTGACGATCCTACTCGTCGATTTCGTTTTGAGTCACCTCCATTGGAGCAGGGTTTTCCTTCATTCTCTATTTGTAGCGGTATAAAGGAAATATCGGCCTCCGAGAGAGCTAAGTTAGAGAGCGTCGTGTCGGAAGGACGCGAGAGTCTTCGTGATTCTCCGGGAATAACGTCGAGAATAACGCATCGTATTGACGTCGGTTCGTCTACCCCTCTGAAGCAAAGGGCGTATAATTATTCGGCTAAGGTATTAGAGGCGATGCAGTCTCAACTCGACGAAATGTTAAATACGGAATTGGTGGAACCCAGCCATGCGGCGTGGGCTTCTCCAGTAGTAATGGTGCGCAAAGCGGAATCTTATCGTTTTTGTATAGATTTTAGGCGCGTAAACGCGATTACGAAAAAGGATTCTTATCCTATGCCAAATATTAATACTTTGTTAGATAGCCTTCGTCAGGCGGCCTATCTGTCTAAGTTAGATTTAAAACAGGCTTTTCTTCAGGTACCTCTGGCGGACGAGGAAAGTCGCGACATTACTTCATTTGTAGTACCGGGTAGAGGTTTATTTCGTTTTCGGGTTATGCCGTTTGGCTTGACCAACAGTCCGGCTACGTTTCAGCGTCTTGCTGACTCTGTTTTTTTTTATTTGTATCCACAAGTAGTGGTATTTTTGGACGATATTTTAGTTTGTACCGGAGACTTAGAAAGTCATTGTAGAATTCTCCGTAAGGTATTTCGTAGACTAAAGGAGACTGGGCTCCGTCTGAACTGGGAGAAATGTGAATTCGGATGCCGGGAAGCGCGTTACCTTGGGTATCGCGTTAGCCAAGAAGGAATTAGCGTGGATCGCGGGAAGGTCGAGGCAGTTCTTTCGTATCCAGCTCCCACGAACGTGGCTAAGCTTCGTCGATTTCTTGGTATGGCGGGTTGGTATCGCCGGTTTATTCCGGAGTTTTCTACCGTAGTAGCTTCGCTCACACGTCTGTTGCGCAAACAGCAGGAGTGGAAGTGGTCGGAAGAGCAGGTCAACTCTTTCGGAACGTTAAAAGCGGCCCTGACGTCCGCCCCTGTATTGGCTCGTCCCAATTTCGAGCTCCCGTTCGTTTTGCAATGTAACGCGAGTCACTGCGGTGTCGGAGCAGCGTTAGTTCAACTTCAGGATGGCGCGGAGAAAGTAATCACGTATTGCTCACGTTCTTTGTCAAGCGCGGAGCGTAATTATTCGGTGACGGAGAAAGAGTGTCTCGCTATAATATATGGCATTGAAAAGAATCGACAGTATGTCGAAGGTACCGAATTCGTAGTCCATACCGACCACTCTTGTTTTAAGTGGCTTTTAAGTTTGAAAAACCCGACAGGTCGCTTAGCCCGCTGGGTCTTGCGTTTGCAACCGTACTCGTTTACCGTTGAATACCGTAAGGGCAAACTGAATTGCGTAGCGGACGCCCTGCCGCGTATACCATGTCAAATCGATCTCGCTGCGATTACCCCGGGGCTTCCTCCAACAGAACAGGCGCTGGATCAATGTAATTCTACGCGAGTAGAGAACGAATGGTATCGGCGTAAAGCGTATCGTGTACGGACCAGCCCGGAAGATCATCCCGACTGGAAGATTGAGGACGATCAACTCTATTATCGACGCTGTTCTTACCTCAAGGATGAGCTGAGGGAACCAGGCGAAGAGTGGAAGCTCGTTGTACCGTGGGAGTTACGCTCTCGCATTCTGAGAGAAGGCCACGACGATCTTCAGGCAGGTCACTTAGGAGTGGCGAAGACGTACTGGAGGATCGGTCGCCTCTACTATTGGCCAGGATTATATAACGACGTAGTGCGCTACGTGCGAGGCTGCGATGTCTGTCAAAGGGTAAAGCCACCCAACACAGCTCCGCAAGGTTTAATGTACCCGCGGTACCTTTCTACTCCATGGGAAAAAATATCAGCGGATGTAATGGGACCGTTTCCACGCAGTTCCCAGGGCAACAAGTATCTCTTCGTCATTGAAGATTTGTTCACAAAATGGGTGGAGTTAGTACCCGTTCGAAGTATCACGTCGTCCGTGCTTATGTCTAAATTCCGTACCGTTATTTTAAACCGTTTTGGCGTATTGTTAACTGATAACGCGACGAATTTTGTGAGCGCTGCTGTAAAGCAATTAGTTAAGTCGTGTGGGATGCGGCACGAGACAACGCCGTTGTATCACTCGCAGGCGAACCCCACGGAAAGAGCGAACAGGAATGTTCGGCAGCTGATAATCAGCTATCTCGACCAAAGTGACCACGCGAAATAGGATGCGTATCTCGGCGAATTGCAGTTCGCATTGAATAGCGTAGCGCATGGCTCCACTAGGCACTCTCCCGCCTTTCTTAATTTTGACCGAGAATTGGTACCGGTAAATTCTTATCGTCGAGAAGTCACGTCAAGTACCGAACGTGAAGATCCGCAGGAGGCAGGCACCGACGAATGGGCTATTCAAATGTCCAAGCTCTCCGAGTTGCAACACTTAGTGGAGCAACATTTGTTGAAGGCCAGCACGGAGCAAGGATCACGCTATAACTTGCGCCGTCGAGAACCAACGTTCAAGGTTGGAGACTTAGTGCTTCGTCGAGCTCATCATCTGTCGTCTTCGGGGGATAAGGTGGCCTCCAAATTATTCCACAAGTTTGTGAGACCGTTCAGGATTACCTCCGTTAGCCCAGGGGGCACCTGCCAGCTGGAAGAAGGCCGTGGAGGACGAACCAGCAAATGGCATCCGTCACAACTAAAATTATACCATCCACCTCAACCGCTGGAGGGGGGTATTGTGTAACGAAAAACTGCGTTATCTCGCGGTTTCGGTGTCGGCTTACCGACCTGGCGATTTACCGACTTGCGAAAATTGGCGGTACCGACACCGTAATAAGTGTTGCGTCGGCGCGGTTGGCCTGGCAACGGGCCCGTTCGCGAGTCTCAAGTTAGTCGCACGGAGACCGAGGTGCCGAACTCTGCCGACGGGACCGACGACGAGGTAGTGCGGAGGCTGTCGCCGACAGGGAAGACTTCTCCCATGAATTTTCCGCCCGTGAAGGGCTTGAGTGATTTCGCCGAGCGAGTCTCACATGAACTTTCCGCCCGGCGGGACTGACGACGAGGGAGAGCGACCGGCGAGCTGTTGAGCACGCGGTTATCACGTGCCGTACCGTGAGTGCCGTTTCGTGACGAAGGGCCAGGAGTCGCCCGGTACCGAAAAAGTAATTATGTTTTAATAAACAGGTTCCGGCCAGGGGCTGGCAATCCTGGGCTACAGCTCTTTTGAGAGATTCGGCGAGGAGTTGCCGATCACCCACCGATCACGTGACCAGCACGGGGTGCCGGCGCAAGTACCACAGCAGAGCAGATTTGAGGACGGCGACGACGGATTCCGCCGCGCCGTGGGACCATACCGGCTCTCCGGGTATATTCAGCCACCGAGGGAAAAAGCTGTAATCGGCGGAGTGCCGTGTTCATCACGACGTGGGACGTCGAGTCGCAGCCATCACTTGAAGACGGCGTGCGGCGAGTATTTGCGTGCGTGTTGCGTGGAGCCCCGGGGTGAAAGGGGGAGTTTCGAGCAGGAATTCGCGGGTGTCGTGACACGTCCTGCGCGCGTGTTAGGAAAGTTCGGAATCCGATCCGTTCTCGGTGGGGTACCGGGGGTGGGCATTGTATCGCCGCGTGCCGGCAGCCCAAAGTATTTTTTCTGCGTTCTATCGCGTGCGTTGCGTATCTTTCTTGCGTTCCGTGCGTATATCTTTCTCGCGTCGCGTTGCGTATCTTTTTCCGTTGCGTTGCGTATCCTTCTTGCGTTAAGTTGCGTATCTTTTCCGTTGCTTTCATCGGCAAATTTAACCTGTATGGAAGTGACGGAAGAAGAACGGTGTGGCGCAAGAAAAATAAACAATTCAATCCGAAAAATTTAAAACCAACTATCAAACACGGTGGCGGCAGTGTAATGGTTTGGGGCTGTATAACAAGTTCTGGAGTCGGTGAGCTTGTTTTTATCGGTGATATTTTAGATAAAAACAAATATTTAAACATTTTAAAAAGTAATTTGTTAAAATCCGCAGAAAATTTAAATATTAGAAGGACTTTTAAGTTTTATCAAGATAACGACCCTAAACATAAATCAAGAATTGTACAAGAATATTTGTTATATAACTGTCCCAAAGTGTTACATCCGCCACCACAATGTCCGGACTTAAATCCAATTGAAAATTTATGGGAAGAACTCGATCGTAACATCCGTAGAACACCAATTTTAAATAAAAAAGAATTAAAAGAGCGATTAATAGAAAAATGGCGTACAATTAGCGTTAATTATTTACAAATAATAATTAAAAATATGCCCAAACGATTAAGAGAAGTGTTAAAACAAAAGGCTATGCCACCAAATATTAATGTTAACTTTAGTTTATAAAAAAATATTTTTTAAACTGTCCGAATACTTTTGTAAGGTACCAAATAAACTTATTTTCATTTATATTATTATTAAACATTAAATACAAAAATTTATTAGACTAGAAATGTAAAACATTGAAGAGAAATATATAATGTTTTGTAAAAAAAATGATTCAGTCAATTTCTTTTGTACGTTATCCGGATACATCACTATATAGCAAAATTTTATTAGTGTCCGAATATTTTTGGGAGTAACTGTATGTAACGTTTTTTTTTTGTAATTTTTTTATATGTAAAAATTTTTTTAGTTTTTAATTTTATTTTATATTAGAAGATAAAAACATATTTTTTAGTTTGTAAGTTTTAGTTAATTTTTATGTTTTTAGATTATAAGTTTAGTTTTTAATTATACAGGGTGTCACGGACCAACGTCACTTTTTTTTAACAGTAGGTAGAACTCGCCAAGACAAAACAAAATGTCCTTTACCGTTTTAAAAAATTCGTAATAGTTTTCGAAAAAATAAATATTTTATTTATGCGCGAGTGCGACAAGGAAACGCGGAGTGAGCGAACGCGCGATAGACGACGGCGAGTATCGCGTAAAGAGAATAGGCGGAGTCAGTATGTCGCGAGCGAGACGAGGAAACGCGTGAACAAGACGATGCGACGATACACGAGCGAGACAAGGAAACAACGCGCGAACAAGACGATGCGACGATACACGAGCGAGACAAGGAAACAACGCGCGAACGAGGCGATGCGACGATACGCGAGCGAGACGAGGAAACAACGCGCAAACGAGGCGATGCGACAATACGCGAGCGAAATGAAACAACGACGCGCGAGCAAGGCGAGGTGACCACACGTGAGCGAAGAAAACGATTACACGCGAACAAGATCAACTTGCGAGTTCACAGCTATCGTTTCCGCACTACCTTTTGAGGTAGATAGCTCAGTGCGTTTTTTTTAATGTGGTATCCCCATTAGGCCTATTCCACTGTAAAAAATTCAACGCAGCAATTGTTCAAAGTACCGCTCCTGTGTTTGTAAGCACAGTTCAGCTCTTTGAACAATTTGCTGCGTCGCTCTTTGTGTCATTTGCGGGATAATTGCACCGAAGGCCGCGATGATCGCGTCGCGAACTTCATTGACGTTACGTTCCCGCATGTGCTCCACCTGCGCTTTTACGTGGCCCCAGATGAAATAGTCTAACACATTCATGTCGGGCGAACGTGCTGGCCACGTAATTGGACCCCCTCGCCCCATCCATCTCTCCGCGAAAACGTTATCTAAAACGTTCCGCGCGCGACGAGAAAAATGAGGGGGGGCACCGTCTTGCTGCAAAATGAGATCGACGCGCATTTGCAGCGGCAAATCTTCTAACAGAACGGGGAGCTCGTTCTGTAAAAAATTTGCATAAATTTCCCCGTTTAATCGAGCGGGAAAGAAATACGGCTCAATCTGTAAATTAATAAAAATATTACAATTTTTTTTCAATATTTCTTAAATGAGATTACGTATAAAAAAATACTTACAACTCGATCTGCAATGATCCCTGCTCATACATTTAACGCCCACCGGTACTGAAACGCACCTTGACACACGGCCCGCGGATTATCATGAGCCCATAATATAAAATTTTTTGAATTAAATATGCCATTCGGCGTAAAAAGGGCCTCATCTGTCCACAAGATTCGAGCGGGGAAATTTGGATTCCGCCGGCATTGGGCAAGGAAGCCTACAAGTGTTTATTCCTAATTATTTTTTGCTGAAAGTAAATTAAATAAATTTTTTTAATCCAAATATGCATACCTTCGCAAAAAATAGCACGGTCTCTTTCGTCCCGCTCAAGAACATGCTGCACCCGCTGATAGTGGAACGGATGCAGTTCATTTTTCTTGATAACTCGGTGCACGAAGGATCGTGACACACCGAGGGTACGCGCTATACGCCGTATACTATTAGCGGGGTTCTCCTCTAACGCCTCTAATATTTCCTCTTCAGCGTGTGCGTTTCGACGTACACCATAATCATAATGAAGAGGATTTCTTCGGTCTACGCCGAGATATCCTGATTCTCTTGCACGTCGAAGGCATCTAAAAATTTTTTTCGATAATAATAATTAGTAATTCACTACTCGAAATTACTTCTATTAATCGATATGAAATAACATATTGAATAAATAATTTACCTGGATACAGTTTTTACTGTCGGACGCGGTCGATTCGGAAATCTTTCTGCGTATACACGCACTGCTCTCGCTGTGCTTTCGCCAGCAATACCGTAACATATTAACATGTCGGTATATTCAGTGGCCGTATAATTCACCATTTTGCAATACGTATCTAACAATAAGCTAGCTATCACCGTGCGTCGACTAGCCGACTAGCCGAAAGCAAGCACATGGAACTCCAGAAAAAACAATTGCAAATCGAGAACTTCGTCTCTCTCGGCAACAAAGATGTTCTTGCTTCGGCTAGTCGACGCAAGGTGATAGCTTTTTGTTACATACGCATTGCAAAATAAATTATACGGCGATCGAATATACCGACATGTTAATATGTTACGGTATTGCTGGAGAAAGCGCAGCTAGAGCAGTACGTGTATACGCAGAAAGATTCCCAAATTTAATTTGTTTTTTAATGTTATTCAATATGTTATTTAATTTCGATAAATAGAAGTAATTGCGAGTAGTTAATTACTAATAATTGTTACCGAAAAAAATTTTTAGGCGTCTTTGACGTGCGAGAGAATTGGAATATCTCGGCGTATACCGAAAAAATCCACTACATTACGATTATAATGTACATCGAAACGTACGTACTGAGAAAGAGATTTTAGAGGCGTTCAAAGAGAACGTCTCGAATAGTATAAACCGTATAGCGCATACCCTCGATGTACCACGATCTTTCGTGCACCGCGTTATCGAGGAAGATGGGTTGCACCCGTTCCGTGAAACGAAAGAGACCGTGTAATTTTTTGTAAAGGTATACATATTTGGATTTTTTAAATTTATTTTTTAACAAAAAAATAATCACAAGTTGAACACTTGTAGGTTTCCTTGCGCAATGCCGGCGGAATTCACAATTTCCTAATAGAATCTTGTGGACAGACGAAACTGTTTAAAAAATTTTGTACTGTGGGCTCATATGAACCCACGAGGCGTGCGCCAAAGTGCTTTTCAATACCGAAGGGCGCTTAACGTATGGGCAGGAATCATTAAAGATTAAGTTGTAAGTATTTCTTTTTTATACGTGATAACTCATTTAAGAAATACTAAAAAAAAATTGTAATATTTTTATTGACAAATTTCAGATTGGGCTGTATTACTTTTCTGCTCGGTTAAATGGAGATCTACGCAAATTTTTTGTAAAACGAGATATCTGCGCTATCTACTTCACAAAGTGTTGCGGAAACGATAGTTGTGAACTCGCAAGTTGATCTTGTTCGCGTGTAATCGTTTTCTTCGCTCGCGTGTGGTCACCTCGCCTTGCTCGCGCGTCGTCGTTTCATTTCGCTCGCGTATTGTCGCATCGCCTCGTTCGCGCGTTGTTTCCTCGTCTCGCTCGCGTATCGTCGCATCGCCTCGTTTGCACGTTGTTTCCTCGTCTCGCTCGCGACATACTGACTCCGCCTATTCTCTTTACGCGATACTCGCCGTCGTCTATCGCGCGTTTGCTCACACCGCGTTTCCTTGTCGTACTCGCGCATAAATAAAATATTTATTTTCTCGAAAACTATTACGAATTTTTTAAAACGGTAAAGGACATTTCGTTTTGTCTTGGCGAGTTCTACCTACTGTTAAAAAAAAGTGACGTTGGTCCGGGACACCTTGTATATACTCAAGAAGAACTACATACCTACCTCAATTACTGGCACGCCCCACACAAAAGGCTTGGGTAATGTGCGCCCACATAAACAGAAAAGAGAACCCCGCTTAATTAAAACTACTTAACTCTAACGGAAACAAAAGGAAAAAGAAACGAAACAAATTATAATTTCAACCCATATTTATTACAAGGAATATACAATTTATACTTATGATTAATCCAAAAGCCCTGTTAATAAGGCAAATTAGATAGCCGCATTCGACAGAATTTTTTCGAAATTTAACGGAGCTACAAAGGGATGACGTTCCCCAGCCTCAAAAATTATCAATCGAGTCGTCGGAGGAAAGTGTTTAGCCGCCAACGCCAAGTTATGAAAACCGTACGGCCTAGGACCTAGGATGAATGCATCCTCCGGCACCTCGCCCGTCCATGGTGGAAATTTTGCCCTAAGATAATGAGCCCATATACTCTCCGGTACTGGACTCATGCACAGAAGGCTGTCCTCGTTGGCACCCGTATCCGAGAGGGTGAGGGAACTAGCACCCGTCGAAGGACCGGGCACCGATTCTCTCACCGGCAAAGGAGAATAAGACGGAGACATCGGCTGGTACTCCCGCCCGACCGAAATGTCACTCCCCGCAGAGAGGCTCTCCGGTGGCCCCGCAAATCTTTGCGGCTCCGAAAAAATAGCCAAGGGAGCCGAAAACTCCATTCTGGGATCCTCCCCACCTTCCATTTCCCCTGATACAGGTGTCCCCTCGCTTATTAGCCGCTCCACTAGCGAGAGTTGCAACGATTCTATGCGGCACCGGTACCTGTCACTTGGGCTGAAGTAGTCAAACTCCACTAAGAAAAACCAAAATAAAGAAATATAAATTTTGAGTTTCGCCACAAATAACACGGAGAACTTACTTTTGAATCGTGTCACAAGAATAAAATTAATGAAGCAACAGACTAAGAATTCATCTTTATATACTTACAGTTAACTATTCCCACGAACCCTTATTTTGGGTGCCCCATTGCCCCACCGTTGATCAGGAGAACCACTGAATCTTCACTAGCACTTAAGCCCCACTAGTACTCCTTGTCCAACGGAATCAATTCCACCCAAAAAAGGGAGAAAATGAAAAGAAAGTATACATTTTTTTCTTTCTTTTATACATATATCTCCACTCTGGGAACCACGAGACCTTGCCGTTGATGAGTGGGCTTAGCCGGGAGAACGGAGGGGATCGCGCCCGTCACCAACTAGTTTGGTGGCGGACGGGATCCCGTCTCCTGCCTCACGGCGAGTAAAAGAGCTAACGAGGCGTACTCTGCTGTATCGGCTTAGTCCGCCCCGAGTGTGACTGAAGAGGACCCCTATAAACGGGCTCTCCTCGGTGCATGGGACTCTCCGCGAGGAGAGTATGAATGAATGTGAAGACGTGGGGCGGGTTGTGCTACCGGTGACCAAGGAGTAGCTCACCCAAGCCAAGGTGTTCGGACCGTGCCAAGGGCTGCGTGGCGCAGGGGGAGCTGAGTCTTGAACGGTCACTCCTGGACACCGGGCGAAATCCAGGAGTAAGAAGCCAAGCCCCGGGTAACGCGGCTCTGCCCGGGTGATACCGCGCTTCCGCGATACTCGTGGGAACTTTATGGAACCAAAAGACATACAAAATTTAAATTTAGATACCACCCTCCAGAGCGGGGCCTCGAAAGAGAGCCCTTGACCGGAGGACAACCTTGGGGATGGGGCGGGACCCTCGGGGGACCGTCCCAAAACCAAAAATAAGAGAAGCGGGGCTGTGAGGCGCCGCTTAAAGAAGCAGCTGCAGGAGGAGAAGGGGGGTCAGTAAGTGACTCTCCTGGATCAACCGTAGTTGTTCAGAAAGGGGGGGTGGTGGGGCCCAGCCTGGGACGTGCAAACGGACCAGGTCGGATCACACGACTCCCAGTTCCAATGACTGCCGGGGCAAGAGACCTAAGGTCGCGGACCAGGGATTATATGCCCAGGCAGTCAGGGGGATTGTCAGGTTAGCCCTCGTATTAGAGAGCTACCCTGACAAGAAGTTGGGGGCTGAGGAGGTCGCCCGGATCAGGAAAGTGATCCGGGAGAGCATCCTCCAGCTCCCGGAGGGCACGAGGGCCCCGACCTTTTCCGGATCGTGGAAGAGGGACGGGGCCCTCGTGTTCGCCTGCACCGACGAGGAGACTGAGAACTGGCTGAAAAGCCAGGCCCCGGGCTTCAAGTTGGAGGAGAGACCTCTGCGTGTGCTGCCGGCGGGAGAGCTTCCAAAGCGACACCGCCTGGTGGTACATGTGGAGGAACCGGGGCTATCTGCCCAGGAAGCCTTGAGGCTCCTGGACAGGCAGAACAAGAATCTCGGGGCCGAGGGGTGGCTCGTCACCCGGGGGAGCAAGAGGGGAGACGAAACAGGCTCCCATTTTGCTTGCCTAATAGGTGGGACATCTCTCGAGGCACTGAGAGCCTGTGGATTCAGGCCCTTCTGCGGAACGGGTCGGGCGGCTGTAAAGCTGCTCGACAAGGACCGCAAGGAGGGTCCTGACGAGGAAGGAAAGACGGTTGAGGAGGCTGGACCGGCTTAAAAATGGCCAGGCTCGGCTTCCCAATAACTCAAATAAACTTGCACCATAGCAAGGGCGCCTCGGCGATTTTAGCCAGGAGCATGGCTATGGTGCAGACAGGTATAGCATTAATACAAGAGCCTTGGCTCTTAAATAATGCTGTAAAAGGCTTGGGAGGATGTGGCAAAATATATTATGCCCGCACAAGCACCAAGCCTAGAACTTGTATTTTGGTTAAAGGACTTAATTGTAGTAATAGTAGAAGTTAGATTCTTAGTAGCAATTTATTCAGTATCACATAGCGATTTAAATATCGTATCATATTAATTTTAATTCGGCGTACTCTTATCTCCCTGTGCAAAAATCCCCTAACTTGGCCTTGATGCAAAAGCTAGCGGTGTATGTTGCAACGAGCGAGCAGTCTCGCCTCATCATTGTAATTAAGCGGAGGTCCGCTCCAACCAATAAAGATATTTTAATTTCTTTTTAAAAGATTGCAAAACAAACTTTCTTTATAATTCATCAGAATCCTTTACAAAATCAGAAGTGGGATCGAGGCTCCGAATTCCTCAGGTAAAAACGAGGAAGAAGTGATTTCGAATATCTCAAAGGAGATCGAAATAAGTTCGAAGTAAATAAGTTGTGCGCGAAGGCGTGAATTTGAACTGTAAACTGTATAAGTCAAAGAATCGTTATGAGAGATCCTAGTACATTCACCGTTACGACATTAAAGGATAAGCTGCGTGAGTTAAACCTGGTTGCAACAGGCGTTAAAAATGAATTAATCAAGAGGCTTCAAGAAGCGGATCCGTCAGGACAATGGATCATAGATCTTGATTCGACGGAGGTAGACGCGTCGGAAGAAGAGCGAAGTGATACCGCGAGTCCGAGTGGGGCAGCAGACGATCAGGAAAATCCACCTGATAAAGAAGAAATACTCAGAAAGGAAAATGAGTTAGCGAAAAAAGAACAATCTTTAATGGCTCGAGAATTGAACGTTATGCGAAGAGAAAATGAGCAGTTACGCGCTTTGACACAAGTGTCGCAAAACGAAAGCTTCAGTGTGTCAGCCTACAAGATTAGTTTGACTAGTTTGAAGGAACTATTACCGGCCTTCAGTGGAAAATACGGAACTTTTCAGAAATGGAAAGAATAGTTGATGTTGGTAAAGCGAACGTACCAACTGGACGACGGAATGACAAAGCTATTGATAGGAGCAAAACTAGAAGGAAATGCAATCGAGTGGTTCCATTCGGTACCAGAGCACCTTTCTATAACTCTTCAAGACCTGTTAGGACGTATGGAGATAATGTATGATCAGCGGGAAAAGAAGTTGACCCTACGAAGAGAATTCGAAAGAAAAAAATGGAATTATTGCGAAACGTTTGCCGATTATTTTCACAAGAAAGTTATTCTTGCCAATAAGGTCCCGATAAGCGAAGAGGAAATGGTAGATTACATTATTGAGAGAATTCCAGATGACTCCATCAGACGACAGGCAATAATGCTGCGATTCGTGGATAAAGAAGCAATGCTACGCGGAATGGAAAACATCTCGCTGCCTACAGAACATAAAACGCAACAAAAAATGGAGAAGGGAGCGACCAAAATAACAGGCAAAACAACGGGTGCATATAAGAAAAGTAGTGGTAAAATGAATGTGAAAACAGAAGTGCGGTGTTATAATTGCAACGCGGAAGGTCATATGGCAAACAAGTGTCCGATGCCTAAGCGAGAAAGAAGAGCTTGCTTCAAGTGTTACCAGATGGGTCACCGAGCCAAGGACTGTCCGATAAAAGGACGCCCGAAGAAAGAAGTTAATAGCGTGTCAACCACCAAAGGAGATGAGGAAAGCAACGGCATGTCAAATGACGAGAGAAACGAAATTATTAATAGCGTATCTAATAGCGAAATTAAGGACTTTCATAAAAAAGTAAGTTATGAACTTGTAGACAAAGCAAATGATATGAAGATTTCTCTAGAAATCGATATGTTGTTAGATACCGGTAGTCCTATAAGTTTTATTAAAGAAACTCTTGTGCCGCCAAAATTTGTAAGACCTGTTTCATCGGATAAAAATATGTATTGCGGATTAAATAATAGTAAACTACAAATAAAAGGGGAAGTAAACGCAAATATAACATTAAACCGGAAAGAAGCAAAGCATGTAATAATAATAGTTGTTACAGAACGTGCAATGAAGGCATCAGTTGTAATCGGTCGAGATCTGCTAATACAATTTTTTGGAAAAGAAAAGTCAGATGGCAAAATCTCAGAAGATGAAGTGATAAAGGAAATATTGCAAATATCCATAGACGAAGTAAATTGTGATGTAAAAGAAACGATAAACATTAATAAAAAAATAAGTCCCGAAATACAAGTATCCGTTAAAAAACTATTTGAAAATGAATATGTAAAACCCAATAGGCCAGAAAAACCAAAGGTCGACGCGGAACTTTGTTTAAAATTACAAGAGAATAAGCCATTTAACTTTTCTTCAAACCGGCCTTCTTATGCAGAAAAAAGAGAACTTCGAGTATTATTAGATTCATTACTCGAGAAAAAAATTATACGTCCAAGCGAATCGGAATATGCGTCTCCGGTTGTGTTAGTACGTAAGAAAACAGGAGATATACGGCTATGTGTAGATTTTCGCGAATTAAACAAATTATTGATTAAGGATAATTATCCTTTGCCAAACATAGAGGATTTGATAAATTCATTATATAACAAAAAATACTTTACAAAGTTGGACTTGAAAAATGGATTTTACCACGTTAAAATGTCAAAAGATTCAGTAAAATACCGCGTTTGTAACACCGTTAGGGCAATTTAAATTTTTGCGTATGCCGGTTTGGTTTAAAAGTAGCCCCCTCCCGTTTTCAGCGTTATATTAATCAAATATTGTCTAATCTCATTCGAGAATCAAAAGTAATAGTTTATATGGATGATATTTTAGTAATGTCGGAAACAATTGAGCAACATTTATATATACAGGGTGTCCCAAACAATGTGTCACTCCCAAAAACTATGGGTAGAAAATTGAAATCTAAGACGAAAAGTCAAATGCAGTTTTTAAAAATTTTCAATAGTTTTCGAGAAAAAAATTAAAATATATAAAATGTATAGACGTAAGAGTGACAAGGAAGCTGCGTGTGAGTGAGCGCGACAAACGACGGTGCCATTTCTAGTCATTCGCCTGTCGCGCTCACTCACGCGCAGCTTCCTTGTCACTCTTACGTCTATACATTTTATATATTTTAATTTTTTTCTCGAAAACTATTGAGAATTTTTAAAAATTGCATTTGACTTTTCGTCTTAGATTTCAATTTTCTACCCATAGTTTTTGGGAGTGACACATTGTTTGGGACACCCTGTATTGCGACAGGTGTTTAGATTATTTGTAGCAAATAAACTCGAATTAAGAATTGATAAGTGTATTTTCCTCCAAACAGAAATAGAATTTGTCGGGTATTTGATTACAGGCACCGGAATAAAACCAACTAAGGCAGGAGTAGAATCCGTAAAAAGAATTTCAGTACCGCGCAATATTAAGGAAGTACATAGTTTTGTTGCTTTATGTTCCTATTTTAGAAAATTTATTCAATCCTTCTCGTTGATTGCTAAGCCACTGTACGAATTATTACGTAAAAACGCGACATTTACCTTCGGACCGCGTGAATTAAAAGCATACGAGGAATTAAAGATTAAATTAACACAGGCACCTGTGCTAGCAATATACAATCCAAATAGCGAAACAGAGCTACACTGCGATGCGAGTACAAGCGGTTTCGGGGCAGTATTAATGCAACAAGGTAAAGACAAATATTTTCATCCAGTCTTCTTTTTTTCAAAACGAACTACAGACGCAGAAAGTAAATATCATAGTTTTGAATTGGAAATGTTATGTATAATATATGCCCTGAGACGATTTAGAGTTTACTTAAATGGAATTAAATTTAAGATAGTTACGGATTGTAACGCGTTAGCCCTAGCAATTAAGAAAAAAGAAATAAATCCTCGAATAAGTCGATGGGTGTCAGAATTAATGAATTATGATTATACAACCGAGCATAGACCCGGAAAACGAATGGGACATGCAGATGCGTTAAGTCGATTGCCACACGAAATAATGGTAATCACCGATAATCCGTTCGAATTAAACCTTGCTCTTAGCCAAAGTCGAGACGCCAAATTGTGCGAATTAAAAAATGTATTACAAAAAACGGAAGACTCGGTCTTTGAAATGCGAAACGGAATCATATTCAGAAAACGTAACAAAGAATTATTATTTTATGTACCACATGCGATGGAGATACATATAATGCAAAAATATCACGATTATATGGGACATTTAGCAGTAGAAAAAACTTATGATAATATATCTAAGAGCTATTGGTTTCCAAATATGAAAGAGAAAATTAAGAATTATATTTTAAATTGTTTAAAATGCATTGCATATTCTCCTGCTGACGGAAAAAAGGAAAAATATTTACATTGTATCCCTAAGGGTGAAACTCCCTTTGACGTATATCATATTTAAAAAAAAGGTATAAAAAAGCGCCAAGTATAAGCGCGCGAAAAGCATTCTCGACAAACTTTTTTAGTAAAATCAAGAAAAAAAGACTCCTCTAAAACCAAGATTCCCTCAAAAAAAGATTTCCCAAAAAAAGAACCCCCCCCCCTTAAAAAAAACCCCGAAAACCAAAACTCCGCTCAAAATAAGACTTCTACAAAAAATTAATTCTCAAAAAAAACTCCTACAAAAAGACTACAAAAAAAAGACTTCTCCAAAATAGAACATAAAATGTGTACATTAATATCAAATACTCTCTATAAAAATAATGAAATCAAATAATTGCGCCAAGAACCTGAAGAAAAAAGAAAGTTATATTTAAGCAAAACCAAGACTTCTAAAAAAAAAAAGACTCTCAAAACCAAGACTCCACCAAAAAAAGACTCCCCAAAAATAGAACATAAAATGTATACTTTAATATAAAATACTCTTTATAAAATTAATGAGATCAAATAATTGCGCCAAGAACCAAAAGAAAATAGAAAATTATATTTAAGCAAAACCAAGACTCCACCAAAAAAAGACTTTCATCAATCAATATCAAATATTCTTTATAAAAATAATGAGATCAAATAATAGCGCCAAGAACCTGAAGGAGCTAGAAAATTTTAAATATTACAAACCCATGTGGAACCGTAAAACGTAGACCTAGGTTCGCCCCGATGATAAAACGTAATTAACATTACAAACCCATGTGAAACCGTAAAACGTAGATCTAGGTTCACCCCGATGATAAAACGTAATTAATTATAAACCCATGTGGAACCGTAAAACGTAAAACCTAGGTTCGCCCCGATATGATATAACATGGTAAAATGTAAAGAAAAAAAAACTTGGCGCTGCGAAACCAAATCTTTAAAATCGAAAAAAACAATCTTTAAAATCTCTAATTATAATTTTTTGCTTTTTACAATGTGCTATGCATCAGATTTTTGTAACCACACCGGATGAATATTAAGATTTATAATACATCCGACAGTCCGCAGTCTGTAAAAGTGGGACGGCAAAAAATTGGCTGCATTTCGCATTTTCAATATATTTTTATTTTATATTAAACATATTTTTTATGTCATCACCCTTCTTGTTTTTTCTCCCTCACCCTCTTTCCACCTTTTTTTTAAGGACGGGAAAAATTTGTTGCATTGCTTAGTTTTAATATTTTTTATTAGAATTCTTTACTTTTAGTTTTTTTTTTTTTTACATTTTCTATTCAATATTTTTTTTTGTTTTTTTTTTTATTTTAAAGATTTGGTTTCTTAGAGCCAAATTTTTTTTTTTTTGATTTTAAAGATTTGGTTTCGCAGCGCCAAGTTTTTTTTTTTCTTTACATTTTACCATGTTATATCATATCGGGGCGAACCTAGGTTTTACGTTTTACGGTTCCACATGGGTTTATAATTAATTACGTTTTATCATCGGGGTGAACCTAGGTCTACGTTTTACGGTTCCACATGGGTTTGTAATGTTTAAAATTTTCTAGCTCCTTCAGGTTCTTGGCGCTATTATTTAATCTCATTATTTTTATAAAGAATATTTGATATTGATTGATAAAAGTCTTTTTTTGGGGGAGTCTTGGTTTTGCTTAAATATAATTTTTCTTTCTTTCTTTACATTACCATGTTATATCATATCAGGGCGAACCTAGATCTACGTTTGTACTGTTCCACATGGGTTTGTAATGTTAACGTTTTATTATCGGGACGAACCTAGGTCTACGTGTGTACGGTTCCACATGGTTTTGTAATGTTTAAAATTTTCTAGCTCCTTCAGGTTCTTGGCGCTATTATTTGATCTCATTATTTTTATAAAGAATATTTGATATTGATTGATGAAAGTCTTTTTTTGGCGGAGTCTTGGTTTTGCTTAAATATAATTTTTCTTTCTTTCTTTACATTACCATGTTATATCATATCGAGGCGAACCTAGATCTACGTTTGTACTGTTCCACATGGGTTTGTAATGTTAACGTTTTATTATCGGGGCGAACCTAGGTCTACGTGTGTACGGTTCTACATGGGTTTATAACGTTTAAAATTTTCTAGCTCCTTTAGGTTCTTGGCGCAATTATTTGATCTCATTAATTTTATAAAGAGTATTTTATATTAAAGTATACATTTTATGTTCTATTTTTGGGGAGTCTTTTTTCGGTGGAGTCTTGGTTTTGAGAGTCTTTTTTTTTTTAGAAGTCTTGGTTTTGCTTAAATATAATTTTCTTTTTTCTTCAGGTTCTTGGAACAATTATTTGATTTCATTATTTTTATAGAGTATTTAATATTAATGTGCACATTTTATGTTCTATTTTGGAGAAGTCTTTTTTTTGTAGTCTTTTTGTAGGAGTTTTTTTTGAGAATTAATTTTTTGTAAAAGTCTTTTTTTGAACGGAGTTTTGGTTTTCGGGGTTTTTTTTGGGGGGTTCTTTTTTTGGAAAATCTTTTTTTGAGGGAATCTTGGTTTTGGAGGAGTCTTTTTTTCTTGATTTTACTAAAAAAGTTTGTCGAGAATGCTTTTCGCGCGCTTATACTTGGCGCTTTTTTATACCTTTTTTTTAAAAAAGGTAATTTTGGGGAGATTTCATTCATTTTGTAGTTTAAAATCAACAATATTAATGTATACATGTTACGTTCTATTTTGATGAAATTTTTTTTTACAGTCATTTTGTAATTTTGTGGATTTTTTTAGGGGACAATTTTTTTTTGGAGAAATTTTTTTTTGGGAGTTTTGTTTTTGGTTAAAATACACATTCTGTTTTATTTTGGGAAGAGTAATGTTGAGGGGTTATATCAATATAGAGATACGTTAGTATTTTGCGTTTTACATATAACATGCAGCAAAACTAACCATGTTATTACACTATATGTCATTTATTCTTAGCAATCTTGAGATTTTCAGATTTTAACAACAATCCAAGCAATCGCTTTCTAAATAGGTTCCGTTAAAAGCTTGTATATTATTGATTAATTTTTGTCGAGAAAATTTTTGACATATATAATAGAATGAGCCCCATCCAACGCCCATTCTCGTGAGACGCACCAAATTAATACTTTTCGTCTCTCCGTTACAATGTTACATTTAACACTTTTAACGTTTTTATAAAATATTGGTCTCAGGCGCACAGCAGCCTTTTGTCGGCGCACAGCAGCCTTCTGTCTACGCACAGCAACCAATATTTAAAACCAACGCCCATTTTTGTGAGACGCACCAAATTAATACTTTTCGTCTCTCCGTTGCAATGTTACATTTGAGACCTGTAACATTTTTATAAAAATAATGGTCTCAGGCGCTCAGCAACCTTTTGTCGGCGCACAGCAGCCTTCTATCTGCGTACAGTAACCAATATTTTAATCATTTCGCAAAATTTCCTATTCAAAGATATTAATATTTTCTCATCCCATCATTGATTTAATCATTACGCAAGGTTTCTTATTCAGAGCTATTGAGATTCTTTTTTTTTAGCAAAATTTTCATAAATGTCTAAACTAACTATCAATCAGATTGTATTTCATTTTTTTATTTAATTTAATAACTTATTGGTCCATGCTTGCAATTTGTTAAATAAATTTATTTTTTATCAATTTTTTGTAAAAAAAATATATAAAGATCTTTAGCACCTCTGGGCCATTGTCTTTTTTTAATTCGCTCATTATCTATTTCAATCCAACTATTAGATTGTCTACAAATACTTCTATAATTTCCTTCTTCAATACTTCAACCATAATAAAATATAGCATTCATAACTTTATATGTTTTTTGAGCTATCAATACTGTAGCCGTTGGAATCTGAGATATATTACATCTACGTATTGCTTTTACAACTTTATCGTTTTTTAACGAAAATATTGCAAAATGAATAATAATTATATCTTTTGTCAACGTTAATTCTTTTTTAAACAGTACACTATTTCCTGTACAATTTTCACAAAACCCGTTATCAGTTTGATACCAATGAGAGTATGTAACATTAAATAAATCTTGTAGATTATAGCTCTGTTTGTTAAAATTAATAATAGGTATCGAAATAAATAAATTATTAGAACTAATTGTTTTTGTATATTGACACGTAACACACCGAATAGTAGAAGTTATTTCATGCTCTACTGACTCTCTTATACACTCGTACCTTGTACACAAAGTTGTTAAAAACTGGATTCCATCTAGTTTTATATTCATCGAAAACGATTCTCCTAAATCTTGTCGAACATCATATGTATTTAAATTACTCATTCCATATTCATACCGATGCATTAACATACGTAGAATATTTGATTTATCACAATTAAGCAGTTGCTTTCTAATAGGACTTAAATGAAATAGACATTGTATAACCGTATTAGCATAACATACAACATTTTCTGTATTTTCAAAACCACGTAAAACCCAAGTAGTATTTATTTGTAACGTTTGATTTTGCTGACCATTTTCTTGAACTGCTTCGATTAGTTTAGATTGTATCCATAGAATATCTTTCACTTTGATACGACGTTCCTTTTGCATAGTAATTATTTCTGCCTCTGGTTTGTACTTATATTTTAGTCGATTGTATTCGTCAATAGCTTTTTCGTCAGCTGTCACTTTGGAAAAATCAAAGTTAATCAAATGCAATCCTTCCACAGTTGTTACTCGAGACAATGCAACGTAAGATTGACCACAATTAAATATAGAATTGCCTACATCAATAACAGCAGTCTGTAAACTCAATCCTTGACTTTTATGAATAGTTGTTCCATAACTCAGACACAGTGAAAATTGTTTTCTTACAACAAATGCTTTATCCACCACTTCAAATTTAACGTTTACTCTTTCTATCAAATATTCTAATCCTGAAGGTAAAAGCAATTTAATTTTTTCCACACAATCAGTAGATATATCTCGTACAACTGAAACTACTGTAGCTATTGTAACGTTCACCAGATCCAAAGTAGCATCGATATTACGCCTTATCATAACTTTTGCTCCAATTTTAATTACAATTTCTTTTGAAAGTCCAGCAGTTTTAGAATTATCATCGTCATTATTCGATAATACTTTTAATACTTTTTTTTTTCAAATATGAAGTACAGTCAATTGTATCTTCAGCAATTAGTAATATTTCTTTCGAATCAATGCGATTTAACATAGCTGTATTAAGAGCGTCACACATATGACGTGTAGCCAATAAACAAACAACGTCCGATGAACAATTATTAATAAAATCACATAGTTCTTGTAATCTGGATTCCAAAGAATTACCTTTGAAAGATATTTTTCTATTTTCAAGGACGACACGATCATACGTTGTCAATGAACCAATACGAATTCTTGATAACAATTGCCTATAAGTATCGTCTTCTTGCTGACGCATATTAATCGTCAATTCATCGTAATGAAATAACGTAGACCACAAATTAATAGCAGTTAAAGAACCAATGCATTTGTTAATTTTATCATTTGATAATTGCGCAAAAATACAATCTTCACGTACAGGAGACAATTGAAGAAAATCGCCAAATAAAAAAATGTGTTTTTTACCGAACCAACCATCTTCAACGTCATTTGTATCAAATATTTCTGTCAATCGAAAATGTATATACATTAAAACCAAATTTGATATCATTGACACTTCATCAATTACAAAGAGAACAACTTCTTTAAGTTCAGTTCGTAAAACTTTTAAAACATGATTAGACAATGGTTTATACTTTGAAGTCTGACCATGTTCAACAGGTAACTGAAGTAATCTGTGAACAGTCAAACCATCAATGTTAAACGCTGCTATACCAGTAGGTGCTGCTAAAGCGGTATCTTTGTTGAGATTATGTTTAATCCAACATTTAATCGTTTTAATTAAAAAACTTTTTCCAGTTCCACCTTCTCCACTAACATATAAACGTAATATCGAATCTTTCGACCTTACCGTATCAATAACTCTATCAAATACTCTTAGTTGATCCGCATTTAATTTTGCTATCATTTCTGAAACATCGATATTATCTATTTTCTCACCAAGATCTCTAAAATCTTGCATCGCTTTACCAGCTTCTATATTTTGAATACCAATCGGATTATCAGGATCATCCTGAGACACATTCTTTTGTTGTAATTCTTCATCAACTTGCTGAACCAACTGTTTTGCATTTTCAAATGCTTTTTGCAATTCTTGTACTTTTTCATGGTATTGCAATGCCTCTGTAAGATGTAATTTTGCTTTTTCAAATGCTTCTGCATAAGTGTCACAATTATCTTTAAGATCGTCTAAATTTCGACATGGTATAAACATAAGCAGTAAAGAAAAGAAGTAATCTTCGGGCTGTGTTTCAACATTGTATTTATAGTGATTAATAAGACATGCACATCGTCGTCGTTTAAGAAAATGTTTACTATCTATTTTATAATATTCAATTAAATTATTCTTTGGCTCCGTTGTCGTGACATCATACCACTTTGCGAACTCGTAAAGAGACACTGATTCCAATTTTTCCACTCTATTTGGATAATAATCATCTACTAAAGCCGGACAAAATAAATCTGTGGATTCTTCATCTAGAGCTTCAATCTCTTTACGACTTTTTAATTTTTTCTGTCGTATACGATTAACGTTCAACCATTTAATAGTTGTATTACGATCAGTTCCATATAAAGGAATACTTATTAATGTATCTGCAGCTTCAAGAGCTCCACATTCCATATTAGTTATAGATCGTAAACCATAATTCCAGAGAACACTGGTCAATGATTTATTTTTATTATTTTTAAAACTCTCAAGATCGAAGTCTGATAACTTACTTTTACCCGCTTTATTTACATACTTAGTAACATACCATGTAAGCAAGGTCGACTTTTCACCAATAAATTGTATATCCATATTTCCTTCCCATGCAGTAAGAAGCACGGGATTATAATCATTAATATCAACTTCATCTTTTGTTCTAGGAAGATCATACAATCTACTTTTATGTTTCAATTGCTTTCTACCTGCTATTACAGTTGCTACATCTCTCATATACAATGTTTCAGTAACAGGTCGTGGAAATCCAAAACGATACCTACGAATAACTTTTCGTCCTACTTTTTTCGATCGTAGACAATAATCATTATGTCTGTGTCGTTGATGTTTATCAACACGACCGTACAATAATGGTGCAATATTTTTATCTGGCTTTTTGCAGCTAATGTATTGCGAAATAAATTTTAAAACTTCTTCTACAGAAGATTCTCCAAAAATTGGTGGATTTTTTATCCAAATTAATAAATGAAAATGTTGTATGCCTCTACTTTGATATTCTCGTCGCCAAAAATAGTGCGTTACTTCTCCGATCGGAAAACCTTTCGAACAAATAAAATCTATCATCGCTCGAAATTTATTATCAAGAAATCTCGACGTTGATACAGGATCTTTAGCAACAAGTACACTAGTACTCAACGAAGAATCTTGCCATCCATTAACTTCACGAATATATTCACCTAAATCGTCTTATAACCATTCACTAGGACTTAACGTTAAGAACTATGTTGCAGGTCCGTAATGTCGAGCCATACAATCTAAATCGCTTCTTGGTCGACGCCAATATTGCTCTGTATTTCGAAGTACGGAAAATATAGTATTTAAATTGGACTCCAACAGTTCTTTCGACATAGCTTCTAAATATTCCGCAGCCGTATAACGGCTTCGTGGATCAATTATATTCATTTTATGATAAATTCCACGACTTAACTGACGAATATTTGCTCTATTTAACAAATAAAATAAGTATTGTTGATTCAGTCTAAATTGTGGATGCTTAGACATCAAACGACATTTAATAAATTCATGTTCTTCAAGTTTGTTTGGTCTTTTTTCATCATATTGTCCATTTTTACCAAATGGATATAAATCTGGAAAACACATCAAATCCAAATTCTTTTCACGATTATCCAAAGGTACATCTTGAATTTTTAACATTTGATACAAAGCAGTTGCAGTTTTATTTTTTTTTTTCATATAATGGATATATAGTATATTGCTCGTAGTAACTCTCATTGTCATCTTTTTGAGTCAACATAGCCTTGCGCTGGTGTAATTGAACTTCATCATCTGTCATCTTTTGCGTTTGCAAATTGAAATTATTTAAATCATTTTCTTCATTAAATGGAGCTTTTGCATCATTTTTTGTTTCTTGTGCCTGAAATTCTACGTTATTAAGACTTCCTAAATTTAATTGAACATGTGTTATGGGCAGTACAATGCCAGAATATAAAAAGTTATGAACTTTCAACCATTTTAAAGCTTGATATATTTTTTTTAAATCCACTAAATCTTCCCAAATAATTTTTGATTTAGTTGGAATATTTCTAACTAAGATACATAATTCGTGATTTAAATTTATTGGATCAATTTTTGAACATAATTTATTAAAAGTTTCTTCTAAAGGAATTGGTAAATGAAAAGTTGAACCTTTAACTTTTTGTATTTTTTGTCTTTCTGGAATTACCTTATGAAAAACTGTTCCCATTTTAACCACAGTCTGAAAAGCTTTAGCTCTCTGTATAAGTATTTTCTCAAATTCGTTAAGAGAAGATATACACTCCGGTACATCATTTGCGAATAAATTATTTAGAATACAATAAGCAGGCAACAGTCCGCTACGAAATTTCTTATCACAATAATGACATATGTATTCAGGATTAATTTTTTGTTGATTCACATATGCCATTAAATCGTTCCAAATTGAATTATTTCTACGTGTTTGAACTTTATTATTATTAACTTTAGAAATATTTTTCTTATAACAAAGTCTTTCACACGATATACAAATATATCGTGGTGTATCAAGAGAACGTTTTTTCAAAGCTTTAAACGCATTTTGATATTTAGAAATAATATCATCATCGCTCATAATTGTATCATTTTGCTGATGCTTGTATATATCCGCTAATTCTTGTGCTGAACGTATAATTTCCTGTAGTTTATCAACTTCATCACAAGTTAATGCTTCGTCCAACTGTAACATTTTTTGATAAGAGCTATAAAGTTGGTAAAGCAAACGTCTAATATGTCTCACTTTTGGGAAATGCGGTGATAATAATTGAACTGGAATAAACATAGCTTTACAAAGATTTAAATTAATGTAACAGCTATATGCATGACCCTTTTTCTCATTTTCTAAATTTTTGTCAAAAATTCTTACAGTGCAATCGTGAATTTTTTGCATTAGTTCAGGAATTTTCCTTAAAGTACACTCATTTATAGCTTCTAACAATTTTTGATATCGTTCGATTAGAAGCGGATCATTAACTTTACATTATTAAATGATCTTCATGTACATTGTTTGAATTTAATAAATCATAAATAAATATACGTTTTGTATTGTAATAACTTTATACCCAATGTTGTTGACTATATAATATTTGTATATGTTTTTTGTTCGGAGAGACAGGATTTATTGTTTGTGGTAATTGTATCCGCTACGTTGAAACAGGTTTATAATCTGAATGGTTTTCTAACAGATTGTTAAAATGATCCATATGAACATCACTTAACCAATCTCCCCGAGTAATTTCATCTTTTTCTTTAAGTTGTAAAATGACTTTTTTTTGTTTTGAAAACATGTTTTTTAAGTTACTAATTTGTATTTTTAAACAACAAAGCAATCGTTTTGTGCAGGCACACAACGATCTGTATTTTTTGGCACAAAAGCAGACTATGATCTTTGGTGCAGATACAACGTATAATCTTTGGTACGGAAATACCCTATGTTTTGGCACAGAAGTAGCCTATATTCTTTGACGCAAATAAAGTATATATTCTTGGATACAAATGCAGCCTATATTCTTGGATACAAATGCAGCCTATATTCTTTGGCGCAAATGCAGCCTATATTCTTAGGCGCAACTGCAGCCTATATTCTTTAGCGCAAATGTGGCCTATACTCTTTGACGCAAATGCAGTCTATATTTTTTGGCGCACAGCAGCCTACGATTGTAAGCGCACAGCAGCCTACGTTTGTAAGTGCACAGCAGCCTACGTATGTAAGCGCACAGCAGCCTACGTATGTAAGCGCACAGCAGTCTACGTATGTAAGCGCACAACCGCTTTTTTTTTTTTTAATCCTCAAAATCGACGTATAAAAAAAAATAAGAACACAACCGCTTTTATTAAAAAAAAAATCCTCCAAATCGACCTGAAAAAAGAAAAAAAAATTGCATTCATTAAAAAAACAAATAGCGCGAAAAGAACGGAGCGTGCGTAGAAAACGGATAGCGCGGAAAAAACAGAGCTTACGGATAGAACGATAGCGCGAAGAAAACGGAGCGTACGGACAGAACGGATAGCGCGGAAAGAACGGAGCTTACGGATAGAACGATAGCGCGTAGAAAACGAAGCATACGGACAGAACGAATAGCGCAGAAAAAACAGCGTGCGGAGAGAAAGGATAACTCGGCGCATTTTTTGGTTAATTCAGCCAATCAGAAGCGATTCAGCCAATCAAAAACGGAAAGAGTACAAGAAAGCGAAAAAAAATAATTAACAATCATTAATTGCAAAACTTTACAATCGAAATGCTACTAGCGCATTTTTGGCTGATGCAGCCAATAAAAAGCGAGAATTGGAAAACGAAAAAAAATAAAAAGTTCAAGAAAGCAAATGAAAATAATTAACAATCATTAATTGCATAAAATTAATTGCGAAAATTTACAACCGAAATGCTATAAGCGCGTTTTTGGCTAATTCAGCCAATCAGAAGAGATTCAGCCAATCAGAAGCGGAAAGAGTACAAGAAAGCGATAGAAAATAATTAACAATCATTAATTACAATCGAAATACTACAAGCACATTTTTGGCTGATTCAACCAATCAGAAGCGAGAAAAGTACAAGAACGCAAAAGAGAATAAAAAGTTCAAGAAAACGAAAGAAAATAATTAACATTCATTAATTGTATTAAATTAATTGCGAAAATTTACAACCGAAATGCTATAAACGCGTTTTTGGCTGATTCAGCCAATCTGAAAAAAATTAACAATCATTTAAAGCGAGAAAAGTACAAGAACGCGAAAGAGAATAAAAAGTTCAAGAAAGCGAAAGAAAATAATTAACAATCATTAATTGCATAAAACTCATTGCGAAAATTTACAACCGAAATGCTATAAGCGCATTTTTGGCTACTTCAGCCAATCAGAAGAGATTCAACCAATCAGAAGCGGAAAGAGTACAAGAAAGCGATAGAAAATAATTAACAATCATTAATTACAATCGAAATACTACAAGCACATTTTTGGCTGATTCAACCTATCAGAAGCGAGAAAAGTACAAGAACGCGAAAGAGAATAAAAAGTTCAAGAAAGCGAAAGAAAAGAATTAACAATCATTAATTGCATAAAATTAATTGCGAAAATTTACAACCAAAATGCTATAAGCGCGTTTTTGGCTAATTCAGCCAATCAGAAAAGATTCAGCCAATCAGAAGCGGAAAGAGTACAAGAAAAAACGGATAGCGCGGAGAGAAGAAAGAATACTAGACAATTATTGTAAACTCGCACAAAAATCGCGATTGGCTTTTATCTTTCCCTCCAAACCAGTGATGGGAATTTTAGCTCCGAGCAACATCGATGTTGCTGGAGTGGGGGACCACGCACACACGCCGACGTCCTGTCGGTGAGCACGCCTCGCTCAGCCACGCTCGGTCTCGCTCGGCTTGCAGAAGAGGACAGATATATATATGTTCCGTCTTCTTTGCACCGAGGCAGCTACGAGTCGTAGCCTACGTCGGCCTACGAGCCTATGACTACGATGAGTGCACACATCGCGCGATGCGGCCCGCGTGAATCGCGGGCACTAAGATACATGTTTCTCTTTGCAAGTTGTATATTAGAATACGATGTGGTCTTCCGCACTACCCAGGTGGTGCAACTTACAGTGCGTTAGGTTTTGTAACGTGGACCTTCGCCGGTGGCCATATCATACCACATTTCTTAATATCTTTACCAATTTTAAATTGTTTAACACGCAAAGTGTTTGACAAACTTAATATTAAATTGTTAATAAATAAACTGTCTAACACGCAAAGTGTTCAACAGATTGCGTATACTATATGTCGGAAGGATAATTTTTTACGGGAGTAAATGAAAAAGAAAAGCGGCAATATTAGTTATTTAAATTTTTATTTTAATTAAAAATATTATAAAAAAATTGATATATAACTAGGTGTCCGCCCCGGCCTCGGCCACAATTTATTTATTAACAAATTAATATTAAATTGTTAATAAATAAACTGTGGTCGAGGCCAAGGCGGTAGACGAGACCGGGGCGGACACCTAGTTAAATATCAATTTTTAATAATTTTTTTTTAATAAAAATTTAAATAACTAATATAGCCTCTCTTCCTTTTATTCACTTCCATAAAAATTATCCTTTCTACATATAGCATATGCAATCTATTGGACACTTTGCGTGTTGGACAGTTAATTTATTAACAATTTAATATTAAGTTTGTCGGACACTTTGCGTGTTGGACAATTTACAAATGGTAAAGATATTAAAAATATGGTATGATATAGCTATCGGCGAAGGTCCACGTAGACCTTCGCCGGTAGCTATATTATACGTACGTTAAAAAACCTAACGCACTGTAAGTTGCACCTCCTGGGTAGTGCGGAAGACCACATCGTATTCTAATATACAACCTGCAAAGAAACATGTATCTTAGTGCCTGCGATTCACGCGGGCCGCATCGCGCGATGTGTGCATTTATCGTAGTCGTAGGCTCGTAGGCTGACGTAGGCAACGACTCGTAGCTGCATCGGTGCAAAGAAGACGGTACATATATATATCTGTCCTCTTCTGTAAGCCGAGCGAGGCGCGCTCACCGACAGGACGCCGGCGTGTGTGCGTAGTCCCCCACTCCAGCAACATCGATGTTGCTCGGAGCTAAAATTCCCATCACTGCTCCAAACTGCTATCAATCCACGGCAATATGGCGCATCTCAGCGGAATGCAGCTAGAAGAAGATATTAATATATTTGATAATATTCAGAGGTAAGTAAATCATAATTTATTTATTAACACACACACACACACACGCACACGCATAAATATTTTTTTCTATTTCAGCAACATGGAAATCGATAACGAGCGGCAGTCGTCTCCTTGCGACAAGGAGACGGCTGCCCGACAGCGGCCGCCTCCTCGTCCCAAGGAGACGACGCAGCCAAAATTGGTGTTAAATATTCGGAGAGACGAAACGGGTCACCATCGTACATTGGAAGAAAAGCCCCCCCAACCGACAATAAATGATTTAATCAATAAAATTAAAGAATTGGAAGAAAAATTAAAAAAACGTGAGTATTTATTTACAAATATAGGTAATATTTCATTAATTTATAATTAATAATTTTTTTTATTATTTTCAGCACCACGCTGGCAAAAAGGAGGACGCAACAGAGGCCGGGGCCGTGGTCGCGGACGAGGCCGCGGACGTGGCCACGGTGCCGGCCCAACCACCCATAATCAAACATTATATTTTTATTGATAAATGCGATAATTATAATACCTAGTTTTTCTCTGTCGTTAAATACTTTATTGTAATACTTATTATACTTTATAATATTAATTATTTTATTTTTATTGAGCTCGTGCATTACTTATGCATACTAAAACGAAAATATTTTTTTTTTTTGAAATGTAATCACAAAATAAACCTTTTTTAAGTTATTTAATATCAATTCCAAATTGTATTTAATGTTGATACATGAAAATATTATTAAAAACGATTAATTATTATTATATGGTAGTATTATAGATTTTTAAAATATCTCTGATCTGAGTACAATGTATGTGTAGAAACAGAAAATAGAATAAGAAACATGATAAATATTTTTTATTAAATTTATTAAACTTTTGTAACAGATAGCATAAGAAGATTAAACTGTACATTGTTATATAACGATTTTTCTGGTAGATTTAATTCATTTACATACACATGGCTGTATATATGAAAGAAAATGAAAGTTTTATGAACAAAAAGAAAAATTTAATTTATTTTTATACATAAAACTTTCACTTTTTTTTATATATACAGCCATGTGTATGTAAATGAATTAAATCTACCAGAAAAATCGTTATATAACAATGTACAGTTTAATCTTCTTATGCTATCTGTTACAAAAGTTTAATAAATTTAATAAAAAATATTTATCATGTTTCTTATTCTATTTTCTGTTTCTACACATACATTGTACTCAGATCAGAGATATTTTAAAAATCTATAATACTACCATATAATATGTTACGTCAGGTTTAGGAATAATTTTAATGGAAGGATTACCGGTTCTCAATGACTAGGAAATGGATCGAGAGCAGGTAAAGGGAAGAGAGAGAGAGACGCAACTACCAATTCTTGCGTGACGCGTGCGAGACAACGTCACGCGTATTAAGCGCTAGGAATGTATTAGAACGAGAAAAGATTTGAATTAGCGCGATTTTTGTTCTTTTGAGGGAAAGAATTTTACTTCTTGTTCCCAGGGAAAGAACCGGAGGTGTTTTTCGCAGTAAATGGAGCTAATGGTTCATTAAAAGAAAATTTCAAAAATCTGTTTTAACGAGATTTAATTTAACATTCTTTATTATTATTATTATTTTTTTTTTTTTTTAAATTGATGTTAAATAGAGATGATACATTTAAAATTTATGATAATGATAAACTCAGAGACTTTAACTAAATTAAATAAACAACGCATTTTTTATATTTTACAAAAGTGCGCGGGAAAAATAACTTAAGAAAAGTTCAAAAGAAAATAGAAATATTTAATCGAGGTCGATCTCGATTATTTCCGAGATCCTGGCCGATGATCTCGGAAATACACGATCAATCAGCCTGATTGGAGCTAAAAAGGGGTGTTCCACCCCGGGATAAAATATGAGGACGTTCTGATCAGAAGATGCCCTGCTGGCTTCCCTCCTGATCTCCTCAGGATCAAAGGAATCAGGGCCTATCGTGAAGGCCCTTTCGGGGACGGGATCCGTCCACGGAGAGCAAGTCCTCCGGAGGAGCTCGAGGAGAGGATCTATGATCGCTCTGGGTTCCTCTTGCCCGCCGAGGAACTCCACGCTCGAGGCGGGGGAAGGGGAAGGCTCTGGGCCGTCAGACTCTTGCCAAAAGACAGTATCGTCATCAGCAATGGAGTCGACCTCCTCAGGCTCCCCAGGAATAGGTAACGGGGACGGAATTGGAGAGGAGCATGCTCTAGGTGCAGCTCCTGGAGAATGAATCGAGATGTCCGGGGAATAGGAAGGAGTCGTAGGGCGGAACTGCTCCAAATCAGGCTCTGACTCGGTCGCATTGACGCTATTTTTCGGCGTATCCGGAGAAGGGGGGAGTTCTCTAGGTTCTTCGACGTTCAGAGGAACTTCTTCAGGAGCCGGCGAAGTCGGGGGAGCTGGGGGTTGAGGGGACCACGACCTCTCTCCTCTTCTTCGGGGAAGGTCGGTTCTTATCTCCCCTGGCGCCGCCGCGAATAAATATTGTATAAAGAAGGACCGGATAAGGCCCCTCAGATTCCGAATTTGCCGATTTCGGCGAGCCCGGCTTTTCTTTAAGGTTCTTAAGTTCGATGATTCCACTAAAAGGAGTTCATTTTAATGAATTAAATTAATAAATGAATCTTGGAGGAGAATATGGCTGGGCATCACGTCTCACAGCTCCTTTCGGATCTCTCCGCTGTCACCTCAAGTTTCTCTGGTTCCTCTAGCCGAATGGAGCCTTACTCAAGTCAAGGTTTTGATAGTCACCATTTACTGGCGGCATATCGCAACCCCCGACAAAAGGAAGCCCGCTAGATAGGCTGAGGCACCCGAAAAAACGAGAGGATTCGAGGGAGAGACAACGAAATAATTAAGCGTGAGCGGCACCCTGACTATTCCCTCAATTTTCATTTTTTACATATATAAATATATGAATACAAATCAAATAAAACTATTTAGTGGAACCGTTCAAAGGAAAAAAGGGAATTAATAAATGATAGCACTTACTACTTGTTGTCTTCAAATTCACTCGGATGAGATCTCGAGATGTTTCCTTTATTTCGCCCACACAAGATGATCACAAACACTTAAAGATTTTTGAAACAACTGAGCAACTGAGCAATTTAAATTTTAAGAACAGAATGAATGAGCTTTTTAGAACAGAATTGAGAGCGAGCGTCGTCGGGACGCTCGGTTTTATAAGCTCGGAAAAGGGGAGGACCAGCGCCAGATTCTAAGTCTTATCCAAATTTTGAATTCTATTCGTTAGGCTTATTCCTCCACTTTTCCGTCTTCACAATTATTGGTCGCCCTTCTTAATTTTCTAAGTTTTCGTCCTTAGTTTCTAATTTTTGGTGAGGAGTTCCCGATATCTATTGGTCCAGGAGAAAATGTTTACGAGCTCCCCTCTACATGGTTTTAGCCCTTCCAAGCTTCCAGATAACAGATTCGAAAAAGCTTTAGGTAACCTTTTTTTTACCGGCAGCGTGCAATTGCTGCCTGAGTTTTATAGTTTCCAGCCGCGTATCCCAATTTTTATTATTACAGGCTTTTTGCCTCCTTTTTCTAATCCCTAGGATCCGCGGCGAAATTTGATTTTACTGAATTGTTTTTCTTCCAGAATTTCCCTCGTGTTCCGCCAGACATTTATTATTAGTTTAAGATATTCCAAGTCCTTCCGAGCTATTAATGTTTTATGAATATTTTGACAAATCCTTTCGTTTCGATTTTTTTATATTCCACATCTGTTGCACAATTGTTTTTGGTTCCTTCTTTTATTTTATACATCTGGCGATTCAGGATATTCCGTCAGTTAGAATTATTTTTTCTGGAAACTTAGAACCGTCTCCTTTGGTCCCAATACATTCGGTATACCTTTTACTATCTACTTTATCTACCATGTGTCGGAAAAAGGAGATGTGGAGTTACAGGACGTAACAAATAATAATTAATCGTTTTTAATAATATTTTCATGTATCAACATTAAATACAATTTGGAATTGATATTAAATAACTTAAAAAAGGTTTATTTTGTGATTACATTTCAAAAAAAAAAAATATTTTCGTTTTAGTATGCATAAGTAATGCACGAGCTCGATAAAAATAAAATAATTAATATTATAAAGTATAATAAGTATTACAATAAAGTATTTAACGACAGAGAAAAACTAGGTATTATAATTATCGCATTTATTAGTAGTACATTATCTTGCATTTGTTTTTATTTTCTTCACTATCCATAATAATTAAGTTTTATATCTTATATATTAATGTTCTATATATCGAATATGAAATGTAATGAAATATGTTTAATCTTAGAAATATATTAATGTTAAATTGTTGGATAACAAATAAAATTAAAACATAATATATATGAATGTATACCTACATACTTGAACTTCGTTCAAATTTTATTATTATAACATGAAAAATTTCAATCACATTGTATACTACAGCAAACTAAGTTTGAACGAGCGTCAACAAATTTTCTGGTTGCTTAATGCAAGAAAATATACTATTTTTATAAATTGTTATACCTTAAGAATGCTTTACTTGGAATCAGCATTTGTATCATTTCTTGTGTACTCTTTTCTCAGTGTGTAAATCCTTTTCACTTATTTTCTGTAAAAATACATTAACTACATTATCATGTCTATCGTGTCTGTCACTCTTTCTGGGGCTAAACAAACGAATTTCAATTAAACACTTATAAATATTAAAATATACTAGAACTATAATCGTCACGATAACGTTCATCTCCTCTTTCTTTGTCTTCCTCAGCCGCTTCTCTTTCTAAATCTGACCAATCTTTTCCCGATTCTTCGGAAATGCCTAACTCTTCTGTTAAAATAATATAAAGAAATATAGAGATAATACAATATAAATTATAACAAAAATAAGTTGTTGGCGATAAAGTACCTTCACTGTCAAAAGCATCAGAATATTCAGAATAATCGTCAGATTCTTCTTCAGTTTCAAAATCGGATGGCTATTAACAAATAAAATATATGCTTATAAATTTTACATTTTTTAACTGTTTTATTTAGTTAAATATCAAACCTCATATGCATCATCTGCTCAATCGCATTCCTCATCTGATTTTTTTCCGTTTTCTTCCTTATCAAAAGTGGTTATATTTTTCTTATACTCCTCATGAAGTTTACGTTTTTCTTCCTTCTTCTCAAGTTTTTTTTTTTCTTTCTCTCTCATCTTCGCGAAGCAGCCGCCTTTTTCGATTTTTAATTTTTTTATTTGAGAATTTGCCTATAAAAATGATGCCATATATGTTACCAATGCACAAAACGTAATAATTACTCACTTAATGGTAATGACTTTTTCCAATTGACATTTACTTTGCTTTTCTACTTCGATGTGCGCACCCGTAGCACCACGAATAGCATTTATATGACTGCCACCTCTGCCTATTACTCGGCTGATAGCATTTGTGGAAACGGACACTTTTTTAGAACGAAACGGTGAATTCAAAAATCTTCCCGAATCATCAGACTGTCCCCTGTAAACCACAATTACATTAGATAGCCGTAAATAATATTAACCAAAATACATAAAGAAAAGAATTTTGGAAAACTTTTTTCAAGAACATGTACCTTACTTTCGTACAACTTCTTTCCATCCTTCTTCACGCTTTCCACTTTGTTTGGGGCTGGTATTACTCGCTTTCGATGACGTGTTTAAAGTATCTCCATCGTATTGATTATTATAAGACTTTTTTCCTTTGCCAGGAACATAAGTTTCATTACCAGTCGCTTCAAAATCTTCTCTATCAGCAGGATGCCTCAAGGACCTGTAAAAATTATTGATATTCAAAAATCGGTAGAGATAACAAAGAAAAATGCGTTTACTTACTTTTCCAAAGTATTATTCTGAGATTTGGTCGATGTTGCCGTATTTTGAGATAAATTCGTGTTTTGTGAAAAAAGGGTCTTGGACGAACGCTGTGGAGACGTATCCTTATTGTTGTTACTAGGACTATTATTATTCTTTTTTTTCTTTTTTCCTTCTTTTTTTCTCTTGCTTTTACATCATTGCTACTGCAACTTCCCTGACTGTTTGCATCTATTCCACTATCACCCTCTTCTCTATCAGGATCCTCCGGGTTTCTGTTCACAGGAGATGGTACACTTTCCATTCTTTCATCGCCGCCCTCATGTTCGCTGTCATCTGCTCGATCGCATTCCTCATCTGATTTTTTTCCGTTTTCTTCTTTATTTCATTTTTCTTATACTCCTCATGAAGTTTACGTTTTTCTTCCTTCTTCTCAAGTTTTTTCTTTTTCTTTTTCTCTCGTCTTCGCGCAGCAGCCGCCTTTTTCGACTCTCTTGTCTTTTCCATATCAAGTTCTTCTAATAGTATTGTGGCATTTTTATTCGCTTTAACAGCCTGTGTTTCTTTGGCAGCTCTTATTACTTTCACACACTCCTGACATTTTTCTAAGAGCTTCTTGTCGCTAACTGTCGTTATATATCTTGTCATCTCTTGATGATTTAGCCATCTCTGAAATATAAGATTATTAATAATAACGTTTAAATTATATTTGATATAATATATACATTTAAATAATATTAGTCACACTTACCTTAATTAATTGATCACTGCAAATCACTAACCTCACACGTCAATCTCAAACTCACACGTCAATCAACAGAGTCGATAATATCGATAAATCAACCCGCACCATCTAGCGACGCGAAAACGTAAGGGACATTTTTTGAGACGTAAAAATGACGACGGAGTATCATAATAATTTTATACTTGTAACCAAAATTAACATCGCGATATCTTTATTTATAGACCACGCAGCGAAATAATAAAAAGACTTTTATTATATAAGTCGACCCTAATCTATACAATATGTCTATTAAGAAAGCGATTGGTTGAGCCGTTATTGAGATCCGGTAATCTACGGATTTCTCAAAACGTCGTCTCGCGTAATAGAGGCACGACAGTGCCTCGCTGCGCCTATACTTGGCGCGAGGCACTACCGTGCCTCTTGATCGACCATTACGGTCCGATAGATAAAGAGCGATTAGCTAAGCGATATTTGTTAGTAGTTATTGACGCATTTACGAAATTTGTTAAATTGTATCCGACTAAGACTACGGCGACTCAAGAAGTAATAAGTCAACTACAAACACATTTCTGTAATTATAGTAGACCGCGTATCATAATATCCGACAGAGGGACAGTTTTTACTTCAAGCGATTTTGAAACATTTTGTAAAGAAAATAATATCTGGCATATCCTTACCGCTACACAATCGCCTCAAGTAAATGGACAAGTTGAACGCATAAATCGTGTTATAGGACCTATGATAGGAAAGCTTATAAATAATGATGAAAAGTTATATTGGTACAAGATAATTTGGGATATTGAATTTGCAATTAATAATACTATTCATAAAATAACAAGGGAAACACCAAGTAAACTTTTGTTTGGAGTAGAGCAAAAAGGAAAAATTATAGACGCTATACGAAAATATCTAAATTTAAACCTTACTGATAACGATCGAGATCTACAATTAATGCGTGCAAGAGCGGTGGATAGAATAATGCGAAGCCAAAAGTATAATAAGGAATATTTTGATAAAAAGCGTAAACCAGCTAATAAATACGAAGTAGGAGATTTTGTTATAATAAAAAATATCCAAACTACTCCCGGAACGTCTCATAAAATTATACCGAAATATAAAGAACCGTATGAAAAATATCGCGTTTTAAGAAATAATCGATACGTAATTAAAGATATAAAAGAACATCAGATGTCTCAGAAACCGTACGAAGGTACGTGGGAAGCTGCAAACATAAGACCGTGGAAAAATTGCGGTGAACTTTGAGGACAAAGTATGGTCAGGACTGGCAGAAAATTGTAGTAATAGTAGAAGTTAGATTCTTAGTAGCAATTTATTCAGTATCACATAGCGATTTAAATATCGTATCATATTAATTTTAATTCGGCGTACTCTTATTTCCCTGTGCAAAAATCCCCTAACTTGGCCTTGATGCAAAAGCTAGCGGTGTATGTTGCAACGAGCGAGCAGTCTCGCCTCATCATTGTAACTAAGTGGAGGTCCGCTCCAACTAATAAAGATATTTTAATTTCTTTTTAAAAGATTGCAAAACAAACTTTCTTTATAATTCATCAGAATCCCTTACATAATGCAGTTTTAGTTCCACAGGTTAGCGACGGAGACCAGACGGTGATACGGATCGGACCTTGCAACATCGACGGGAGGACCAGGGACTTGTACATTGGGTCAGTATACATGCCCTACAACTCTCCGGAACCACCGCCGCAGGAAAGCGTGAGTAAACTGGTCGAAATGGCCAGGACCGAAAAATGTGAAATACTCTTGGGATGTGACGCAAACTCCCATCACTTAAGTTGGGGGAGCATGGATATCAACCCAAGGGGAGAAAATTTACATGATTTCATTGTTAGGTCAGAGATCATCCTCAACCGAGGCAATGACTTCACCTTCATGGACTCAAGAAGACAGGAAGTTATTGATATTACGCTTTGCACGGGTAATTTGGCGAGCTTGGTGAGAGACTGGAGAGTCTTAAATGAACCTTCGGGATCGGACCACCGAAGCATACGCTACACCCTGCAAGCGGATAACGGATATAACATGGGGAAGAAACCCAAGGCAGACTAAGTGGGAGGACTACAGAGCGGAATTAACTGCCCAGGTAACCAGAATCCCAACCAGATTCCACACTAAAAATAATTTAGACGAAACAGCACAGAGACTTGGGAAGGTAATAACCAAGGCTTATGAGAACAACTGCCCGGAGAGACAAAAAAGTGGTAAGACCAGGATCCCATGGTGGAACCAAGAGCTGGGAAAGCTCAGGTCGACCACAAAATGTCTCTTCAATAAGGCAAAAAGCACTAGACGAACTGCCCATTGGGAGAGCTTTAGGCAAGCCCAAAGGGAATACAGCAAAGCCATCATCAAAGCTAAACGCAAAAGCTGGAAGGAATATTGCGAAAGTATCAAAGGAACAGCAGAGGCCTCGAGACTGAGCAAAATCCTCAGCACGAATGAAAAATCGCAGTTGGGCTGTATAAAGCTACCAAACGGCGAATTCACGGACAATGTGCAAAACACACTAACACACCTAATGGAAGTCCACTTTTCGGGCTTCCAGACGAGTCAAAATAAGGCAGACTGCACAGGAAAAAAGCCTAGGGACATTCACAAGCCCAAGGAATGGACACTGGCAGCCAAGGTCGTATACCCTAAGGAAATAGAATGGGCAGTAAACTCATTCGGCCCTTATAAAGCAGCGGGACCAGACGGCATATTCCCGGCCCTACTACAAAAGGGTCTGGGGGTGCTGATGAGACCACTAACAAAAATACTCAGGGCCAGTATTGCCCTGAGATATGTTCCAAAGGCTTGGGGAGGAACTAGAGTAGTTTTCATACCCAAGCCGGAAGGAACGGGCCGGCGAGAAACGGGCATATAATAGCCAAAGATTACAGACCCATCAGCTTGACTTCCTTTGTCTTAAAGACACTGGAGAAGCTAGTTGATGGATACCTGAAAAAAGGGCCATTGATCCAACATCCGCTGGCCCTCTGTCAATACGCCTGCCTACAGGGAGGGCAGGTCGACAGAAACGGCACTGCACCAACTAGTGGGGCGGATAGAGGGGCAGCTGGAGAACAAGGGCTACGCATTGGGAGTCATCTTGGACATTGAGGGAGCTTTTGACAGCACCTCATATAAAGTGATACAAGAAGCACTGACCAAACATGGAATATCAGAGGCACTGATTGACTGGACCCAGAGTATGCTTGCGAACAGGAGACTGAACGTCGAGCATGGGGGAGTATCAGTCCAAGGAACACCCACAAAAGGATGCCCACAGGGAGGAGTGCTTTCTCCACTGCTGTAGAGCATTGTGGTAAATGAACTGCTGAGCAAACTAGAAGCAGCGGGAGTCCTCACCTATGGCTATGCAGACGACATAGCCATAATAGCAAGAGGAAAATTTCTACCGATCCTTGGGGAGCTCATAGAAAGAGCACTCAAGATCACACAAAACTGGTGTCAGGCTAAGGGACTGACGGTTAATCCCGAGAAGACCTCAGCAATAATATTCACCAGGAAATACAAACCGGAACCCATCAGGCCTTTAAAACTGTGGGGAGAAAAACTAAACTTCGTAACCTCAGTGAATACCTGGGAGTTTTACTAGATACGAAACTAAGCTGGAAACTCCATCTGGAGAACAAAAAGAAAAAATTCTACACGGCTTTTTGGGCCTGTAGAAGGGCACTAATAAAATCCTGGGGCCTTAAACCGAGGGTGGCATTATGGCTGTACCAAGCCGTGCTATTACCCCGGTTTACATACGCAGCAGTGGTATGGTGGCCCAGAGCGAGAAAAGTGGGAACGAAGAACCTACTGAAGAGCCTACAGGGATGTTACCTGAGGGCTGCAGTAGGGACTCAAAAAACAACACCCACGGCAGCGCTACAAGTGGCGCTGAGTATATCCCCTCTGGACCAGCTAATCATTCACAACGCGAGACAAACGGCATATAAACTGCACTGTCAGGGGGAGTGGAGGGATGCTGGGATCGGCCATACGGCGCTCGGCTTCCTGAACAGCCCTCCTTTCACGTATAAACAGGACAGAATCCCCAGGAAACACCAGGAAGGGAGAACCGTAGAGGTAATCATACTTTCCAGGGAACAGTGGAGGAAAGCAGACTTCCTGAACGGACTGGGACCTGACGTATGGTTTACAGACGGCTCGGAAAAAGACAACCGCCATGAGGCAGGAATTTATGGACCCACGAGAGAACATAGATCCAGCCTGCCTCTAGGAGAATACGCCACGGTTTTTTAAGCCGAGGTAAAAGCAATCGCCGAGTGCGCGCAAATACAGATTGCTGATCAAACCAACAGCAAAAAAATATACATCTGCTCAGATAGCAGAGCAGCAATTAAAGCTCTAATCAAGCAAAGCACGGATTCGATGACGGTCTGGAGCTGCATGAGGGCATTAAGCAAGCTGGGGGAAACTAATAAAGTTACCCTAGTATGGATTCCTGGACATCAGGGCATACATGGCAATGAAGTAGCTGACGAACTCGCCAAGCAGGGAACTTTAATGGAACCTGCAGGGCGGGACGTGTACGTCCTTTTTGTCATGGGAAAAAGGATAATCAGAGAGCTGCTTGAAAGAAGGCACCGAGAGTCGTGGAAAAACAAACCGGGATGCCGGCAGGCAAAGCTCCTGATGGAACAACCCAAACCAGAGAGAACGAAAGAACTCCTGGCAATGAGCAGACAAAAACTGAGAATAGGGATCGGCCTATTAACAAGACACGGAACCCTCAGAGCGCATCTGCATAACCTAGGCATAGCGGAGCATTATAAGTGCAGGCTATGCGAGGAAGAAAACGAGGACAGTATACACATTCTGTGCCACTGTCCAGTACTAGCGATTAAACGATACCTGTCCTGGGGAAAAATGTTTATAGACCCGAGACAGCTCAGAGAAGCGAGGGTGAACAGTCTGATTAGCCTGGCAAATCATGCTGGGCTGAAGACAATACACCCTCGATGAAACAGTGGGGAGTCACAGAGGATCCAAAGGATCTAGATAACCAAAAGGGACTTATGCAGTCACACCCACTAAATCTATTACTACTACTACTACTATACATATATCATTCATTTAAACAATTTAAAATTGAAGGAAAATGCTACAAGCCAAATAAAAAAAAAGGAAAAAAAAATGACACCAAAGAAAAAAAAAAAAACTTAAAATAGAAACAAAAAGAGGGAAAGAAAAATTATATGAGAAAGTTTCTATTTTTACCATTGAAAAAAAAAGAGAAAAAAAAACGTCACCAAAAGAAAAACCAAAATAACGCAAAAGGAGGAGAAAGGAAAGAAATATCTATTCATGAAAAAAAAGAGAGAAGGAAAATATATATAATAATAAAATAAATAAATAATAATAGAAAACACAATTTCAAATTTAATTCAGTTTTATTCTTCTCTATTTTCATAAGTTGTATTTACATTAATAAATAATGGTCTCTCGTTGCGAAGATATTGTTCATATTCTGGATAAAAATATAAAAAACTACCGACACATTCCTTACAATTCCTAGCTCGAAGAACATAGCAATCTAAAAATTCCGAACAAAGTGCGCATTTCGCCTCATCCGACCATCCAGTAAAACGGTTGACCAAAGCATGCCAATTCACGATAGTTGTGAACCTCAGTGCGCCACCAGAGATGCAAACCTCGCAAGTTTGATGAAGCTCACCTCGCCGCGAGTGGTAAATAGTTGGCATCCGTATACGCTCAGTCTTCAGCTCGTATACGCGTTGTGACAAATGTTTAACCATGTCGTACACACCAAAAGAATTTACTGATATGGTAATTGCATACGGACTAGCGGGTTAGTGCGCGCTTCGTGCAGCCGCAATTTACGCGAAACGGCATCCAGCGCGTGAACGTCATCCAACGCGAATGACAATTTTAAATGTTGTTCGAAAATTACGCGAGACAGGCTGTCTTGTCCACAACAATAAAGGAATTCCCGTACGTCGTCAAGTACAAAATGAAGAGAGAATTCTGAATTTATTCAACGATCATCCAAAAACAAGCGTTCGACATGCAGCGCACGGTTTAAATCTAACGCGATACGAAGTGCATCGCACCTTGCGGGATAATAACTTACACCCGTATCACTATCAACAAGTGCAACAAATTTTTCCCAGAGATTTCGAATAACGATTGCACTTCTGCCAAGGTATCATTATTAATTTTTTATATTTAAAGTAATTTAAAAACATGATAATAATTACAACAACTTATGCAGGATTCCTCGCGCAATATCGGCGGAACGTTTCGTTCCCAAATATCATATTATGGACGGACGAATCTACGTTCACACCCAACGGAGTATTTAATTTAAGGAACCGTCTGTATTGGTCGGACGATAATCCTCATGTCGTTCGGCACGGCGCGTTTCAATACCGTTGGTCCATTAATGTATGGGCAGGCGTCGTAGGAAATAAAATAGTAAGTATAAAAAATAACGAAATGATTACTTTTTTATAATTAAAATATTTTTTAAATTTTTAGATCGGTCCGCATTTTTTACCTCCACGGCTGACCGGAAACGCGTACAGGGAATTTCTAAAAACCGAATTACCTGCGTTATTAGAAAATGTTCCTCTTGATATAAGAAGAACACTTTTATATCAACATGACGGAGCACCAGCGCATTCGTCGCGAATAATGCGCGAGACATTAAATGCGCGTTTTCCGGATCGGTGGATAGGTCGGGGTGGCCCCATTGCCTGGCCGCCACGGTCACCCGACTTAACCGTGCTTGATTTTTTCGTATGGGAACATATCAAAAACTTGGTGGAAGATCATCGAGATACAAACGAAAATCAAGTACGAGAAGCTATCATTGCGGCTTTCCGAACGATTTCACCGGAGATGGTGCAATCTGCAACGCATGACGTTGTTCGAAGGGCTCAACTCTATGTACAACAGAGACGAGAGCACTTCGAACAACTGTTGCATTAACGAGATGTGCAAAAAGTGGACTAGGCCTACCGGGGATACCACTATAAAAAAAACGCGCCACGCTATCTACCGCAAGGTGGTGAGGAAATGATAGCGCATCATTTTCTTGTTATTGAAAGCGTGAACGGGCCCGACAACTACTTTCTTCTCGGTGCGGTATTCTTTTTCGGCGCGGTATCGTAAACACGTTTATCTGTTTCGACGCGTGCAGTTATCTCCTCCCGCTCACCGCTCGCCGCTCGCTTATCCCCACGCGCTGACTCCGCCCGCCTCGTCGAAGGTATACTTGCCGCCCCTTGGCCACGTCTATCTCACAGCGTTCTTGACGCTCATTCGCCCAGACATTTTAATTTTTTAAAAATATTATTTGTAATAATTTTATAAAAAGACATTAAACTTTTCGTCCTTAATTCGCATATCCTACCCACAGTTTCAATATTGCTAACAATATTTTGGACACCCTGTATACAGGGTGTCTCAGCCCATGTGTAAAATCCTATACAGATAGGTAGGTCTTGAGAAGATAAGTACAAAAGTTCTTTAACGTTTTGAAAAATTCTCAATACTTATTGAGAAAAAAATTAATTTGTATAGCGCAAGAGCAACAAAGAAGCTACACGTGAGTGAGCGCAATAGACGACGGCGCCATTCCTAGTCATTCGCTTGTCGCGCTCACTCGCCCGCAGCTTCCTTGTCGCTCTTGCGCTAGATAAATTAATTTTTTTCTCAATAACGGTTGAGAATTTTTCAAAATGTTAAAGAACTTTTTTATTTATCTCTCCAAGACCTACCTATCTGTATAGGATTTTACACATAGGCTGAGACACCCTGTATACATATATATATATATATATATATATATATATATATATATATATATATATATATATATATATGCAGGGTGTCCCAGACATAACGAAGGATACTGGGAGGATAGATAGAATTGATTGAGACAAGTAGAAAATTCCCGTACCATTTTACAAAATTCTCAATCGTTATTGAGAAAAAAATTAAAATGTATAAATTGTATAAGCGTAAGAGCGACAAAGAAGCTGCGCGTGAGTGAGCGCGACAGGCGACGGCGCCATTTCTAGCCATTCGCCTGTCGCGCTCACTCACGCGCAGCTTCCTTGTCGCTCTTACGCCTATACAATTTATACATTTTAATTTTTTTCTCAATAACGGTTGAGACTTTTGCAAAATGGTACGGGACTTTTCTACTTGTCTCAATCAATTCTATCTATCTTCCAGTATCCTTTGTTATGTCTGGGACACCCTGTATATATATATACAGGGTGTCCGAAATATAATGTCCAATCTTAAATTTATGGGTAGGGACATAAAAACGGTGACGAAAAGTCCTGAACAATTTTTCAAAATTTTTGATCAATTTCGAGAAAAAAATTAAAATATAATACACGTAAATACACGTAAGAGTGATAAGGAAGACACGATTTGAGCGAGTGCGACAGACGACGGCGCGAATACCGCTCGCTTATCGTCACGCGCTGACTCTGCTTATTTTGTTTATAATATTCGCGCCGTCGTCTGTCGCACTCGCTCAAATCGTGTCTTCCTTATCACTCTTATGTGTATTTACGTGTATTATATTTTAATTTTTTTCTCGAAAATAATCAAAAATTTTGAAAAATTGTTCAGGACTTTTCGTCACCGTTTTTATGTCCCTACCCATAAATTTAAGATTGGACATCATATATTTCGGACACCCTGTATATTATATATATATATACAGGGTGTCTCACCCCATGCGTCGAATCCGTTAGGAATAGACAGAACTCGGGTAGACAAATAAGAAAGTCCCACACCATTTTGCAAAATTCTCAATGGTTATTGAGAAAAAAATTAATTTGTCTAGCGCAAGAGCAACAAGAAAACTGCGGACGAGTGAGCGTGACAGGCGAATGGCTAGGATTGGCGCCGTCGCCTGTCGCGCTCACTCACGCGTGGCTTCCTTATCGCTCTTGCGCTAGACAAATTAATTTTTTTCTCAATAACCATTGAGAATTTTGCAAAATGGTGTGGGATTTTCTTATTTGTTTACCCGAGTTCTATCTATTCCTAACGGATTCGACACATGGGGTGAGACACCCTGTATATATATACAGGGTGTCCCAGACCAATGTCACTTTTTTTTAATGGTAGGTAGAACTCGTCGAAATAAGACGAAAAGTCTTATATCATTTTTCAAAATTTGCAATCGTTAACGAGATATCAATTAAAATGTAAACGTGAGCGAGCGACAAGGAAGCGCAGACTGAGCGAGCGCGCGATAGACGGCGGCGAGTATCGCTTAAAGAGAATAGGCGGAACTAGCGCGTAGCGAGTGAGACAAGGAGACAACGCGTGAGTAAGACCTGTATATATATATATATATATATATATATATATATATATATATTGTCACGATAATTCTTTTATTAGTCTCTCCTCCCGGAGGAGAGAGTCGTGAACAAAAAGGGACGACCGTGCCCGGACGAAAAATCCGTGCACCGACGTGCCACGAGGGGTAGGGAGGGAGGAGGGGTCGCGGTACCTCGGCCGTATTCCGGCGCGGGACGGCGGAATCTTGCACGAACACGAATTTTGGGCGCCAGGCACGGGCCTCGCCGTGCCGATTTTTATCTCGGACTAGTTATCCGGTCCTCGACAATTCCGACCTAATTTGAATCGCCGTCACACGCGGGGGCTAGCCCATTCGAACGGAGAGGGGCGGGGTATAGCACGCGGAATTCTCGGACAAACGGGAACGACGACACAAAATAAGACGTACGCGAACACGACCATAAACAGAGGATCCGTTTATTAGGTTCCACGGAACCAACAATTAGATAAAAAAAAATAACAAAAATTAGAATAAGCGCACGAGAGTGAAATCTTCTCGCGTCGGCCCTGGATGTTGTGCTGCCGGCCACGCGTCTCCCCCGCACGCGACGTGCCTCCACGGGACACGGCAACGCGAAAGGCTCTATGCGAAAACTCGCCTGTCGCGAACGAGACCGCGGGATCACTTTTCCGACCTCGGCCGCTGCCGAGGGCTCTCCGTACGGACGCGACGGACGACAACTTCACCTACGCTCGAAGCAATCAAAGCAAGCGAATTGCCCCGACAGATCTCGCGGGGCCCAGGCACCGGCCCTTGGACGCCCGTCGGCTGCCACCCACTAACGTTACGTCCTTGTCCCACGACAAGGATCCGCCAAAATAAGCTAACGGGTCCACGTGCCCGTATTATGTGGCCGGGTATCGTCCAAGTCCGCGTCGGTCTCCCCGGGAGGCGAAGGGCTGTACAATATAATAATTCCGCAATGCGGGTGGAAAATCTCACCGAATAAACGCTCCCTGACGTCCTTAGGTGTTCTCGCTTTTCCTCGCACTCTAGCCCTCTCTCTCGCTCCCGCTCTCGCTCGACTCGTCCTCGCTCTCTCACTCTGGCTCTCGCTCGAATCGTTCTCGCTCACTCGTACTCTCGCCCGCTAGTCCCTATCTATCGCCAGTCTCGCACGCCGGTCTACACGGAAGAGAGCGAGGACCGCGCGAATTTTCGGCACGAGGCCCGGCGCATCCCACTCTCGCGTCTCGCGGATTTTCCGCGCGCCACGCTGCCGATTTTCCGCGGGAGCCGCTGCCCTCACATAGCCCTATCGGTACTAATAGGTTGGCGCGAGCTTTGGATAGCCCGCGGTCGTGCCACTCTCCTCGCAGGTCCCATTCCAGCGTCGAGACGCGTAGGCGGCAGGTTTCCTCCAAGGCCCTCGGGATGGGTGGCCTCCCATCCCGGGCCCGTATTCGGTCACCCTTTCTTCCGGATTCTCGCGCCTCCACCCATGGTCCGCCCTCCTTGCCCCTCTCGCGGTGCGGACGGCCGATATTCTCGTTAACATACGATAGCAACAGAATCCAGTACCGCGATCGTTAATTATCGCCTCAAAATCAAATACAAATCCTCCGAAGATTCCCGCGCCCCTCTTTACTTTCTACGCTATTGGGCTCGTCCAGCGCCGCCGTGACGGCCGCGGGCTGCGACGAAGCAGCCGAAGCCGCCACGTCACAATATATATATATATTGTGACGTGGCGGCTTTCGCTGCTTCGTCGCAGCTCCCCGCGGCCGTCACAAAGGCGCAGCGGCGCCAGACAAATTGCGATAGCGAGGAGAGTAAAAAGGGGTCGCGGAAATCTTCGGAGGGTCCTTATTTGGTTTTGAGGCAGTAATTAACGATCGCGTTGCTGGATTCTGTTGCTATCGTATGTTATCGGGATTACCGACCGTCCTTGCCGCGGAAGGAGCGAGAGGAACGAACCATAGGCGGAGGCGCGAACTTCCGGAAGAGAGGGTGACCAAATACGGGCTCGGAATGGGAAGCCACCCATCTCGAGAGCCTTGGAGGAGACCTGTCGCCTACGCATTTCGGCGCCGAACGCAACCCGCGGGGGAATTGATGAGACCATGGACTATACGAAACCCGTGCCAACCGGCTAGTACCGATAGGACTCTGTGAGGGCAGCGGCTTCCGCGGAAAATCGGCAACGTAGCGCGGAAAAATCCGCGAGACGCGAGAGTGAAGATGCGCCGGGCCTCGTGCCGAAAATTCACTCGGTCCTCGCTCTCTTCCGTGTAGGCGCGCGACTTAGGCGGACGACGAGTGATAGCCCGGCCGAAAGAGACTGAGCGTGAGAGCGAGAGAGTGAGAGCGAGCGGCACGACCACGGAGAGAGAGAGAGAGCGCGAGAGAGAGCGAACACCAGAGCGAGAATCGTGCGAGACCCGAGCAGCATTTCATCGGTGAGATCTTTCACCCGCATTGCGGAACAAATTATCTTGTAAAACCCTCCGCTTCCTGGGGAGACCGGCGCGGATTCAGACGATACCCGGCCACATAGAACGGGCACGCGGGCCCGATAGAATATTTGGTGGATCCTTGTCGCGAGGCAAGGACTTAACGTTAGAGAGTGGCAGCCGACGGGCGTCTAAAGGCCGGTGGCTGGACCCCGCGGGAAACATCGGTACAGTTTATTTGCGTTGATTAATTTTATGGTTGGTGAGGCTGTCGTACGTTGCGTCCGCACGGAGAGCCCTCGGCAGCGGCAGAGGTCGGGAACAGAAATCACGCGATCTCGTTTACGACGGGCGATCTTACTCGTAGATTCTTTGGTGTCGTGGTGTCCCGTGAAAACACGCCGCGTGCACGGGAGGCGTGTGGCCGGCACCACAATAGTCAGGGCCGACGCGAGAAGTACGGGAACACGAACTCTAAGCGAGATATTCGTTTACGATTTAACATTGGCTCTGAGTGAAAATACGATCTAGACGATCCCGTAAAGATCGAGCACTCCTGCTATTGAATTTATTACTGTTACGTTTCTCTTGTTATTTGTCATATTGGTTCTGTTCCGTTAAGAGTAATAAACGGACTATCTATTGTTTATTGTTTTGTTCGCGTATCGATTATTTTGTGCCGTGATTTCCATCCGCCCGAGGATTCCGCCCGCTATACCTCGCCCCTCTCCGTTCGGATGAGCTAGCCCCCGCGCGTGACGGCAGTTTGAATTCCTTCATTATTTGTCGGGGAGACGGTAATTGATTCGCGAGAAAAATCGGCACGGCTGAGCCCGTGCTTGGCGCCAACAATATCAGATTCACGAGACACGCCGTCCCGCGCCGGGATACGGCTGAGGAACCGCGACCCCTCCTTTCTCCCTAACCCTCGTGTCACGACGGTGCACGGAGTTTTCGCCCGTGCACGGCCGGGCCGTTTCTTTTTGCTCGCGACTCTCCTCCTTGAAAAGGAGAGAAAATATCGTGACAATATATATATAGTTTTTTTATTTTATAAACTGTCCAACAATCAAAATGTCCGACAGACTAAATATTAAAATTGTCCAACACAAAAAGTATCCGACAGACTGCATATTTAAACTGTCCAACACAAAAAGTATCCGACAGACTGTATATTTAAACTGTCCAACACAAAAAGTATCCGACAGATTGAATATTAAAACTGTCCAACACTAAAAGTATCCGACAGACTGAATATTTAAACTGTCCAACACAAAAAGTATCCGACAGACTGCATATTTAAACTGTCCAACACAAAAAGTATCCGACAGACTAAATATTTAAACTGTCCAACACAAAAAGTATCCGACAGACAGAATATTTAAATTGTCCAACACACATATTGTCCGACAGACTGAATATTGCTCTATTAATTATTAATAATTTTTAATGTAAATATTTATTGCACATTAGACGAGGAGGGACCAGCAATTTTACCATAATTTGCAGCATGTAGCATTAAATGACTTTTTCGTTTATTACAACATGTTGCATATAATTTATCTGTTGACATTAAAGATAAATGCTTTTCATTTACTTCAATATTTAATGCGGTTTCCCTTCTCGCTTTTAATGCTGACTTAAGCACACATAAAGCATTAATACTTGCAGGCGCAAGTTTGTTTCGTTTTTTAGTTTTTAAGTCTGGCAAAAAGGAAAAGATTCTTTCGGAATCAGCATTTGAGTTTGGTAACGATCTAACAGCATCTAAAAGAGATTTTAAATTAGGATATTGACGACGGTGTAAAATTTTTTTCCACAAGTCATCAAAATCTAATGTTGCAAAGAAATCTTTCTCTAATTCTTTAAAATCTTTCTGTAATGCAAACCACTCTTTTTTTAAATTTTCTATATCAAATCCACCAAAAGTGTTAGCGATATAAGAAACGTCATTGAATGAAGTTTCTCTATAACTATGGCATAAAGCTATGTTACATTTGAAGACTTAATTTTGATAAAAAGGCATTATGTATTGGTAGCTTTTTGCAAATTTCTCGTGCAGCAGTTACGTAAAATTACAAACAATCTTGTCGAATGTTTGCAACAACGTCTGCACGTCCTTCAGTAATTAAATTATTTAAATATTTTTCGCATTCATCTCCTACATATATTTTATTTACAGATATTTGATTTTCATTTTTATCAAATTCTGATATTTTAATTTTTTTTAAACTGCTTAAATACTCTGGTTTCAAAAAATTTTCACAAATAATATGTAAAAATTCTAATAATTTTTTGTTCGATAGTTGTATTCTTGTTTCCAGGCTTTGAAGAAAAAAATTAAAAGAATTGAAATAATATAAAATATATTTTAAAAATAATAAATATGCTTTTAATTCAGGTTTTTGCATTACAGAAGGTAAATATTCTCCGGATTTGGATTTTTCACTTACTACTATTCCTGTAAAACAAAGAAAAAGAGTATCCCAATACTCGACTTTTGTTTCCGATTGCAGAGCGAACGGTTGAGTGCTTGAGCGAGTGTGTGTAGAAAAAAGGTTTTTTGGGAGTAAAATAGTTTTCAGAGGTAAAGGGTGGTTTTGAGGGGATAGCGGGAAGGGTTTTTAAGGAGGACAAGTGAAGGGAAAGGGCAGAGGTGAGAATAAAGGGAGAAATCTGGGAAACTATAAGGCGGAGGTTTTTGGAGGTTAGGTTGGCAGTAACAGGGAAAAAACCGAGAGTAGACAAAGGAAAGGAGATAGGTGAGAGGGTGAAAGGGGAAGTAAAAGGGAATAAAGACAAAGAAAAGAAGGTCAGAATAACTTTGGAAAATGAGTGAACAGATGAAGGAAAATGTTGAGATGAGAAAAGAGGAAAAAGGAGAGGAAAAAATAAAGAAAAAAATGGGAAGGCCGGCAAAAGTGGAAATGTTGATGAGAGAAAGATCCAATACCTTGCCAATAATGAAAGCATGGAAACAAGGAGAAAAAAGAAAGGAAAGGCAAGAAGAGAAAGGTGAAGTAGAAGGATTGGAAGGATTCAGAAAAAGCGTGAAAGTATATAGGTCGCCGGTGAAAACAACAGAAGTGGGTGGTGAAGGAGGAATAAGTAAGGAAGGTTTCGAAAAGGTAATAAAAGAGATGAGAAGTGGATTCGCTAGGATTCAAGCGCAGATGGAGGAGGTAAGGGAAATTAAGGTGCAGATCAGAAAGAAAATAGAAGATCTAAAAAAAATATGGAAAAAAGAGAAGATAGAATTAGAGAAAAGAATAGATGGGATGGAAAAAAAAATAGGGGAAAAAAAAATACGAGGGAGGTAAAATGGAAATGTCAGCAAAAATACAGAGAAAAGTTTTAAGCTTGGAAGAAAGAACGAGAATGTTAGAAATGGGAAAAGAAAGGATGAAGAAAAAATAATTTAATAATAAGAGGAATAAAGATAAAAAGTGAAGATAAAAAGGCGTTGAAAGAACAAGTGGGAGAAATATTTGGAACAATAGATGTGAAAGCAAAGATAGAAAATGTAAATAAGATAGGAGGAGTGAATAAAGGAGGTTTTAGTATGGTATGGGTAAACATGGAAAACTTTAAAGAAAAATTGGAAACACTAAGATGCAAGGGAAAACTAAAGGACAGGACGGAATGGATAGAAGACGATCCTACAGAGTATGAAAGGAAAGTGGAATGGCTTATTAAGACAGAAGCGGATAAACTGAAAAGAGAAGGAAAACAGGTGAAAATAGGATACAAAAAGATATGGGTAAACAAGGAAATGTGGTTATGGGACGATTTGAAGGAGGAATTGAGAAAATGGGATGAAGCGAAAGAGTTTGAAAAAGAAGGAAATAAAAGGAAGAGGGTGATAGTGGATAGAATAAATGCAAGTTTTTAAAAAGGGGCGGAAGAAGAGAAGGATACGAGTTGAAAAAAGAGAGGATAAAAGATGAGGAAGGAGGAAAAGAAAAGGATAAGGAAAAAAATGGAAAAGTGAAAGATAAAGGGAAAAAAGAAAAAGAAGAGAAGAAAAAAGAGAGTGGAAGAAAAAAGGCTGAGACAAAAGATAGAAACGTGAGAATTGTTTTTTGGAACGTGGCAGGAATAGAAAACAAGGATGAAGATTTCTGGAAGAACATGGAGAAGTGGGGCGTGATTTATATGTGTGAAACTTGGTTGGAAGAAAAAAAATAAAAGGGGTTAAGAAGCAGACTGCCAAAGGGCTATGGTTAAATAAGGGGGCAGAAAAGAAAAATAAGAAAGGGAGGGCAATGGAGGGAATGGTGATGGGATGGAAGGAGGAATTGGAAGAAGAAGGAGAATTAGAATTCGAAGATAAGAAAGGAATGATAGGAATAAAGATAAAATGTGGAAGAGTATGGTGGAAAATAGCAGGGGTATATGTAAATGAGGATTTAGAAGACATGATAGAGAATATGAGAAATTAGATGGATGAAAAAGAGAAAGAAACGAGATATCTGATAGGGGGAGACTTTAATGTGAGGACGGGAGAAGAGGGCGGGTTATGGAATGATGAAAAAGGAGAAGAAGATAAGGAAGAGAGAAAAAGGAAAACAAAGGATAAAAAAATTACAGGAAAAAGAAAAAAATTTTGTAAAGCTTTGGAAGAAGCAGGATGGGGAATAGTCAATGGTTGTACAAGAGGAGATGAAGAGGGTGAATGGACATATGAAGGGGGAAGAGGAAAAACAGTGATAGACTATGTGATCAGTAACGTGGAATCAAAAGGAGAAATAGTAGAAATGAAGGTGGGGGAGGAAGTGGACTCAGACCACTTACCCTTAATAGTGACGATAAAAAGGGAGGGAGGAAAGAGGAGAAGTTGTAAATATGGTAAGAAAAAGTGTACGAGACTAGATTGGAGTGAGGAAGAGAGGAAAATTTTCAGGGAAAAATATAAAGAAAGAAGAGAAAGAGAAAACAATACGGAGGAAAATTGAAAAAGTTTTAGTAAGGAACTGGAAAAAACAAAAAAATTAGTAAAAAAAGAAATGAAAAAAGAGGTGGGGGAAAAACAAAAAGAAAGATGGTAAGATGAGGATTGTACAAGAAAAAAAGGCGAAGTAAAGGAAGAAATGCAAAAATGGAGAAAGGAGGAGGGAAGCGAGGAGAATTATAAAAAGATAAAAGGAGAATATAAGAGGCTGTGAGGAGAAAAATTTGCAAGAAAAGGTGAGATGGGAGAAAAAAATAGATAAGATTAAAACAGAGGGAGAAGTGTGGAAAGTTGTGAACAAGGGAAGAAAGAAAAGGAAGGAAGTAGAAGAAAAAATAAAGATTGAAGAATGAGACGGATATTTTACAGAAATGTTAGGCGGAGTGGAATGGAGAGCAAGAGAAGAAATAGGAGGAAAGAGAGTAGAAGATAATGTGGAAGATATAAATAGAGAAGAATTTGAGAATGTAATAAGAAGGTTGAAAAAAGGAAAAGCAGCAGGGAGCGATGGTTTAGAAAATGAGATCTGGAAATGGGGGGGGAGGGGGAAGTAAAAGAAAAGTTATGGGAGATGTGCAAAAAAGTATGGAGGGAAGAAGGGATGCCGGAGGAATGGAGAGAAGGTGTGGTGGTTCCGGTGTTAAAAAAAGAAAAAGGTGAAAAAGTAGAAGAGTATAGAAGGATAACATTGACACAGACTGCGTACAAAGTGTATGCATCTGTATTAGCAGAAAGATTAAGAAAGAATATAGAAGAAAAAGGAATATTACCACAAAGTCAGGCCGGTTTTAGAAGAGACATGGGAACAGTGGACCAGATATATGTGTTAAATTACCTGCTAAACAAGAAGATAGAAGAAAAGGAAGGAAAAATGGTAATAGCTTTTATAGATATGAGAGCGGCTTTTGACTCGGTGGATAGGAGAAAACTGGTGGAAGCAATGAATCAAAGAGGGATAGGAGAGGGATTGATAAGAAGATGTGAAGAAATATTAAAGGAAACGGTGAATAAAGTTAAGGTAAAGGATAAAGAAAAGAAAAGTTTTTGGACGACAAAGGAAGTAAAACAGAGTTGTCCGCTTAGCCCCAGCTTGTTCACACTCTTGTTGGCGGACATAGACAAAGAATTAGAAAAAGGAGAATGGGGGGGTATAAGAATAAAAGACAGCAGAGTTTACTCGCTGGCATACGCGGATGACATTGCACTACTGGCAGAAAATGAGGCACGGATGAAAGGGATGATTAAAAATATGGAAGAATATGTAAAGAAATAGGGACTGGAAGTGAATGTAAAGAAAACAAAGATAATGAGGTGTAGAAAGGGAGGAAGAAGATGGAAGAAAGTCAAATGGGTCTGGAAAGGGGAAGAAATAGAGGAAGTAAAAAGTTTCAAGTATTTGGGATACATAATCACGAGAAATGGAGAGCAGAAAAAGCATGTGAAAGGACAGAGTAAAAAGAGTGGCAAGAATTATGGGACAGGTCTGGAGTATAGGTAAAAGAAAATTCGGAAAAGATTGGGGTAAAAAAATATGGCTATTTGATAAACTGGTATGGTCGGTTATTAATTATGGCGTGGAAATATAGGGTTGGAAAAACAGAGAAGAGGTAGAGATATTACAGGAAAAATACTTGAGATGGGTACTGAGAGTAAGGAAGATATGTACCAGGATATATGGTGAGAGAAGAGCTACAGAGGGATAAACTGAAAGGAAGAGCAAAATTGAAAGCTTGGAAATATGAAAAACGATTAGAAGAAGGGAAAGGAGGAGTTTTAGCTAAATGGTGCTGGGAAGAAATGAGGGGAAGAGCAAGGGAGGAAAGAAGCAAAGGAAAATGGGAAAAAGAAAGAGAGGAATTTTTTGAAAAATTTGGGTGGTCTGGAAAAGATGTGGAAGACTTAAGAGAAAGAGGGGAAATAAGGGGGGAATATTTGGTGGAAAAAGATAAAGAATGGCAAAAAGAGGAAAGATGGGAGAAGATAAGAGGATCAAGGTTCAATAAATATTATAAAAAGGTGAAAGAGGAAGGGATACCAGGGTATTTGAAGATGGGATGGAAAGAAAAAAAATGGCAAAGGATCGCAAAGTTTAGATTAGGGGAGGAATGAGGGGAAATAAATATTGGAAGGGGAAAGAAAAAAGAAAATGTACAATATGTTTGGAAAAGGATGAGACATGGGAACATATATGGCAAGAATGTATAGACTGGGGAAATGAGAAAAACTGGGAGGAGATGGTAGAGGAAATTTTGGGAGGGAAAGGAAGGGGGGCGGAATGGTTAAAAGCACTGAAACGGACAAGGGAAAAACTAGAAGTGAATGGAAGTATGAAAGAGGTTGAAAAAAAAAAGTAAAATAAAAAGCGTCGGAAGCGGGGGTCCAAAGTAAGATTTAAGGTAAATAAGGCGGAATAGGTTAAGGTATGAATGAAATGTGATCTATCTCTCTCGGCGCATAAGTAATAAGGTAGACGTATAAAAAGGCGTAGGATAAAACTTTTATTTTCAGGAATTGATACAAGAAGACAGAAGATTGTAAAAGTAGAAATAAGTTAAAGATAAGGTATGATGTAAAACAAAGGTGTAGAAAAGTTCAAAGGTGGCGAGCAGAAAAATGTAAAAGTAAAGGAGAAAATGTTAAAGAGGAGGAAAAGGAAATAGAAAGAAAAAAAAAAGCGGCAAAAAGTGTTATGTAATGTCATGTTTCTATATGTTTTTATATGTTAAGTATTAAATTTGTAAATATTGTTTATGAAAAAGAATGTAAAGAAAAGCTATTGGATACGAAAGTCCCGGTGTACCTCTAAAGAGACAAATAAACACCTTATATATATATCCCAATACTGAATTAGTCTTTCAATACTTAAATACCGAGAAAGCCATCGTGTATCAGACAACTTTAAAATTCTGCGGTTTGTTTTCTGAAAACTTATAGCAAATTTTTCAAAAATAGCCGAACGTTTTGGAGTACTGTTCATAAAAGTTGCTACTTTTTTTACAAATTCCTTGCAATATTCTAGAATTTTATTACATGCACTATGTGCAACTAAAGCTGCGGAATGGCAAAGGCATGAAAGTGTTAATAAATTTTTACAAAAACTTTTGAGTTTTATTTTAAAATGAGGAATATTTGCCCACCATAACAGATGCATTGTCGCATGACATTGCAATTATATTTGGAAATGGAATTTGCAATCTCCACATTTCTTTTATAAATGCATCGAATAATTTATCCGCGGTGCTATTTTTTGCATCAATATCTATTAATTTTACTAATTGCGAGCGAGCATCTAACGTTTCAGGATCAACATACCGCACAAGAAACGTCATCCATTTCTGATTTGAAATGTCTGATGTTTCATCAATAAAAATTGCAAATTTATTATTTTGAATAATGTCGACTACACGATTAGTTTCAATCGGACATAAAAACATTTGTTTGAGACCGAATTAGCACGTTAATTCCGCGAACCAGAGCTCTGTTTCCGCGAAGAAAAGCACCGATTTTTTTGTCGTGAGAAAGAAAGAGAGCCGCGAGTAGAAAAGAAAGGATTTAGTAAACTGAGTCCAAATTTAGAAACGAGCACGATCTATTTACAGCACGATAATCTATTTACAGTTTTTTTTATATATACATCACGCGACGGCTTTCGCGTTTAATATTTTTCGCTGCAAGCGACAGTCGAAGATAGCGAAAAAGTGATTAGCGAACGTAACGCAAGCGACGTTTCGACACGCAATCCTCCTCGTATGCTTCGAGCAAAGGATACTGATCCAGCCGTCGATCGCAGGAAAAATTCTCCCCTTTCGTGGGAACCTCCCGTTCGTCGGTTTTCCCATGGTCGGTCGCCAGATCTCTTCATTCTGACAACAAGAGTCTCGCCAAAACCGGAGTAATCCGGTAACAACCCGACCAAGGGCAGCCGAAGCGATCCAAAACATTTCGCTCGGCACCGAGGCTCGACAGTAAACGCGAGAAGCCAAGCGATCTCTAAATTCAGCTTATCGCCAAATAATATTTAACGCTTGTCGTTCCGTTCCGAACAACATTTGTCATAATTTTTTGATATTTTTTTTTTACTCATACTCATGCTTTGTAGTATCTCTGAATCTGTTCCTATTTGTTGAAATAATGTTAGAATATCTTGAGCCGTTTTATATGGAATATTTTTTTCAGCGATTAATGCAGAAAATCGAATTTCTGCAGCCTTTTTTCTATCATCAAACGACACAAGAGATTTATGTTCGTCACATATATTAATATTTTCTGTTGTTTTAGTATTAGCAATTTTTATATGTACTGCGGATTCTGCATGAGAATAAATATTTGACAATTTAGTCGTTATGTATGTGTTGCAAAATGAACAAAAACATAACTTTTTATCATGTAATGCTTCGCACAACCATGGTTTAAATATCTCAATATCTAACCATTGTTGTCGGAATGTTTGTATTGAACTACTTTTAATATTTGGCTCGCGCGCATGATCATTTGTTTCATCAATTTTACTTATTTTTTCTTTATGATACGCAGAATCCGCATGTTGAGAAATGCGTGTATTGCAAGAAAAATTTTTATTACAAACAATGCAATGAAATGAAGAATCATCTAACGGAACTTTCCGTATCCAACTTTTATATCTATCATCGGAAAGCCAAGCTTCAACAAAGCTTCGCTTAAGTTTCTTTTGCAATGGTTCACACATTTTAATAATAAATTATATTATATATATATGTATGTTGTATACAGGGTGTCCCAGACATAACGAAGGATACTGGGAGAATAGATAGAATTGATTGAGACAAGTAGAAAAGTCCCGTACCATTTTGCAAAATTCTCAACCGTTATTGAGAAAAAAATTAAAATGTATAAATTGTATAGGCGTAAGAGCGACGAGAGTGAGCGCGACAGGCGAATCGCTAGAAATGGCGCCGTCGCCTGTCGCGCTCACTCACGCGCAGCATTCTTGTCGCTCTTACGCCTATACAATTTATACATTTTAATTTTTTTCTCAATAACAATTGAGAATTTTGCAAAATGGTACAGGACTTTTCTACTTGTCTCAATCAATTCTATCTATTCTCCCAGTATCCTTCGTTATGTCTGGGACACCCTGTATACAGGGTGTCCCAGACCAATGTCATTTTTTTTTAATAGTAGGTAGAACTCGTCGAAATAAGACGAAAAGTCTTATATTATTTTTCAAAATTCGCAACCGTTAACGAGATATCAATTAAAATGTAAACGTGTGCGAGCGACAAGGAAGCGCAGACTGAGCGAGCGCGCGATAGACGGCGGCGAGTATCGCTTAAAGAGAATAGGCGGAACTAGCGCGTAGCGAGCGAGACAAAGAGACAACGCGCGTTGTCGCTTTATTTTGCTCGCGTGTCGTCGCATCGTCTCGCTCACGCGTTGCCTCCTTGTCTCGCTCGCTACGCGCTAGTTCCGCCCATTCTCTTTAAGCGATACTCGCCGTCGTCTATTGCGCGCTCGCTCAGTCTGCGCTTCCTTGTCGCTCGCACACGTTTACATTTTAATTGATATTTCGTTAACGGTTGCAAATTTTGAAAAATAATATAAGACTTTTCGTCTTATTTTAACGAGTTTTACCTACCATTAAAAAAAAGTGACGTTGGTCTGGGACACCCTGTATATGCTTTATGTTCAATATTTCCTCAGTCAGAAAAATATTTAAAAAATTCCGTCAAAGGTAGGAATTGTGAGTCGCATTTATTATTCTTCCTTTATCTTAACGCGCCGCGCTGTGCACTGGGTGACCATTTTAAAAATCTCTGGACGCATGGACGATCAGTCACGCTTAATATCAAAACTACAATGACTTAGTTTAGGGATGGTTAAGGGCGGGCTGTTCGTCCGTATGAAAGGACAAGGGATCTCTCCATTCGGCTCGAGGGGGTTGCTCCGCTGCTTGTATTTCCCTCCTTCATTATGATAGGGTAGCTCTTGCCCTACCAACTCTCCCCACGTCTCCCACCCTCGTGTCCTTGCCGTTTTAAGGCGCGTGTTAAGTCCAAGTTACGCAATATGATTTTTTCTAATTTGTTTTATTTCTTTTCCTATAAAGAATTAGGTCTGCAATTTTTATTTAGATTTTAATTAAATGTTACAATTAAAAAAAAATGATTTTTCTCTCACGCGAATACAATTATTATAATGAAATAAACTAAAAGTATCCTGACGTCTGACAAGAGCTTTACACGTGCGTTTGTTACGCGTTGGTGCGTTTATCTCGAGGATACGCGAGCGTGACTATCTCTCTCGAGCGCAGAGTCTCGCCCTTGAACGTAGGGTTGCTGAAATTTCTCGCGAGTACAAGAACGCAGGCTTCCTCACTACGCTAATTGTCGCCCGTGACTTTCATTTACGAACACCGACTACAACGTGAACTTTTATTAAATATAAATATAATAATTATTAATTATTTGGTGCAAAAATCTGTACGAAAGTATGCATTTCTTTGATAGTAGATTTATAACGCGTTGCAATGTGCTTAATGCTGGCATTATTTTTCGACAAATCGGTGACAAAGTCGCACGTTTAGGGGACGTATGTGTAAGAAAGTCGTGCGCGCGGTTGGTATTTAAAACCCCGCGACACGACCCTACGATTTTTTGAGTCAGAGCTCGAACACAAAGTGCCAATCGAGGGATATTCGTTTGTTATGACGTTTAGCTAAAAATTAAATACGGCACGAGGCCATTTAACGATTTGGTACGGCTGTTGCCTCCTGGGGCTGTTACGGCGCACGATTCTCACGTTACGACGTCGCGATACTGGCGTCTAAACACGGTCTCAAATTCGTGATCAATAAACTACGCGAGCTATCAGCCGTGGCGGTCCCTCGCCCTCTCCCGTTTCAAAATGCAACAAAATATGCTTAGTTGCATACCTATATCAATCTACAACAATCACAACACAATCTATTCAAGGTTAAATCACCGTTATTCCACGTAAATCTTTTCTACTCGCGGCGCCACACGTGTCACCGTTGCGTTTTAATGAAACGAGACTTTGCCCCATAGAGTAACGTAACAAATAATTATAAGATCAATTTCCTAGAAGCGTTTTCCTCTCGTTATCTATCTAAAACTCCCTACGGTCACAAACAAACGCGTTATCAAATATCGATACGCGGGGGATTGGTTCTGATTCTCGTCACAGAAGCATCCCTGAATCTTGGCTAAGAAGTTAAAAAAAAATATATAAAAAATGAGAGAAAAAAAAAAAAGAAAGAAAATAGGGTACACCGGAAGCTTTCTCAGAAAGAAGTCAATTTGTGAGGTGATATCTTCGTGGTCGCACAATTTTCCTTCTTTCGCCCCCGACCCTCGTGCGGATTTAATTAGCCTGCCACTGCGGTTGTGCAACATTCGTGTCACGCGTCGTCGATTTTCAAGCGCGTTGACGCGAGTCGGTTTATTTTCTTTCTTCGGGCCCTCACACGTTTCGCGTGAGAGCGGCTTTGTCGCGCTGGACCGGCGCGCACGAAAGACGCGTGGAAATTCGAGTTGCGCGTGTAGAATTGCGGGTTGCACGCGCGCTGCTCACATTGCGTCGGCTTCACGAGACGATGTTTGCCGGTTCGCAGGCAATATTGTAACACTTAAGTGGAGCGCGCTTCGAGGTGCGAGGAAAAAAATTCGAGCGAGAGGGCGAAGGGAGGCCTCGGGAATACATTGTACCGTCTACCGGAGTTCAACGCGCGGACACGAAACACCACAACGTCGTCGATCACCGAAGCTGATCCTCGACGCGAGAAAATTATAATTCGAGACGCGAAGGGGAGAAATATCGAGATACATAAGATGTCCGAGAATCAAATGACACGGCAACGACAATGGTAGCGGTATCGAGAATAATAATCAGCAGCTTCTCCTCGCGCGGCTCCTGCAAAGTTTAAACGTTGTTCGTATCTGTCAACATTTAGATACTGTTTCCGCGATAATTTATAAGCTGCCTAGAGTTCGAATTATCGACTTCCGTGAGAAAATCTTTTGTCTGCGTTTGCGAGAAATTTCCCTGTAAAGTATCTATGAAAAAAAAAAAAAAAGAATCTAAATTTTGATAAAGCAAGCTACGAAAATGACGCTTATTTCCACGACGAAACGGACACGTTATCGAAAAATGTCCCTTAAATAATTCGATTCCGTTGGCAGCGTTCACCCTGCAGTCGTGCTTGCGACGACTGGGTTCTTATACGTCGTGTCTGGGGATCGTACGTGAATCATACGTGGTCAGCACAATGCAAGAAAAACACGGCGAGTCGGCCGAGATAAACGTAGTTCCTGGTATCGTCGAGTGTTGGACGCACTTCACGCGCGAGTACACGCGATTGCAACTCGAATACAGATGGAATTATCTGTCTGAGAAATGCGCCGCGTGACAAGAGCGATAGAAATTATCTAGGTGTATACCGCGAATCGTCATCTGATATACATATCCTGAATAAATGTCTGTGAGAAAGTAACGAAATGAAGTGAAATCTCAGAAGAGGCCAATAAAAAAGAAAAAAAGAAAGACAAAGGAACAAGGAATTGCTCATTCCGTTGCATCCCTTCACAGAAACTTCATTCCTTCTCTCGTATAAAAATATAATTAGCCGGTGATCTTGTCCGCGTATTCTTAAATATTCAGCGTTAACTACCTCGGAAATTAAATCTGAGATTAAAATTCTATTAGAGTAAAATCCACTCATAAAATTAATGAAGAATGCAAGTTGCTCATCTTCTTATTAAAATATTATCCGCCAAAAGATCTAATCACTTTTAATGATTCGAACGCGCTCTCCGGCCTGAAATTAATAAATAAAAATTGTTTCCCGGTTAATAATCATTGTTCAATAAATGATTAATTCAATAAATAATTATTTAAATGTAAGTGGAAGCCTCGTGCTTTTAAAAATATATACGTTTTAATACAAGCCTCGGCGTATCTAAACGCTCTTTTCGCAAGCGCATCCCTTAGAACCGACGCGAATACTCCATGTTGTCGTACGACCGACGACAAATCGGATACCCCGCCCGCTACGAAATGACTGCAGGGGATGAAATCTGGCGATTCGATTGTTTGTTCTTTTAGTGCGACAGCTACGAACTAACGGCGCGGCGTATTTTCGGCATAAACTTCGTGCTGTATGCCCGGGCACGCAGTATGCTAATAATTTGAGCCGCCGTCCCGGTGATCTTATGTCACTGACGTCGACGTGGAAATCAAAACGGGGTTTTCTGCTGCACAAGCGCTGCTTAATTTGATCGTAAAAGTTCATTAAAAAAAATTTCTTTTCAACGGCGTGACTTACGTGCAGGTTATACAGGGTGTTCCAGACATAACGAAGGATACAGGAAGGATAGATAGAATTGATTGAGACAAGTAGAAAAGTCAATTATTGCGTAAGAGCGACAAGGAAGCTGCGCGTGAGTGAACGCGACAGGCGAATGGCTAGAAATGGCGCCGTCGCCTGTCGCGCTCACTCACGCGCAGCTTCCTTGTCGCTCTTACGCCTATACAATTTATACATTTTAATTTTTTTCTCAATAACGGTTGAGAATTTTACAAAATGGTACGGAACTTTTCTACTTGTCTCAATCAATTCTATCTATCCTCCCAGTATCCTTCGTTATGTCTGGGACACCCTGTATTCGATTCACCTGAGACCAAAACCGCATCACAATGCTTTTTCGTGAATAGGCATATTCTTCTTTTCTTTCTTAAAATATGAAAACTCAAAAAAAAGAAAGCTTTCTTAGAAAAAGCAGCAACATGTGGTTTGCATTAGCCCATATATGCCTTTGAAACCGTCACGCTACGATCACAATGGAATATTTGAAAAACAAGAACTTGTTAATTACCTTAGTTATAAAAAAGCTTTTACTTGATTAATACTTCCACAATGAAAAGTTAATGAATTATCGAGTAAGAATTTTTTTGAAGAAATTTTTGTGGAAATGCTTAGACACTGTATGTATAGACAAATATGAAAAGATGAATTGAACATATATCCGTGTTGCTGCTTGTCGATTTTCTGGTAGCAACGACGGTGGGTTGGTTCAGCGAGAAAATGCCTCGGTCGCTTTTGTGCGTGACCGTCTGAATGCAATACGGACGGGCGCGAGCTTGCAACTACGTCGGGGCTTAACCTCGGTCTCACCTACATTTTCGACTATGGCATTGCCCATTCTGATATCGGCATTGCCAGCCAGCCAGATTATTTCTCGGTCGCGCTCTTACGCCCTCCCCCGTCTCAAGCCGGAATCCGGCAAAAAGATGAGGGCTCCGCGGGTGTGCGCGCAATTCATCATCCCCAATCGGCCGAGAAACCCGAGGCCTGAACCCATTCAGCGATTGTGCTACGCAACGGCATCGCGTGTGCCTGCGCATTTAAACGCGTTAAAGTTACTGTAGGTCGTAATTCCAACATTCAACCGGCGACATCTTAACGATCGACGACTTTTATTTTGCGATTTGGGCCACGAATGATCCGAGCATCTTTGCGACGGAGCGTAAAAATCCCCTGTGATCTCGCAACATACGAAAGAGCGGCATTATAAAGGGAAATGTTTCTCCAACCACAATCGTTACTACAATTTTAATTAAAATACAAATATTAAGCAAAGCTTTGTTATTTGAAAAAAATTTTTCATTAGCAAATTGTCGAGTAGAATCCCGTGCAATTTTATTTGAATTTCAAGCTAAGTGGAACAGGAGATGGAATCGCCGCATTAATTAAAACGAAACACCGTGGAAGAAGACTAAGAAAGATCGTTCTCCGTGTACAGTAAAACACGGCCGACACTTTCAATCGTTAATGTCGAGTCTGAGATGCTTGCGCTGGATATAAAAAATAAGGGTCGAAGATGGTAAAAAAAAAAGAAAAAAATATTAAAAAAAGCAACAACAAAAACATGGTAGGTGTAATTTAGGGATGGAGGTTGATCAAACGCGTAATGGGAATTTACTCGACGTCGGATAATGGCGAGTGGCAAGCACGTAGTCCCTCTAAATCAGATAACACCGCGATTTCGACGCGGGGAGCGTAACACCTATTTACCCTGGCGCACGGCGCGGAATAGAGACGCCGCACAACACGGTTCGCTGCGGAATAACGCGCGTGCGAATGTGTCATTTCTCATGGATGCGCGGCCTCATCCCGCGCGGCTACGAGAGGGTAGGACGCGCGACGGCATTACGATACGAAAATAACGGCCGGCCGGCCGGACACGTGTGCAAATCCCGGCAAATATTATCCTCCGCCCGTATCGCACGCCTGTGTATATCGGGTACACTCTCCTCCCGCGTATTTGCGCGAAAACTACCCCGGCATGCATCCGCGCGCAAGGGTGTTCTCCGTTTTCCATACCGAGGTATCTCCGGCGATCATCCCTCGAGCGACGGGCTCGGCACCGTTCCGCACGATCTACATACATAACGCCGAGGACGGTCGTCTTTCACTTCCCTCCTCGCATAAGAAATGTCGCAATAAAAATAATAAGTTACATAGGTCCTGACTTCTCCGAGCAAACCCGTCACGTTAACGTTCCGTACGCGATTTACCGCCCATTCTTTTCTCGCTTCGCGTCGCGCGTCATAAGACACGTAAAGCTGAACGTTTTGCGTTCTATTCCGTTGCAAAGTGCGCGATTGCAAGTAGTACAGCGCGAAATCATATCGAGAATCGTACAAATGCGCGTTTCAATTTACGATTTTGTTAAAAATTGAAAATATTTAATTTTCTTTTTTTATTTTATGTAAATCGACAAAATTTTGCTCGCAAAAAATAATTGCAGTTAGGTAATATTTTCTCCTCCCAGTCTACTGGCTTTCGTACGCGAGAGACTTTTTACGTAACTCTTTTTTTTCTTTTTTTTTTATTTCGACGTATAAAACAGTATTGGTAATCGTTATTGAATTTAATACCGTTTCTCGTTTTATACACGCGGGCGATTCGGCAATTTCGACGCATATAGCGCAATCGACGTATCTAGATAATTGCATGTCATTCTTTCCGCGTCGTCCCTCCTCGGTTTCTCTTTATCTGTGCAAAAGGTCGGGATTTATCTGAGCGAGCGCCAGGTGAATCCATGAGATTAGAAGAAAGATCCGTTAATTGGACGACGGGGGGGGCAGATACCGATGGCCGCAAATTGGATTGCCCCATCCTCACTCGTTCCGCTTACTTACTATACCTCGAATATCGATTATAGTCGTAATAGTATGTAATATCTGGAAAAATCGGCGAACGAGCGGGGATTTTATTAAATAAAGAGCAACGAACGGACGCGTTATCGGGAAACGCTGATTAATAAATCAAAAGTTCTCGCTACTCTATTTACGCGCGTTGTGAAAATTTCATTATTTCAACGGAACTTAACGGGAACTGAAATGCGAACGTTCGAAGTGGCATTGCAGTTTCGATTGCGGCGAAAATCGTTATTTTACGTAATGTATAACGTAACTTTTACGGTGGAAAATAAAATACATTGACTCTTGCCGCAAATCACTTGTAAAAACACTATCGTTGTCTAGCAGATGGTTCAGCTGCTGCTTTCTAAACGTTTGCATGTGCATGCAGTTTGCTTGCTAGGGCACTAACCCTCCCAAACCCCCTCCCCTCCCTCTCCGAGTTGACCCTGCTGCTAAGGGTGGAGCTTAAAATAAGGGTGGTGCCTCTCACAGCTTACCTATCCCATCGGGAAACAGCGTTGGTCGGGATGAACAAGAGTACGGTAAAGCAGAGAAGAGACATTGAGATTGAGAGAATCGCTCCGAAATAAATGTTCCCCAGTTGAATTTAGTATGCCTCATGCGAGTGGTTTCGCGTTACGTTCGCGCCGTCTCGCAGCATCGGCGGATTTCCTAATAATCGATCGCGGCGGATCGTGGTTTCTCTTTTTAATTCCGGTGCATTATTTTAAACGCGAACTCGATTCTCGCGATCAACGATACGGACGCGACTGATGTCGTAGATCAGGTGGCTTAAAAAATGAGGGTAATATGCGATCGCTATTGCAATTTATTAACGTTCACGTGGTCGGAACTGATGATTAAGTAGCTGCGACGTGGACGAAGCGCGCGAAATTGTGACTTACGTAGTGTCGGAGTTCAAATAGACGCGATAGAGAAGAATGCGTGCAATATGCCACCAGAGGAGAATCACGGAGACGCGTCGGCGATTGCTAAGAAGTCCTCTTTGTGCTTACGATTGGAGAAATAGCTACAAAGAGAATCAGGAAGGTACTGTAGCGACGTATGAACTTTCTTTATCGTTCTCAAGGTTTGTAATTTAGATTACGTAATTATTCTACTCGCTAACACGCTTGTGCGCTTATAAATCATATAGGGGAAACTTGCCTAATTCGTACCCCTTAAGAAGAATGCATGACAGAAAACAATAGAATGTATTAAAAAATTTGAAATTTTTTAAATTAAATTTTTAATTATTTTGGAAACATTTAATAACAATAACGCATAACATTTTTAATATATCACAACAAAATAAAATATTTTTTAAAAGTGAAAAAGTACGATTTATAAAAATGTATTCTTAATTCGTACCGGTATGTTCTTAAATCGTACTTTTGTTACAATCGCTACAAACATATGAAATTATATTTTTACTTATTTTTGCACATTTGTCATGCACCCATGTCTTACATTTAGTGCATTGAATCATTGCTATTTCTTCATTTTTGTTGCATAACTTGCAAAACCAATCTTCTCTCCGTGATTATTTCTTTGAGCTAGATTGTTCAATATCCACGCTTCTTTTTGATTTTTTTTTATCGCGTATTTTATTTTCTAGTTCTGTTTTATAAGAACTTTCCGTAAGTATTTTAGCGTTATTTGTTCTTGAATTTTTTGCCGAAATTGTACGAAGTGGAGATAAATTTTCTATATCTGATTTAATAGATGATTCAGTTGAATTTTGTGTAGTTTCTTCTACTTCTTCTTCTTCCAGAATTACGTATTCATCATTTCCAATTTTATATCTATTACATGGCCACAATCCACATGATTCGAAACCATGAATTGCAGTCTCCATGGAAACTGCTTGAGGATATGCAGTTCCTAAAATTTCTGAAATATTTACTTGTTTAATTAAATTGCCAGGGTTGTTTCTCATCCACGCGGCACACGCCTTATTGAAATATGATTTTAATGGTTTGAAAAATGATCTATCTAGAGGTTGAAGCTTATGTGTGGTATGAGCTGGTAATGAAAGCATTACAATTCCATATTCTCTGGCAAGATTTATTGCTTCTAGATTTTTAGTATGTGTGGTGTGGCCATCTAAAATTAGGAGGATTTGCTGCTGATGTGGTTCTTTTTGTAATTTTAGATGTTTTATAAAATGTTGCAACCATTGAACAAATAGTGATTCCACAATCCAGCCACTCTCAGAACATGTATAAAAAGTATTAGGTGGACCACCGCGTTTGAGTTCATCCGTCATTCTCTTACGCTTAAAAATTAGCATCGGAGGAATAAATTCTCCAGCTGCATTCATGCAACAAATACATGTTGTGTTTAAACCGCGTTCTCCACTAGTAACTGCACCAACTTGGTGCTTTCCCTTTAAAGCTAATATTTTAGCAGGCTTATGAACGGTGCTGAGACCTGTTTCGTCTACGTTATAAATTTGGTTTGGTGTAAATTTAAAATCGTCGAGTATTTTTTCATAAATATCAAAAAATTCAAACACAACTTTTTTGTTAAAACCTCTACATCTCGCCATCGAAGTCGCTTCGGGAGTTCTTAAACTTATCTGTGGATGAGTTTTCTTAAATTGGTAGTACCATTTCCAGCCTGCTAACTGCAGTTCCTTATTAAATCGATGCGGAAGTTTATATTTTTCAGCTAATTGGAAAGCTAAATGCCTCAAATCTTTTATAGTTAAGCCAAAGAATCGTGATTCTAACTCCAAAATATGCCGAACAAGTTCTTTTTCCATTTCGTCTGTTAAATCCCGCGGTCTTCCAATTCTTTTATGAGAATTTAACCCTTTTAAATGACGTCGAAATGTAGGTTTCGGAATACCATACATACGACAAACTTCGTTAAATTTAACAGTACCTTCATTGTACTTTTGTATGGCTGCATCCATATCTTGTTTAGACCATGTATTATAATTTCGTTTAGCCATTTTATGCTGAAAAAATATTCGTAAATAATATAAAATTTGAAATTTAAATAAATTTTTTAAAGTTAACGTCGAAAAAAATGGAAAAAAACGCGTTTTTATTCTTAAATCGTACCGGTACGAATTACGCTTAAAGTAATTTATTAATTAGAACATAATTATTTAAAGGTTATAACAATTTGATCCGTGTCAAAACCAACAAAAATAATATTAAAAGAAATACATTTTTATATGATACCACGCTTTTAATTTTAAGTTGTATAGATTTTGTAAAATACTCTTATGAAACATACCGAAATTTTACTGGAAAAGTCCAAGAAACTTATTTCGTGTGATAAACTCTTGTTGATAAACGAAATTAATAAATACCATGGTAAAAAACAATCGAATGGATGTTAGTTTTAATATGTGTTTATAGATGAAACCATATATTTTATAATTTAGCCATATTATATATTTAGAAGTGTCGCGTGATCTAAATCAGAATACATTATTGCTAGGAATATAGACCAATGTTATTCAATCGCAGGTGTAATTCGAACTCGCGCATGCAGGTAAATTGTTCCTTGAAACGCATTGAATTCATCTCGATATTGTGTTACGTTGCCCGCATAATCTTCCTCATAGTGTACCAACCTCCGCACTTCCGTTTATTATAATTTTTAAGATTGATTCTTCCTTCGACAACGCTTGAGACTATTTTAACCAAAGAAACTGAATTAATTCAAACGTTACGAAATCGCATGCGTCGTTGAAAGACCTCAATATTATCGCTAACATATTAAACGTCGCAAAATGAATTACTTTGAGAACTATTAAAAGAAAAAAAAAATTTTAATACATTTAAATTAATTTTTTTTCTCGCGTTAAGTAACCAAACTCAAATGCTATTTTATGAAAGAGCTCGTTGTGGTACTAAAATTCTTCCTCACTAAATCTCGATTCGAATGCTTATTTTAGATAACACGTTTTTAAGGTCTTCTCGTTTTTCGAAGCCTGACGTAAATCTTCCGAGCGTGCTGCTGGAATATCCTCGCATCGAGAACGTTATACCGATTCGGCCGTTCTATCGCGTTTAAAAGCGCCGTCGAGGCAAAAGGGGTTGAAATGCGTGATTTATCCGTTCGTGAGCGCGACGCGCGTGTGAAATGGATCGGACTATTTTCGAGTCACCGTACTCACGCGTCGGAGTCTCATTTTGCCGACGAGGGTGAAAAAGGGAAGCAGAAGGAAACCCGGCGTAAAGTAAATAGGAAGGCGCATAACGCATAACGGCAGCCGTGAAGGGGCGTGCCGTTTCCTAAAACAATTTGTATGAAGGAACTGTCGGACGTGATCCTTACGCGTGATCCTGGCTGCTGTACCCTTTCCGTCGCACGCGCACGCAGTAGAAACATCACGGTGAAAACTTACGTCTCAACCACCGGGCGAGGAGTTGTCACGACGACGTAAATCTCCGGATTGCGTATACTCGCTTGGACAAGATTTATCTCGATAGCTTTATTTTCAAACATTTTTTTTTACAATGTCGAATAACGACTGTCGTGCTTGAGACGGGAAACTCAACTCCCGTCGTCTCCGAATCCTTTCAGTTAATACGGTTCCGAAGGTTTCCCCATAAAACAGGCAACATTCTTTAGCGTCGTATAAATAAATTCAAGACATTCCTAACGACTAATCTTATGAAATTTATAACAAAAAAAAATAATAAAAAAAGAAGAAGAATAAACGAGATCGTAAGCAAATAAAGATGTCCTGAGAGCGTCTTAATCTCAGACGCGGGCGACGAAAGCGTGGATTCGTTTCGCGATTTTCTAGAATCTTGCATTTAAAATATCAAGAAAATGTAGCGTAAATTGATGAAGCTCGATCAATAAATGATTGTTTACAGTTTCTTTTTGCGGGTATTAGAAGCCGTGGCAAAAATGATCCTGACCGTCGGACGATCCAGAAGAAAAATTCGCGGATCATCAGAGCCGGACGTTTACCGTAACGCCCATATTACCGCGATAATAACAATAGTAATTCATGAATGGTTCGGCCGCGATGGCTAATAATAGTAGTAAGTAAGTGGTAGTCGTAACGGTAGTGGCAATAATTAAATGAACCCGCGCGTTCGCGTGCGCGAGCGCGCGCGCCTTACAACATCCTGGCACGTGCGTAAACAGCTCTTAGGTAATTCAGGGTGACGCCCGACGTGTATATGCAAAACGCTCGCAAACAGCGGCGCGCTTTTCTAGAGAAACCTCGCGCGTGAACACGCGCCTATCATTACCTCTGCGGGCGAAGACTTTTTAACTTTTTCCCTCGTTTATTCTCGTCGCTCCCGAGATGCAATACTTCGAACAAAAAAGCGCGAATAATCCTCAACCCCGGTCCATATCCGTAGGATTCAGCGATCTCTTCTGCATGTTAATGCCTTGGAATTGGATTTAGAATACAAGATAGCGATGTAAGAATTATTCCGCTTGAAAATCTTTGCGCGGCATTTACGAAGTGAACGTTTAACGAAGCGATAATGAAGGACTTTGCAAAAGCGCAATAAATTTCGCGAGCTCTTATATTCCTGTTTGTTATATTTAATTGTTTATTATTCGAAAAGAAATTTTAATGATAGAGGAGTTTATTAAAGCTGACCGGCGTTTATTATTATTTTTTTTTTTTTTTATCGAGCGTTATATGATTCGTTTCTCGCTGCGGACTATTTATAAATAATTGGTCGAACAATTATATAATAAATTGTCGACGCATCAAGATTAACGCCTCTATAACATGCTGCAATAAATATAAATGATACGCGATGTATGACGTAAGGTTCGTGATTTATAACAGTTCATGTTTGTACTGTTTTCGAACAAATTTATCGCGATACCGATTTTACTGCGAGCTGTCATTTCGATTAAATAAATAATAATTACTTTTCTTCCATAGCTTTTGTCTCTTGTTCATTCGACTATGAATTTTAGAGCGTTTAAATTATATTATAATTCTCGCGTCTAATATGCGCTCCAGCGTCGCGATATTTCGAGTCTACCGTCGCGTATTTATTGATCTTGTCGATATCCTTGAATCGCCGATGGTTCAACGCGTTGTGTTTTCGGCAGAAGTCAGTCTAATCTAGTTCAAACCGAATATTTCGCTGACTTCGCTTTGTTTTCGTCGCCGGGTTCCGACTATCCTAGGCTCCGTACCGCGAAAAGACGACTAGGTTTCGCTCGAACTCCGCACCTGTGCGTCTCGCCTTTGTGTATCGGCTCGCACTCACGCGACGATTTTCGATTCGGTTCTTTATATACACTTTTTTTTCTTCTTGCGTTCTCAATAGCAAATCGGTGATTTCACGTCAGTGAATTCATTATTTCGGCGCCAATTCATTTCTTAATTATTGCTACCGCTGGAGTGCAGGGATTCGCGCTCGCGGCAATCACCGGCTCGCGCTCTCAAGATCTCCGTCGTCCGCGGCAAGATCTCCGACGATCGGGTAGATCATTCATCTACTCTCAAGATTTCCGACGGATAAGCCGGGTCAGGAAGATTTCCGCTCGTTTACTGAAATCCTTGCCTTCACCGGCGCGCTTGTATTTTCTTTGTGTTTTTTTTTTGTTGTAAATACATTGAGTTCACGTTTCTGTTAATTTTAATTGGTCTGGTTTTTTTTCTCAATTCCCGCGATCGGCTCTCTCTCTCATTTCCTCTCAACCAACTCACGCGTCGAGCTCATTGCTGAGCAAGTCTATTTTCACGCGAACGCGATCGCGCAAGATCACGTACATCTCTATTTAAGTAAAAAAGAAAAAAACTTTACGCCCACAGGTGCAATTCCGAATCCGCGCGAGCCTTAAGTTTTGCATTTCTACAGCGAAACTTTCGAAGAGCCTCGTAACAAGAGTTAAATTTATCAGCGCGCCGTCGCTCGCGTCTAGCAATTAAGATTTTTATCAGCGAAACGAAATTCTAGGCGTAACAAAATTGGTGACACCGGCCCTCTCGCCTTCCCCTACGAATAGTTTACACGTCTTCTTTACAGCCTCGTAAAATCTACGGGGTATTACATGGAGCGGGGAACAGAGAGCGGCTTTGTCTCGGCAACTCTCGAAAGCCGCGCGGACATAAACGTATTCGACAAAATCACAATGTGCAGCGCATTGAGTTTCTTGCAGGCGGAAAATGGAGAAAGCAAGAAAACCTCGCCGACGTGCGTAAAAATTCCCGTCTCGATTCACGTTTACGTTTTTTGCGCCTTGTTCATTGTCGCGGCGATCGTACGATTTGCCGCTCGACGATACCGCGTAGCGGGCGCGATTCATTCTTTGATAATCCGAGATAGGCTCCTGGGAAAGAGTAAATTTTTTCAAACAGGAAAGCTTAATACGACGGGGAGGTACCGAAGTGGATCAGATTTGCCGCAACGATATATGTCGCGCCTGCAGTGACTTCTTTGACACCCTCCGATTTCCGGCGCGCTAACACAAATTTCTATCACTATGCATCGCCCAGATTTTCGGAAGTGTCCGGCACAGTGGCCGGGATCAGAGAGACCGCAAGTCACAACTGATGCATGGTTCCGCCCCGAAGGACCAGAGGAATGAAGATGACACGACTATTTAAGCGTTCGAACATATGTAGAAACATGAAACTCGATACTCTCTCAGCGGACATCATATTCGATCGATGTTGCTGATGATACAATATCAATATACTACGGATTATCACCGCAAATCACAGATATCTGTTTTAGAAAAATTGCCGGCTTTGAAAGTAATACAATTTTCTGAGGCAAAGTAAAAAAAAAAAAAAATGAAACAATTAAACGAAATTTTATAACAAAAATGATACTTTAAATTGATGGATTACTGAAGTCAATACTGATGAACTTTACATTTATCCACCTTAATTAAATAAAGAAAGAATTTTTTTCCATTTAAATTTTGTCATATACTATATACTCTTTTAATATTAATAATTAAAATTTTTTAATAATATTGATGCGAAAATAGTACGTCTTATCTTCATTTTTGACTTTTTAAATTCAACAATTGGCACTTCAACGATTATATCCCGGTTTCCATATGATATACGATATATGTATATTGATAATACGATTAATGAAACACGAGTTAAAGAAGACACGGGTATAATAACAATTTAAAGGACTTTACCCGTGCTCGAATGAGCGAAGTGCATTTCTGACTCGATAATCCTGCTAAGTCTGCAAATCAGCATATCGTGTAATGACTTAGGCGTTGATATCTTAATCACGACGCGAAGATTGTTGTGTCATTTTAGCTCACTTAGCTGACTTCAATAGACGCTGATGCAGAAATTTTCCCTATCAAAACTAAAAATTATCTTTAAGTTAACGGTCATTACTTTATCAGTTTGAACATCGCCTATATAACACATAACATAAAGAGAACATATATTTTCTTTCACATTATAGTACCGAGTATCTTAAATCAAAGAATAATCTCACCTAAAAAAATATTACAAATTTTTAAGTTTGAAATAATAAAACGTTAATTTTTTCCGACAATACTTCGTATTCTTTTTTTGTTTTTTTTTTAAGTAACATTTCTTGACACCTCTTAATATTTCCCGATTATCGCTTAATTGTGTCTTAATTTTAGACGCGTTTGCGTACAATGACGCACGGCGGTGACACCAATCTTCGTCTTTTAAACGAGTACCGCCCTGGGTGTGAGAACTACTCCCCGTACGCGTAAATCCCACATGACTAAAAACAAATCGATGGTGGGGGGATACGCGATACCGAGATGTCGAGGAAGCAAGACTGGTTTAGTTTTGCTTAAGACAACCTTAAGTTGCATCGCTCTTCTTGCGGACCCTGACCCGACGGCGATCAGGCATGATAGGGACCGGTCGGCTACGAAAAAATTTGCGCCCACGGATGATTATGCATTGCGCCATCGTGCATGACCAACGCATTGGATCTAAATAAAACGTTCAACGCAATCACTGACGTCATGAAACGTGAGTCCCATTTCTATCTTTTGCTTCGCGCTAATTTCACGCCTGCATGACACACGAAAGCATTCGCGAAATATTTCGCTGGATTAAAAATGGGTCGTAGACAACGGTGGAATTAATTTTTTTCACAGATAGTGGTTCTAAAAAGCGGTATATGAGATCTCGATAATTAGGTACGCAGGAAATATTCCTTCCTTATATTTTTGTAAATATCTTAAGACGAAGTAACACGTTTATATATTTTTATATAATTTTTTTTTTTTTAAATTAATTAATTAATATTAAGACAAAAAGGAGAGAATATGATTTGAGTACGACGACATTGCCGGAAGTGTTAATAGTCATAACTATCGTGTCGCTTATCGGCAATTCTTGCATTGCTCTTCCCGGGACGATCGGCGACTTCCAATAATCCCGCTAAATTGGCAGAGCGACCGGGTCCAAGTTCGGCCCGTGTGTCGGTGTGCGGGTCGGTTCAACGAAATGAGAGAGAAATCGCGAAATAAAAGAACCCACCGGCGACCAGAGGGAGTTCTCTCGGCGGAATAATAAAAAGAGTATCGTGGGTCGCCACGGCAGTCAACCCCCGGCCCGGTGCTTATGGTACTTTGCCACGTGAGGCTTGCAAATTCCGTCAGGTCGTTTCGCACACGCTTTCGCCATCGTTCCACTTCGCGAAAGAAAAAAATTATTCCGTGGCTGTCATAATTAATTCTCTTACAGAAAATACTAAAAGCCGTTTCGATAAACCCTGATAGTTATTTCGAGCTTCAAAGAAATTCTACTACGTAAGATAAAGTATAGGTAGTTCCCTTATCGAGTTCTTTCGGCATCTTTTAAAAGTTTAATCTCGAACGGCTTTGTTTAATTCCCTGTTTTGTTGATTAAGAAAATTTTTTTTTAATTTAATTCGAAAATTAATAATCTCTTCCTTATTTCGGAGTACCGCCGAGGGTCGTTCGTAGTAATATCACGCAAAAATAAGTGTGCACGTGCACACAGTGTGATAAACACGAGCAACGCCATCGTTTCCCGAAATACAATCGCGCTCACGAGTTTGCACGTTGCTGTACTTTAATTTCGCGACTCGCGGATACCACCGATGTGTTCCACAAGTTTCGTTACGGTGAAGGATGCACCGTCAGCATAACAGACATCCTTGTTATCGCACTGACGCCCAAGGCTGCGGCTGTTCCCACCTTAAGACTTTCTTCATAAAGAAAGGATTGACCTTGCGTCGTTGCTTATAAAAAATTTTTCCGGCAATGATTAATTGCACACGTCGCGTGCCCGCGACCGATTCGCGGACTTGCTTATTTGTGTAAAGCCCAAATGTCATCAATGTTGCGCAACTTTTACGAAAATCATATTTGCTTGAAGCAAACTTCCGCATCTTACTCAATGTTTTATAATTAATTTTTTTAATTTGTCAATAATTAGGTAATTAATATTTTTCTCAGATGAGTCCTCCTGCGTTCTCTTAAAATCGCGCGCTTTTATTCCTCGAGTTATAAAATCGAGAGTCTGCGGGTACTTTTCGCGCTCGCTGCAGTGTTCACGAGACGAGTCGTGGTTTATGGTGAGTCGAATGGCGAAGGCAACGAATTCCCGAGACTTTAAAAACTCATCGGCGTTCCCTTGTCTACACCAATAAATTCTATTTCACGTTACTTTGCTGCGAGCCGACGCACGATGAATATTGCACTCCTTCTCACTTTCCGTTCTCCGTATCCTTCCGTCATATTTCTTAACTCAGCGCGATTCTCTGTCTAAGTCACGTGTTCCTGCCAATAACGCAACGTGCACGCACCGACACTGGTGATTTGAACGCACGATAAGTTTTCACTCCGTCCAAGTATACCGCGCAAGAACAATATTCATGCGAGAACGAAATCTCGTTACAGTTATTCAATTGAAAAAGTGTCGAACGCAACGTTTTTCATTTTTCCGCAAAATATCGTATCTTTAATGAGAATAAATTTAAATAAAAGTACGAAAGCGCGCGGAGAGAATCCAGTATAAAAATGCAGTTGCCGTAACGTTCAAAACGTGTGCGATATGTGCGCGCAGGGGCTCGAAAATTAATTGAGGATCAAACGATACTATGTAATACGCGTTGCGCGCGAGTGACATCTTCCTTTGCCATAACGTCGCTGAATTATGGACCGGTCGAGACGATTGGGCTCGCGTGTAATTATTCGACCCGTCGAAGCATATAAGAGGAGTAAATACTTCACGCATTCCTGATGCGTCTCACAGTCTTTACGGCTTATTATCACCTCCACGCTTTCGCCCTCTCACCCCGCGTGGTACATCAGCGCGATGGCGCACGCGGAACAAAGCAAAAGGAAGAGAAAAAAAGGAGAAAAAAAGGAAAGAACAGCGAGCGAACCTGCGCTGATTCCGCGAAGGGAAAATTACTTTAGCCAGAAGTCGTCATCGGGTTGATGTCCGACAATAGACGCGTTTCGTAAATAAGCTAAACGGGATGTAAAAATTGAGCGTTTTCTTCTAGCAAAACTGTCGACGTTAACTGTCACGTTAATCAACAAGACGGATATTAATATTTCTTAAATATCTGGCGGATAATAATAATTAATTTGTACGTATTACTGTTTTAAAAATCATAGTCTCGCACAAAGAATTAATTAATAAAGTGTCGTCGATTATTTGAATTAATAATAATGAAGACTTTATAAATGTTACAGCTGGAGATAATAACGTTGCGATCAGAATTATCGGGAAATCGGATGAAATTAAAAAAATTTCGACGCGCGAGACGCATGCGATTCCGCTCGCGTTTATTGCAAACGTTATTAGGCCGTAATTTAAGGCACGTCGATCTGGCGATTAGGACCGGGACTAACGTGCCATTATTTTACAGCTTGGCTTTCGGCCAGCTGACCCGACTTGTGCCCGGTGATTCGTTGACGTCACGGGCATCACGGACAACTTTTTTTTTTTACGTTTTTTGCGTTCATTCCTTTCGTCATAAGGGCGTGACGGCGTTCATACGCACCGCGTGTCCTGCCGAAGGGTTTCTTTCCGCGATGTCACGCTCTTGCATGGCTTCGCAATATTTCGTCGCGATATTTCGCTCTCAACTCGCAGGCCCTCTTCGCATTTTGTTTGTTAACTCTCAAAATATTTTTTTACTTTCTTTTTTTTTGTCTGATTAAAAGAGTCGTATACATAATCATTAATTTAATAAATACTCTCTTAAATATTCCCTAAAGCTAAGAAAAAAAAAGTTTCCATGCTAACTATGAGATAAGATTATTTTTAGAAATTATTCAGCATGGTGTGAGATATCGCTCGGCATGTTATTTTTTTTTAGATATAGACATAGGGGTAGAGAAGCGAGTGTATGGACGCGCACGATCAGTTATAAGATCGAAATCTTAGACGTGACGGCGTTCAAGAATCCCTGAACATATCTGCGACTAATTTCCATGCAATTGTCGCGAATAATTTGTATACGACGCGAGTCGGACAGCTTTATCTCGGTCGCCAGCGATAATTCCGTGCAAAAATGGATAATTGGTGGCGCGGATGTTTTCCACTTGGGCACGTACATACTGCCGCGAATGATGTCACGCGTTTGTCCTTTGCGAAGCATAATATGCCGCGGTACCAACCCATGCGTACCTACAATTGCATGCAAGTCTTTTTTTTTTTTTGCGACGTAAAACAATCGATTATTGACGGATTAATTATTTTTATTAGTTATAAGAAAATTTAACAGCGGCCGAAAAAAGAGAAAAAGAGCCTTCCAGGATATTGCAGTTTGCCTTATTAAATATACAGGGTGTCCCAGACCAATGTCACTTTTTTTTAATAGTAGGTAGAACTCGTCGAAATAAGACGAAAAGTCTTATATTATTTTTCAAAATTCGCAACCGTTAACGAGATATCAATTAAAATGTAAACGTGTGCGAGCGACAAGGAAGCGCAGACTGAGCGAGCGCGCGATAGACGGCGGCGAGTATCGCTTAAAGAGAATAGGCGGAACTAGCGCGTAGCGAGCGAGACAAAGAGACAACGCGCGTTGTCGCTTTATTTTGCTCGCGTGTCGTCGCATCGTCTCGCTCACGCGTTGCCTCCTTGTCTCGCTCGCTACGCGCTAGTTCCGCCCATTCTCTTTAAGCGATACTCGCCGTCGTCTATCGCGCGCTCGCTCAGTCTGCGCTTCCTTGTCGCTCGCACACGTTTACATTTTAATTGATATTTCGTTAACGGTTGCAAATTTTGAAAAATAATATAAGACTTTTCGTCTTATTTTAACGAGTTTTACCTACCATTAAAAAAAAGTGACGTTGGTCTGGGACACCCTGTATATACATATATATATATACAGGGTGTCCCATACCTCATGACCCACCCGGGAGACATAGGTAGTTCTAATTATTTTGAACAAGAAAGTCCTACACCGTTTTTTAATTTGGGCGTTTATTTGCGAGAAATCCACGTTTTAAATTTATTATATCCGACCGAGAGCGAGACGATGCGACAACGCGCGAGCGAGCGGTGCGGCGATACACGAGGCGTGGTTAAAGACATCACGCGAGCGAGACGATGCGACGACGCGCGAGTAACACGATGCAACGACGTGCGACCGAGACGATGCGACGACGCGAGAGTGACACGATGCGACCAAGACGATGCGACGACGCGCGAGTGACACGATGCGACCGAAACGATACGACGACGTGCGTCCGAGACGATGCGACAACGCGCGAGTGACACGATGCGACGACGTGCGAGCGATGTAATACAGCGTTTCCACACCACCTTGTGCGGTGAGGTAGGTAGATCGGTGCGTTTTTTTTAAAGTGGTGTCCCCAGGAGGCCTAATCCACTTGGCGGAAAGCTCAACGTAACAATTGCTCGAAGTGCCGTCCTTGTGCTTGTAGGCAAAGTTCGACCCTTCGAACAATTTGTCGTGTTGCTCTTTCCGCCATATCAGACGTGATTGTATTAAAGGCCGCTATAATTTCATCGCGAACCTCTTCTACTGCGTGATCACGCATGTGCTCAACTGAAGCAAAGTTGTAAATATTTCTTTTTCATAAAAACTCGTCGAATAAAAATAATGACAAATGCGTAATATTGTTTAATTATTTTCAGATCGGACCTTATTTTTTACCACCGCGACTCGATGGGGAAGGCTACGCGAATTTTTTATTAAATCAGCTTCCTGCCTTATTAGAAGATGTTCCGCTTCGAATAAGGCAGGAACTAATTTATCAACAGGATGGTGCTCCAGCACATTTTTCGTATCGCGCGCGGGCCGTTTTAAATGACAATTTCCCGGATCGATGGATGGGTCGCGGTGGCCCCATCGCCTGGCCAGCACGTTCCCCGGATTTGAATGTGCTGGACTACTTTGTATGGGGCCATATTAAAGCTTCAGTTGAGCACATGCGTGATCACGCAGTAGAAGAGGTATTTAAGTATTGAAAGACTAATTCAGTATTGGGATACTCGTTTTCTAGGTAATTATGCATAAAAGGGTCATCCTCTTCGATTTCGATAACTTTGACATATGTTGTAGAGATCACTTTTCTGATTGACCTTGACCACTTTTTAGAGGTCGGCCCCTCCCCGTTAAAAAAATATTCACTAAGAAAGTTTTAAAAATATGGCAGGTATTTATGATATTGTGATCATTATAAATGACTATATTTACATTTTAAAAGGAGATAAATAAATTTTTATTTATAATTTTATAAAATTTTTAATTTTTTTCATAATAAAAAATGGCAGACAGGAGGTTCGGCCCTCCTGCGGGGAGCCTCACAATTGTTGAGACTAACCTAACCCATCCCATTGTAATTGATGTTTGAATTTTGATACGCTTGGACAGTTATTAACCCACGTAAAACTTCAAATGCAAAGAATGTTTTTTTTATATATCTGCAGCAGCTTGAGTTCTTGCATTTTAAGGGGATCCTAAAGACAACCAAATCGTAAATTCGAAAAATTTTTTTTTTGGCTTAACGGAATTAAAAATACTTTTACACGATTAATGTACAGACGCTAATGCATTGGAGAATGGTCAGTTTTAAATAAAATATTGATAAAATTTTTTCAAGTTTTGTAGTTTATATAAATAATTGTTTCATACACAAAATATGTACTATATGTATACAGATAGAGACTGTTCTCCAATGCATTCAATATCACAGAAGACAATAGCGTCTGTGAAATCTCGATTAAAAGCCTAAAAAGAAAGATTTTTCGAATTTACGATTTAGGCAATTATGCATATGTCAACATGTGCATTAGTGATGTCTCTTGGTAAAAATGTCACAAAGATTAGTTGCCACGTCTTTGAGTAGATGGCACTGTTAAAAAACATTCACCGCGTTATCAACTACAACTCTAACCGAGTGTCTATAAAATTTTCATATTGTTTCTTGTGAAAATGTACAAATTCATACAAAAGAAGAATGGAAGAAAAACGGACTAAAAGGAAAAACGACACTCTTGGATGGAATATGAGCATGTAAGTGTAATTAATAATAAATTTATTATTTTCTTTTATATATAAAATAAATACATGTACCCCTTGCAGTGAGGAGTTGGGGTACGTTATGCGGCTTACAAAAATTTTACGAGGACGACGGTAACAGAAAAAAAATCATGGGAGTGCATGGAGTACAAGGACATTTCACGAAGCACGGCGGCATGAGACACAAGAGCGGCACGATATCGGGAAGATCGCTGGCGCCGACGGATAAAACGTTAATATTTCTGCAACAAATTATTGCAAGCAGCATTTTTATTTTAGCCTCTTGTCCCTCATTTCCGCGAAAGCTTGCTCGTGGAAAAGACGATAAACACATTCGTTTCCTGTGTACATAAGTCTTGCCCGTGTTGTAATAATCCATATTTTATATCGATATGTTAGAGTAAGAATGTAACGCACAAATCTAATAATATACCGCAACGGTTTTCGGCAAATATTATTTTCTAAGCTATTGTGATCTATTCTATTGTAAAAGCGAATAAATACCCGTAATGATTAACTGTCTATAAGAAAGTCCTAGTGGCGTTAGGACTCGATGCTGGATTAATGATCGGAAGTTCGTGGGTCCAAATCCCGTAACGTTAATTATTTTTTTTTGTAAATTTTTTTTTTTTTTATTTGCATATGCAAATAACAACGACACCATAAATACATTGTTGATTGACGCAATGTGTAATACCGATGCATTTTGTGAATTATAAAATTCGACTAATTAGTTAAACAGATTTATGAAAACATATTCGACATAATGTTCAATTAATTAGTCGAATTTTATAATTCACAAAATGCATCGGTATTACACATTGCGTCAATCAACAATGTATTTATGGTGTCGTTGTTATTTACATATGCAAATAAAAAAAAAAATTACAAAAATAATTAACGTTACGGGACTTGAACCCCCGAACTTCCGATCATTAATCCAGCATCGAGTCCTAACGCCACTAGGACTTTCTTAGAGACAGTTAATCATTACGGGTATTTATTCGCTTTTACAGTTGAATGGTATTTGTGTGTGTATGTTACAGAGGGAGAGAAAGAAAGAAAGAGAGAGAGAGAGAAAGAGACCTATACCTGTAGCATATAATTATTCTGTCTTCCTTTCATCTATTCATGTGCTTTTTTGTATTTTCTCGTTGTATCTCTTTTTTTTGTCTTCTTCTATTTCCTCTTCTGATATTTTTATATACTTTATACGAGTATTTACCTAAAATAAATTTTGTACAATTAATTTGTAATTTCGTAATAAATCGCGGTATTATTACACTTATTTAAACTTTGTTTCCTTACATTAATGATTGGCAAATAGAAAGAAACAAATAAAAAAACAGAAAATAAATCTAAATGTTTTTTAAATTATTGTATAATACTTACCATGTACTCCTTTACTGATACTATGGCGATAAAAAACAGCACATTGCGCTATCAAAACATCGCAGCACGGGATTGTCAGTCGCGATTGTTGCTCGTAACTGTCAAGACGTGACAACATTGAGTGCAACAAAAATTACACATTTCCAAGCACGAACAGTTAAATTCTTGTTATGTGTTTGTTTGTAGGTGTGTGTTATTAAACATTTTAATTTAATTTTTCTTTTTTTTTTTTTGTAAAATAAATATTAGTGAAAACCGAAGACCTAGGTTATCCGGTTGGCGACTCTCTCGCAGAAAAGCAGCTGCAAAGAGGTAGGAGAAATGTAACCTTTTTAATCAATTACAATTTTCGTGACAATAAAAAATCGTACTTTTTTCGGTGCTGTATGAAATTAGCAATTCGCGGCTACAACTCGCAACCAGTGATCGCAGAATCGGTACCCCTGTAACACATGCACACAAAGCAACAGTCGTGTCCATGTGTTCGTTCGAGATCTAGGGAAGAGCAGATATATATTAAGTACGGGGACACGATCATGTAAACAATTCGTTTAATTAACAAATAGATTGCTCGAAGACGAAATAAGCGATTTTCATAATTTCTTCTTAACAACATCGGTATTACGGTTGTTTTAACACGGCATCAAAGAATTATTTAAATAAATGTGTAAAAAATGTTTAAACAAATAATTTTGCAAAAAGTCACTCATCGGATTCGATTGTCGGACGACGCTGCAGTGACACGATACAATTTTTTTCAATATTGTAATTTTCTTAATTAACAAATGGATATCTACATAATTTCTTTTTATTTAACATCATAGCATCGTTCTACGTTGGATTCCGATGAGTGACTTTTTTGCAAAATTATTTGTTTAAACAATTTTGCAAAAAAGTCACTCATCGGAATCCAACGTAGAACAATGCTATGATGTTAAATAAAAAGAAATTATGCAAATCCGATACTTGGTTTTCGAGATATCCATTTGTTAATTAAGAAAAATTACAATATTGAAAAAAAAATTGTATCGTGTCACTCGCAGCGTCGTCCGACAATCGAATCCGATGAGTGACTTTTTTGCAAAATTATTTGTTTAAACATTTTTTTACACATTTATTTAAATAATTCTTCTTTGATGCCGTGTTAAAAACAACCGTAATACCGATGTTGTTAAGAAGAAATTATGAAAATCGCTTATTTCGTCTTCGAGCAATCTATTTGTTAATTAAACAAATTGTTTACATGATCGTATCCCCGTACTTAATATATATCAGCTCTCTTCTATACCTAGATCTCGAACGAACACATGGACACGACTGTTGCTTTGTGTGCATGTGTTACCGAGGTAATTTGCATTCAATGTGTTTTCTTCGTATAACTTCTAATGAAATTTAATAACAAGATTTAAATCAATGATTAAAAATTATTTTTACCAAAATTTTTTACGAAATCTGTAATTGTACAATATTTAAAAAATTAACACACTGAACACAAGAACACTGAACATAACACTAGAACATTGAAACTATTGCACACATTTTATAACTTTGGCAATTGTTTTTTTTTCCTTCCAACCCCAAATTAAAGAACACAATCTATTGTTTGTATGTACGTACACTGTTCAAGATTAAGTTATTACAAACGACACTTTTTATCATATGGAAAATGCTCCAAGTAATTGAGCACCTTTATTATAAAAAAGAAAAGATTAGAATCCTGAGTCAGCTCAGTATCGCTTTGTTCTGCCGGATTATTGTCACTGCGCATCCGGAACAGCTCATGCAGTAATCAATCTTATATTCTAATACATGTTATATCGCGCCCAGCAACGGGAATATCCCGTCGAAGGGACCTAAGTACAAGGTCCTTCTTTGTCAAAGAACAAAGGCATTAATCATTCTAGCATCATAACGCAGTTAATTCCGACAGTCTACCGCTAGCACTCATCGAGTGCGCATCGCAGCATCGCGCGTTTTCTCTCTTGTTCTAATCCGCAGAGATTTCAACTATATATTGCTTATAATAAACTCGCTGCAGTTTATTTCTGCTGTAAATAAATTTATAATTACAGTCCACTGTTAAGAAATAATTTGTCAGTTATTTTTCCCAGTGTTTGCGCGCACTCGCGAACATACACAAATAAATATTACAAAGATGTTTTATTTATTTCAGAGATACGTTCTTCATAATAACTGATTAAATATAACTGTTTATTCATTACGTTTGTGATATTTTTAGTAAACTACACGTCTGATGCGTCTAACTTGACGGTACAGACACAATATAAGTAAAATGTAATTTGACTGTATTGAGTACATATGTCTTATACGTCAAAATTACGTCTGATGCGTCTAACTTGACGGTACAGACACAATATAAGTAAAATGTAATTTGACTGTATTGAGTACATATGTCTTATACGTCAAAATTACGTCTGATGCGTCTAACTTGACGGTACAGACACAATACAAGTTAAATGTTATTTGACGGTACTAAGCACATATGTCTGATGCGTCTACATGATAACAATTATCGTCTGATGCGTTTTACTTGACGGTACAGCCAATTTTTGTGATAGATTTGACTACAAAAATCTGATGCACATAAAAGCAATAAAATAAACGTTAGATGCGCCAAATTTGACGACATTGTTGACGCTACATTTTCATATGTATTTAATGGAGATAAAAGAAATAAATACAACGTAAAACAATATATATTGAAAAAGAATCATTTGCTGTTTTGTAATTATTATAAATGTTAGAAAAAGCAATAGATTGTGTTACTTTAAATTATAAATCATTTTGTTATTAATAAGAAGACGCAAACGCGCACACACACACACACACACACACACACACACACACACACACACACACACACACACACACACACACACACACACACACACACACACACACACACACACACGAATGGACACTTACTCATGAAAAATAAATTTTTTTAATATTATACTTATGTCATTAAAAAAAATTATAATAATTATATTATTACAATAAATATTTTTTTTAGGCGAAAACTTATGAAGGCGCTGAAGGAAGCAAAAGACTCCACGAAAAATGATTCATCAGAAGTTACACAACAATCATCAATGATACCACTGATGATCAATTCCGAAAGCCGCTCAGATACGAGTCTTGCCGTTAATAAAGCATCTAATAAAGGTAAATTAAGTGAATATAATAATGAAGATGACAAAAGTCATCTTACCATCAAAAAAGGCCTGGATATAAATACTGTCCAAAAACATGAGCCTGATGGTAATTATATTATAAACATGTCCCATTTTCTAAAAGAAATGCACAGGACATTTGATGAGCATGCGCGTGGAATAGAGTGCCTATTTAAAGACTGGCTACTCATAAATTCTCGTCGCTATGGCTTATTGACTGAATTTATGTTTTAATGTCAGATGCGTTATTTCAAAGCAAGTATTTGGTCAGAACCAAATAATTCAGACAATTTAGATATTAATTCAGCCACCGTAGCTGGTACTATTACTGCTGGAATTGGCTTTGCTCAGATGCAAGAACTGCAAGCAGCCCAGAATATTTCTAGCATGTCTGAACCAACTTATATAAAGTATAGAGAGTCGTTAGTTGATGAATTTCAAGAAACAGCCATGAAAAATATGAAAGAGTATGGCGAGGTTGAAAGAAATCTAGCTATTGAAAGAAACGACCTAATAAACGGTATTCCGTACATTACTGTTATAGCAGACGGTAGTTGGATGAAGAGATCGTATGGTAATACATATAATTCTCTGTCCGGTGTTGAGGCAATAATTGGCTACCACACGAGAAAAGTTTTATTTGTGGGTGTGCGCAATAAATTTTGTGCAATATGCGATATGGCTAAGCGTACAGCTACACACGTAAAAGCCCACAAATGTTACAAAAATTTTGACCAAAACGCAAGCTCTACAAGGATGGAGAGCGATGCTATTGCGGAAGGTTTTAATTGCAGTTTAGAAATGCATGGTTTGATATATAAAACTGTTATTGCGGATGGAGACAGCAGTGTATATCAAACTATTCTTGATAACGCACCGTACCAAAAGCAAATGGTGACGGTTAAAAAAATAGAATGCGTCAATCATTTGCTCCGCAATTTATGCAAAAAATTAAAAGCTGTAGCAGAAATAACTCAGCCACAAATGCGAAGACAGCGTGGCTTTGTACAAATTCGAAATATTGTTAAAAGAAATATTTTAAATATTAGAAGAGAGGTAGAAAACCTCGCAACATTACGGCGAAAAGAATTAAAACCGCAGCATTGCAAGGCTATGGAGTTACAAAAAGATATAATTAACATTCCAAGTCATATTTTCGGTGAACACAAGCGATGCAAAGCACTTGGCCGAGAGTGCAAAATAAATGAAACAGAAAAAAATTACGTACCATATTTGAAAGTATATGGTTTGTATGAAAAAGTAGAAAAAGCTATTATATACATAAGCGGTTATTCCGACAGTTTGTTGTTGAACTGCACCAATAATCCTGCAGAATCATTTAATTCCATAATCTGTAAAGAGATTGGTGGTAAACGCATTAATTTCGGCAAACGAGGCTCTTATAATGCAAGAATTGCGGGAGCAGTTGTACAATTTAATACACAACAAGTGCTAACAGAAATACATCGAAACAAATGCGATAATGTTCCGCCCGTTATCGAGAAACTTGAAAACCGACGTAAAATTAAAATTGCAAAGACTAGAGAATACCGTCAAACTGTGGGAAGGCTTAAAAAAATGGAAAAAGAGCCAGGTACTGATGGTTATTATGGTCCTCAATAAAAAAAACCAGACCTCCCGTTCGATGTTTTCGAACAACTTCGCGAACATCATGTTGAAGAGTTGTCCGAAAACGCCCAAAAGTGGCGGGAAATTGAAAGTGAAACCAGAAATCAAAATGAATCTGAATTATGGTTAGCACTTAGACGGAAAATGTTAACCGCGTCTAATTTTGGAACCGTATGTCGCATGAGACCGACAACATCTTGCGCAGAAACAGTGAAAACGATTTTATACCCTTCGTTTATAGACACCGCAGCCGTGAAATATGGGCTTGCTATGGAGGAAATAGCGAGAAAAGAATTGGCAACTAATCTGAAAAAAGAGGTGAAACCTTGCGGATTATTCATAGATACAAAAAATTCATGCTTGGGTGCCTCTCCAGATGGCCTTATTGACGACAATGGTGTCGTTGAAATTAAATGTCCTTTATCGGCTGAAAGTTTAACAGCAGAATCAGCGATAGAAACATTGCCCGCTTTAAAGGGTATATTTGATAAAAAAAATCCGAATGAAATAAACCAAAAACATAGATATTTTTATCAAATTCAAGGACAGTTGAACATAACGCAACGAGAATATTGCGTTTTTGCTATATGGACGCCAAAAAGTATGAAGATTACGTATGTAAACAAAGATCATGACATTTGGGAAAACAAAATGCTCCCTTATTTAATACGCTTTTATTACGACTGTATTGTTACGTCCGGAGGCCTCCACAATATATATATTTCTTTTTTTTTTTTTGGCTTCTTTTCCTTTCAATATTTTTCTTTTCTTTCGTCTAAATTAATTACTTTGATGTATCGGCGTACCATTATCGTTACCTAGCACCGGTGATTGTCGCGCGGTCGATACATCGTGATGTATCGATTATTATACCGATCGGCCGCGTTACCCATCACCCGGTGCTCACGCCCGTGCTCATGCTCTCGATCACGCCCGCGTACACGTGAACATCACGTACTCAAGACACTGCCTAGTTATAATTTTGCAATTAAAAGAGCAGCGATAAATTGGGCGCCATACAGCGAAGCCAAACGTGAAAGGATTTAAAGAGAAACTTAAAACATCTACTAAATAATTCAATTTAACAATAAAACAAACGAGAGAAGAGAAAAATAGGCTGTACGCCTTTTTAATAAACAAATACTAATAAACCGAAAAAGCATTATATCCAGACATTCTAAAGAAGCGATTACGAAAACTCAAAACCCGAAAACAACGAAGATTTAACGATTAAATGAGAAAATTGAAATTAGATATGCGTGCAATGCGGAAGTAAAACTAGGTATAAAAAAACAAGACTCTCATTTAACGGTTAAACAAAATAGTTAGGCGCGAGCGACCCACGCCAGCGAAATCACGACCATATAAAAGGGATAAAGACATTATCGAAGTTGCAAAATTAAATGTTTAAATTATCGAAAAATCGAAATCCTTCACAAAGGAATTTCGCGGGGCAAAGGGAGAATCCTTGCTCCCCTCGCCCTCGGAGCCTAACATCTACTCATATAAAAGCCGCGAATTTTCGGACCTATGATCGCATTATCGTCTCAACGATCTCCGACGACGAAGACCACCAGGAAGCGCAAGACTGTACGAGCGAAGAAATTAAAAGCAGTTAAAAGTACAAACTCTCACGTCGCTTGAATTTAAAACCTTAAGGGCTTAAAGCGCGCTTCTCCAAAGCGATCGCGCCTCACTATCCCTTCCTCCAGAGCCACGGCGCGCTGCCCCGAGTAGCGATCGCCGCCTCACCTCCCTCACCCTGAGCCACGGCGCGCTGCCCCGAGTAGCGATCGCCGCCTCACCTCCCTCACCCTGAGCCACGGCGCGCGCTGCCCCGAGTAGCGATCGCCGCCTCGCTTCCTTCACCCTGAGCCACGGCGCGCTGCCCCGAGTAGCGATCGCCGCCTCACTTCCTTCACCCTGAGCCACGGCGCGCTGCCTCGAGTAGCGATCGCCGCCTCGCTTCCTTCACTCCGAGCCACGGCGCGTTGCCTCGGGTAGCGATCGCCGCCTCGCTTCCTCAAACTCCGAAATTCTCCACGCTGTTCCGAACAATTACTATCGCTTCTAATCGAACCCGTCGATCCTTGGTTGCGCGCTGAGCCACTTAAGAATAGCGTAGCAACTGAATTTAACCTATCTCCAATTTTTTTGTAGATGAATAACGAATTTGTCGCAAATCACTACGCCCGATGGACTCCTTACCAGCTTACAACCCCTGCTCCGCCTCTCTTTAAACGAACTGTAAGCCACAATACAAGGGGAAATTCTTGGGAATGGGTATACGAACTACCTCTCGAGACACGGATAAAAATTAGAAAACAAATTAACGACGTATTAAATAATTAACGAAAATCTCAAAGTAAAAGCTTCATTTCATCTCTACTCTTTATTATAGACGAACAAAAGGAGACACAGAGGCCGGAGATCTTGCCGCGCTGGGCGACGAGAAAAGGCGCGGCAATTGATTCGCAATTTCAAGACACCGGGAATATTTAATCCGGCTGTCTTCCCGATAGGACCCACACCGGCTCCCGTGGGATATAAGACGCCACCGCGGGACACAATTTTCACACCGCCAGCGGTCCCTCCTCCGCGACCCCCTACCGCGCAACCACCAAAAGCGCTTCCGCCGCGACCCTCCGCATCATCGTTGCCGCAAATAATAAAAATAGAGGATTTTAAACCGCGCGTTAAAATCGTCAACCCCGCGCCCGTTCTACCTATTCCACAAGCACCTAAAACGGGGACGCCTGTAGGAACAATTGTACAGAGGAGTAGCCAACAGATAAACAAAAAATGGGATTGGCTGATGAAAGTCTAAAATAAAATAGCGAAATTAATTTCTACACACATACTATCTTTTTTTTTTCCCCCCTTCTCATTACACATTCCTAGACCGCGAACGAAAACAATTTCGGACGTAACAGTATGTTACCGGAAATTTTAGACAGTCGATATAACAGACATATGTCTATTCGAGATCCGGAATATATAACAGAAGCGAAAAAAGAAGCGGCTGTAAAACAGAGTAGTCGTAAAAGCATAAGACAACACGCACAAGTTAAAAATACGGTCAATAACGATCAAGAAACTTTGTCGTGTTTAAAAGCAGACATTGATACTAAAACGCTTGATTCATGTATGGATCAAGATGATGAATGTATATATATTAATACAATTACAAAACAAATTATATCTGAAGACGATAAGACAAGACGTAAAAATAAATTTAGATAAAATTATTATTCCTGTTTCTGTTGTAAGAAAAAACGTCTTGTCCAACGACATGTTAAATGATGAATTGCTAGATTTATTTTTACGTGTTGTAAGAGAAAACTCTGACTTTGAAACTCAAAGTGTGCAGTATCAGTCGTATTCTGATATAATTGAAACTAGTCAGAGCAATAAAAGCTTGCAAATCATTGGTGGGAAAAGTAGTTGCCCCAAAATGTATAATAAATTAGAAGAAATTATGCACTGGCGGTGCATATTTTTTGATGGCGCCAAAATTCATGTATATGATAGTATGCCGAACTATACATATGACACTTTGGCTGCCAAAGAAAAGAATTATATACGTTTACGATATCCTACAATCAGGCAATGCGATATCATATTTGAAAATGTTGATATGCAACCTGATTACGAAAGTTGTGGTATATACGCAGCGGCTTTTGCCACAACGATTGCTCTAGGAGATAATCCTTGCAAAATAAAATATTCCAAGAACGTATGGGCCATGAGAAATCATTTTATAAAAATAATACAGGACAATAAACTGATATCTTTCCCCATAACAAACTAGTAACATACATACAGAAAAATGCATTTCGCTATGTATTACTTGATGTTATGAAAAAACAGTGTAATAAATGAATCAGTTTTTACGTTATTAGCAAAATAATAGTAAAAGTCTATTCAGATGGTACTGATTTTTATCAGAGGCATACATCAGATATTGATCGTTATTAATAAAATAATACATGCATCTTTGATGATAATTGTACTGAAAATTAGAAGCGTCTTTTTGGACGGTACTAAATATTAAAATTATATGTAAAATTAAAACGGAGAGACGAAAATATAATTCTTGGTTGCGTTCTCACGAGACTGGGCGTTGGAGGGGCCCATTCTTCATTTTTCATATTTGAATTAAAAAAGTGAAATACTGGCACTTATTCTATTATTTAATTTAAGTCAAAATAAGTTGCCAATGTCAATTACAAGTGCAAAAATAATTGAAAGTAAATGCATGTCTATGTACGTATTTATATAGTTGGACGTACATAATTATTTTATATTTTACTTGTACATCTATGCACGTATGTACATGAACACGATTTCAACCAATGGGAGTTGATCGAAAATCGTAAAGTGACGCTCTGAACTCGATCGCTTTTACATCGTCGCCGGTTCCTTCACCAAGTTCAGAGACGACTCGAGTGAAAATCCGTCGAAAAAAAAACTGCTACAAACTCGCGAGTGCAAAGTTCGTATTGCGGTTGAAACGTACGGAGTTTCCGACAGTTCCGACGTGATGTTCATCGCAATAATTATTTTCGAGTCAGTGAACGTTCAGTACGCGTAAATGTAAAGTGCGTGTTCGACGTATCGCAGGTCACTTTATTTGCCGTCCGTTTTGAGCTCCCGATGTCCGCCGTTTTCGCTGACGGGAGTTGAACGGAAACCGCAACGCGACGCTCTGAACTTGATCGTTATTCATCATCGCCGGTTCCTTCACAGAGTTCAGAGACGACACGAGTAAAGACCCGTTGAAAAAAAAATAGTGCAACGAGTATCGGGAGTACGAGGGTTATGTTGCTTGTTGCTGTCAAAATGCCCAGAGCTTCCGACGTGAGGTTTGCCGCAATCATTGAGTCAGTGAATATAACAAGAATCAGAAGCATGTAATACGATAGTACTGATTCTAAGAAACATCAGAAGCATCTGTTTAGATGGTACTGAATGTAACAAGAATCAGAAGCATCTGTTTATACGGTACTGATTCTAAGAAAAATCAGAAGCATTTCTTTAAATGGTACTGAATGTTACAAGAATCAAAAGCATTAGTATGATAGTACCGATTTTAACGAGAATCAAAAGCATTTGTTATGATGGTACTGATTCTAAAAAAATCAGAAGCATCTAATGCTTTATACGCTTGTACATTTATATATGTTCACCCTGTATGTGGTAGTAGTATAATTACAAATGTTGATGTTACCGACTCTGTTGATAATACCAACATTTGTAATTCCTTTATTACCATCCCCGTTTGAGTTCGCGATTCACTTTAGGATCCTCTTAAGTTTTACGTGAGTTAATAACTGTCCAAGCGTATCAAAATTCACACATCAATTACAATGGAATGGGTTAGGTTAGTTTTAACAATCGTGAGACCCCCCGCAGGGGGGCCGAACCTCCTGTCTGCCATTTTTTATTATGAAGAAAATTATAAATTTTATAAAATTATAAATAAAAATTTATTTATCTCCTTTTAAAATGTAAATATAGTCATTTATACTGATCACAATACCATAAATACCTGCCATATTTTTGAAACTTTCTTAGTGAATATTTTTTTAACGGGGAGGGGCGGACCTCTAAAAAGTGGTCAAGGTCACTCAGAAAAGTGACCTCTACAACAAATGTCAAGGTCATCGAAACTGAAAAGAATGACCCTTTTATGCATAATTACCCAAATGTTGAAAAATTATCTAAAGAACCGCACATATTAACATCGTCACATAAATGATATAACATATAAAAATTAAAAACAAAAAACTTTAAATTATATAAATTTTGCCAATGTTCTAAAAAAACATTTATTATATTTTGGACAAAAAAAATTTCAAAAGTTTTTATATGTGTTGGATTATGAGTAAATTTATCCACATATAAATATGTAACTCAAAAACCAGAAAAACAATTCTAAGAACCTCTTGAGAGTACGTAACTATTAAGAGGATACCTATTTAAGATCAATAGTTTCAAGAAGAGATAAGACAGAGTAAGGTCCCTTTTTCAGACCCCATATGCCTAAAAAGAATTCTTTTACTTCACTTGCAGTCAAGTCGCGTCCGAGTGCAGATAAAAATTCTTTTATCTGCTTTATGTACTCTTGTAGTTATATGCTCCTGTTGTTTTATGCACATGTTTTTGTTTTATAAAGTGTGTACAATTTAAAAGAAGTATAATCAAAAAATCAAATAAACCTACAAAATCCCGGATTGCATATTTTTATTTCATTCACGTAAACTCAAAACTAAAGTAATATGTACATTGTAAATGGACAATACAACATTGAGAAAAACAAAATCATAATTTGAGATTTTAAAGATTTGGTTCGCAACGCCAAATTTTTTTTTTTTTTCTTTACATTACCATGTTATATACCATGTTATATCATACCGGGGCGAACCTAGGTCTACGTTTGTACGGTTTTACATAAGTTTGTAATGTTAACGTTTTATTATCAGGGCGAACCTAGGTCTACGTTTGTACGGTTTTACATGGGTTTGTAATGTTAACGTTTTATTATCAGGGCGAACCTAGGTCTACGTTTGTACGGTTTTACATGGGTTTGTAATGTTAACGTTTTATTATCAGGGCGAACCTAGGTCTACGTTTGTACGGTTCCACATGGGTTTGTATTGTTTAAATATTTTTTTAGCTTTTTCAGGTTCTTGGCGCAATTATTTGATCTCATTAGTTTTATAAAGTATATTTAATATTAAAATACACATTTTATGTTCTATTTTTGGGGAATCGTTCTTGGGGGGTTTACTGTTGGGCGGTTTTCTTTTTTTTTAATTATTTTCAAGTTTTTTTTTTCAAGTTTTTTAAAGAATATTTGATATTAAAGTACACATTTTATGTTTTACTTAGGGAGATTAAAATTTTAGTGTATTTTTTTTAAGAGGAGTCTTTTTTTGAGGGTTGAAAATAATTTTTCGAGGGTGCTTTTCGTGCGTCTATACTTGGCGCTTTTTTATACTTTTTTTTAAAAAATGTAATTTTAAAGGTTCTGAGTACTTCTCATCGATACAATCGGTCTGAATTTAGTAAGAAAAAAAAAATTTTATTATACCAAGGACACTGTAAAAGATGCGTAGCACAACGAAGATTATATGTAGAATAAACAAATTATTTAACTACTCGAAATGCACCATAAAGATTTTAATTAATAACTTAAACTCCGACTATAATCTCAAAAAAAAAAAAAAAAAAAAAAAATATTGGTTTTATAAAAATTCTGAAAGCTAAATATACTCTAACATTTTATTCATCGATTTGTAATTTTATAAATCTTGGCTTTTCTCTGATATCGAACTTAATTTTTTTTTTTCTTTCACTTACTAGATACAAGTAGTTTTGTTTTTCACTGTTACGAGCTGGCGCGCTACTGAAAAACTTTTAATACGAGAAGATAAAGATGATCGATGAATCAACGAGAGTCTTAACGACGAATACTGCACGTGGACTACTGAATTGTTCCTCTCCGATGCATTCATTTTATAACGGATAGTCAGTGAACAATCTTTCTAGACTGTGATATAATTGTATGCGCGTTAAAACGAGACGTTCTTCCGCGTATTCATGCTGATGTAATTAACGCGAATTACCCAAAAAATTAGAAATACGTTTATACAGGGTGTCCCAGCCTAACGTCATTTTTTTTTAATGGTAGATAGAACTCGTCGAAATAAGACAAAAAGAGACAACGCGCGTTGTCGCTTCATTTCGCTCGCTTGTCGTCGCATCGTCTCGCTCGCGCGTTGTCTCCTTGTCTCGCTCGCTACGCTCTAGTTCCGCCCATTCTCTTTAAGCGATACTGGCCGCCGTCTATCGCGCGCTCGCTCAGTCTGCGCTTCCTTGTCGCTCGCACGCGTTTACATTTTAATTGATACCTCGATAACGGTTGCAAATTTTGAAAAAGATATAAGACTTTTCGTCTTATTTCGACAAATCCTATCTACCATTTTAAAAAAGCGACGTTGGCCTGGGACACCCTGTATACGAGTTTATATACATTTTACAAAAGAAAAATGCATTACATCTGATTGATAAAGAATAAAAAAAAAAGCGTTTTACGTTCCAATATAAAATAATCGTCATAACTTGATAGCCTTCGCTTTAAGTATCTGCACTTAATCTTTCTTCTCTTATTAACAATAACCGTAAGATATCGTTTAATAAATGGTGTAGTTTGAAAATATTACTTTGCAAAAAAAATATATATAAATAATTTCCAATCGATTATCATTCCAATATCGCAAGCGATTGCTATTGCGGCAGACGTTCGCTTTTTTAAAATCCGAACTTGAACTTTTTTTAGAGTATCATTTCTGGCAGAAAATCGAACAGTCGATCGTTATCGCGAATAATCTGAAAAATTTTAAGGCTTTTAAACAAGGCTCTTAATTTATAATTACATTCCGTCTCATTTCAAAAAATGATCCGACAAAAGGAGAATCTAGTACAAGATATCGACAAGAAAAAAATCATTGGAAAAAATTGCCTTGCTGCTAAACTAGATTAACTAAAAAAATCTTTTTCAATGCACTGTTTACTTTCTCGATACCGGTTGCAGGCGACCCGAGTCCGTTTGAGATTTCTGGATTTTAGGTTTCGTAGGCGACCTCGTGACGCGGTTCATGCAATCGTTGTAGTACGTACCCATATGACGCATAATCGTATCATAATAATTTCGTGCGTCCTCTTGTAACGCAGTGATTCCGCGTATGCGGTAATTCATAGGCGGTACAAGAACGGCGATCGATCCAGCAACTCGATAGACGCGAAAATAATAATACATATAAGGCGTTATTTAATTTCAAGGCCGCCTCGCGCCACGAGTTTATCATTTTTTTTATTAATTCGCGTCGTTAATTCCGCCAAATTGATTAGCGCCGAGATCGCGAACAGATTTTCCATGGTTTTAATTAAACAATGTGGTAACTCTTTTTTTTTTTTACGGGTTGTGTATTTTGTATAACGTTTACTCTAGTTGCAACAGTAAATCAGTATTTTGCATTATCATCCTATTTTATTATATACACAGTATAAACTCCTATTATTTATACGAAAGTATAAAATTAATATTTTTAAGTTTTTCCAATATATATATACACATCTTATAACTATAATTAATATAGAGGTACATACACATGTATACAGGGTGTACCATTTCATATTGACAAACTGTCAGAGTTAGATAGGTCTTGTGGATACAAGTTAATAAGTCCTGTGCCATTTTGCAAAATTCTCAATAGTTATTGAGAAAAAAATTAATTTGTCTAGCGCGAGAGCGACAAGGAAGCTACGCGTGAGGAGCGCGACAGGCGAGTAGCTAAAAATGGTGCCGTCGCCTGTCGCGCTCACTCACGCGTAGCTTTCTTGTCGCTCTTGCGCTAGACAAATTAATTTTTTTCTCAATAACTATTGAAAATTTTGCAAAATAGCACAGGACTTATTAATTTGTATCCACGAGACCTATCTAACTCTGACAGTTTGTCAATATGGAATGATACACCCTGTATATGTCCACCTGCTCTTATTTTGCAAAATAAGAAGCCTAATTACGTTTAACTACTTGATTGCATATGGCAAATATATCTTTTTCTTTTTGTTCTCACATTCCTTGAAACAGGAAACGCATTGCATATCACCTTCAAAACACAAATTCAATATTTAAAATTTGCTAACGTACCCGATTAAACAACCGTTAAAATTTGTTATATAAAGTAAAACGGTCGTTGAGATGCTTTCCTCTGTCTCCTAATTTCTTTGAGGAGCGAAGTTCACACAACTCGTTGAAATTAACAAAACGCAACCAAACGACCTTTCGTAAGTTACTTGCCTTGAGTACCAGTATGGACCCAACACGGAATCAACCCCGACGGTTCTACCGAGGAAAGAGGGAGAACCAGAAAGATCCCTGGGCTCTAGTACCCGGAAAGAATGCTGAAGCCGTAGATAAAGTAGTAGCTGCTGCCCCTACGCCGAGAGGCAACTCAGAGACTTCCAAGGAGCATTAATTTGCCAACCAACTTGGAAGCTTTGATGTCTAAGGACATCAAGCCAGTGAACGAAGATCCGGCTAGAAGCGCAGTGTTCGTTTCGTCGATGTCAATCCGAGAAGTGAACACAGAGACTCAATTCCAGCCAGAGGCCCCTGCACTGGTCGAAGTAACCAGACAGTGTTTTAGTGAGTTAGAGAGCCGACGATGTCAACTTGCAGAAGACGCTTCTGCCTGAGTATCTGGATTACTATGCCACGGCATTACTGTGGTTCAGATTTATTAGTCTCAAAGTTAAACTACGGCAAGCTCTCACTCAAGTAGAGCGAGACGCTCTTTTACTAATAGAGCAATCTCAATTTGCCGTACCCGATCCTATTTTTACACAACTTCAAGGAATAGGTTCGATACAAACAATGATTAGGGAACATTTACACCCGGAACTCCCAGCCTTACCTACCGAAAGATTCGCTGGACACGGCGGCTACTATGGACCAATCACACTCGCGAACCATAATCTGTATGAAGAAATACCTTCACTGGGTGTACTTAGTGAAGCAGTAATGCGTAGTGTAAGTGCAGCAGCGCCAGGACCGTACATTTCATCCTTGTGCGATGATGCGTATAACATCTGTCCAAATGCAAACCTTTTAGGTTATAGGCTTTTAAGAAACCGAATAACTCAATTTTGATAGATATTAGCGGTATGATTTAAAAGCCTTGACATATAGCCTTTATTCCTGTGATTAGCTTACGGAATATTATCGATACAGATAGCATTTTGTCCACCGTGACAACGTAAGTACTTTTGTACGAAGATTTCATTAAAAGCGAATTACAAATCGATATACTCAGATATATCGTTCCGTTTCGGAACGCAGCGCTCCATGAGCGACCGTGCACCAAACGAAAATACACAAGAGGTGAATACTACACGAAAAGTTGTAGACTCAATAACTTACTTCTTAAGAAATAGAGTAGTTTATAGCAGAGATGTCTACACCAACACTTCCACCGGCTACGACGCCAGTGAGCCCACAAGCTCCACCAGCCTTACCGGCACAACCGACAACTGTGGCAACAGTCCAGATGACAATGCCAGCGCAGCCAACACCGACACCGTCAACATCAACAGCGAAACCTATTATAAGATGCTCGGCAGTACCAGTACTATCCGGACTAACGCTGTCAACGTTCGGTCGTCGTGACAACATCTATCGCACCATCGCTTACGAGCTGCAGATAAATGGCCAAGATTCCGTCTCCGGTGCTACATACGACCAGATGGAACAATTAGTGAACGAGGAACTTCTGATAACCAAAGTCAATTTCATTCGGATGTGGAAAACCCTAATTCTCAAACGCGTCCAGGACGTTTATGAAAAAGAGTATCACATACGAAGCGATAATTATATTCGCATTGACAGAAGCATCATGATGCCAGCTCCACTTTCGAATTTACTGTATTCCCTTGGTACATTTGTACCCAATTGCAGAGGTATACAACATTTGACGCCACCATGATGCGCATAACATCTGTCCAAATGCAAACCTTTTAGGTTATAGGCCTTTGGGAAACCGAATAACTCAATCTTGATAGATATTATCAGTATATGGCAGTGTATAAAAATGTTTCTGCGGCTACGTTCCAAAACGTCCTCTGCGAGGAAAACTTTACTCGATGGTCGTTTCTAAACCGTTTCGAGTAAATCCGAATGGTTCCGATCTGTTACTTAAAGCATTCCGAGACTAAGAGAAAACGTTCGTGTTTCCTCTATTCGAATAAAATTTTTACTCACATTTTATACCGGTAAACCGGATAAACGGTGAGGAACAACGTATGCGCGCGACTTTCTCAGGGTGTGTTCAGGTAGACACTATTAGCGTTATTCGCGATTGCGGGCATCCCGAACACACCCTCAGCTTTCTCCCACTTCTGGACACGGCGCAGCAAACATTCTATCCGTTAACCTCATTTGACGCGTTTCTTTTTGTGTAATACAAAAATGAATAACAATAGTCCAGTTATATTGAAGTTTGATGCTAACAGCTGAGTATTAATATATATAATTATTAAAAAAATTTGTATTAGTTATAGCTGATAATTATACGTTATAGTTTTATCTATTTATTTCTAATTAATAATAATTATACATTTTATGGTATTTTTTTAAAGCAAAAACTTATAAACTAGTGAATGCATCAAAGGTATCAAATATTGGGCAGCAGCTTTTGTTAAATATTGAGCAGCAACCTTTATCAAATATTGGGCAGCAGCCTTTGTCAAATTTTGGGCAGCAACCTTTGTCAAATACTGGGCAGCAACCTTTGTCAAATACTGGGCAGCAGCCTTTATCAAATATTGGGCAAAAGTCTTTGTCAAATTTTGGGTAGCAACCTTTGTCAAATACTGGGCAGCAGCCTTTATCAAATATTGGGCAACAGTCTTTGTCAAATTTTGGGCAGCAACCTTTGTCAATTATTACAAATCATGAGTTATTATCTGAAACAGATGAGCCTCTATTGCAAGATAATAATATAAATAAAGAATTCAGTACAAAAGCAACAGTTTTAAAAACAAAACGACGAAAAATAAACAAAGACACTCCTCGAAATATAGTATCTATTTCTTTTAATTACATTTATATGGTTATTATATTTACTTTTTATTTGCAGCTTTATGGGAACATGCCGCTATTTTACGTTTAATCCATTATTATAAACAAAATAAACCTATTATGGACGGAAATTTTAAACGTCATGAAGAAATATGGCAAGATATATCAGATGCGTTAAATAAAGAATTGATAGCAACTTGTAATAAAAATAAAATTTCTGATATTCAGATCTATGCTAATAGATGTCCAGAATCAAATTAAGATCTAATAATATAAATATATTAATATGCAAGACAAAATTAGAACAGAGTTACTGTTTGAATTATCGCTAGTATAACGTGTAATACTTGAATTTTGTTAAAATCACAAATTTAATATAAGCATTACAAAAATTGACACAGTCAATGAAATATTTACAGGAGAAACTCCAGTACATTCTCATAAGTTGAAATACACTGAATATAGAATCGATATAGAATCAAATCGACTGCTATAGAATCAATCAGCTGCTTTCTATTTGTTCTGTATCGCTGTAATCGTAAACGTTTCTTTCAACAGGGCTTTTATATTAATCATACGTTAACAGATCACTAACTTCACACGTCAATGACACGTCAATAAACTGAGTCGATCAAAAAATCATCCGCACCATCTAACGGCGCAAAAATAAAAAGGACAAAATTTGTGCCGACGACTAAGACGACGTTTCTTAAAATTATTTTAAGGTAACTGGGGGTTTCTGACATTGTTGCAGTTTATGACACTAACGGTATATTTATATTTGTAATAAATAAAGTTTTTGTCAAATATAAAAACATTTACAAGTAAATTAAAGAGCATTTGTTTCTGTTGTATATTACACAGATACTTTTTTCTTTTTTAATTTTGTATTTAAATTATTAAAGTGAAATGAGCGACTTGTGCTTTTCAATGGCTCTTAAACGTCACTTCTAGTTGACACGTTACAATAACAGCGATTGAAAAACTGCATATTTTTAGTATTAATAAGTATTAAAATAACATAAAAGTTATATAACACGTTCAGCACGAACCAGATTATTAATCAGACATAAAATAATTTATATGTATATTATTTTTTCTTTTAAATTCTCAAAGTCATTAAGTGCATCACGTAATAAAGGTTAGATGTAGTTTTTGACACTAAATATTTATTCTTTATCCTTTTCGATTATGACATATCAAAGTGTCAGAAACTGAATAATCGTAGCATCAGAAAGTACCGCATGAGTGTCAAAAAGTGCATACTCGTTAGTGTCAGAATCTGCAATAGAGCGCTTCATAAGTGTCAGAAACTCAGACAATAAAAACCAATAATAAAATAATTATTTATTTAAAAAATCTAAATAATTAAACTAAAACTAAGGGTGAATCTCACTAAAAAATATTTAATACATGTGTTAAAATTATTCGATTTTAATTTGATAATTTATTCCGTTCGTAAATAATATAAAACTAGAGTCGGTGCTCTAAAGATGTCAGAAACTATCCCCGCGTTACCTTACTCTTATAAAAGAAAATTCAATCACGATATCTCAGTTCGTAGTTACGTAAAAAAAAAAAAAATAAAAACACTTTTATTATATAAATCAACCTTAATCTACACGATGGATCTATTTAAAAAGCGTTTGGTTCAGCAGTTATTGAGATTCGGACATGTATGGATTTCTCAATACTTTGTCTCGCGTATAAGAGGCACGGTAGTGCGCTGCATCTATACTTGGCGCGAGGCACTATCGTGCCTCTTGATATCTGATAATAATATAGAAACAATAAAACAAATTAACAAAAAATTTTCATACATAACAATATTTAATACATTTCGTAATACGAAAGGTCCTGTGTATAATAGAAATAATCTAAATTCTGTGGCTTTACAATATGGTAGATCATTTAATGAACGTGGTTTACGATTGAATTCAATTGGAATATGAATTCCTAAATTAATCGTGCGAGTAGAAATAATACTTATAATACTTTGTGATAATCGGAATTGTAAGGGACTTCTAAGCCAAGATTTTAATAGCTTTTTCACAACACCCAAGCAAATATTATGCATGTAATAAATTGGAAAAGATTTAATTAAATCAATGGGCAATTTCAATAAGGGAGTTTCACCTTGATGATGTTCAGTATCGCTTTGCTTTCGGAAAGATTCATCAGTGCGCTTTTGGACATTGATGTTACTTAAAACTACTTTATTTTTATAATAGTGGTCAACATCAATACATCTTTCGCAAGAAGAATATCCTATATGTGGTTTAATACACTTTTAAAGTGAACGTGCCGGTATATCACAAACAAAACTATATAATATAATTTCAAAACGTTTTTCATTAAAAATTAATCCATTTTCCAGTATTTTAATTCAGTTACGAATCTCTGTAAATACTGATTAATTGGTTTTGGTTTAGAATTTCCAGAAATCAAAACTACGACAAAAAGTCTACATTCAAATTGTTTTAATTTGCCCTAAAATTGGGTATAATTGTGTTCTCGAGCTTCGAAATAATGGAATTCCTTCTACATTAAAACAAATTTCTAATTTGTCAAATAATTGATAGTTTTCATGTATCAGGACATTTTTTAGTGCATTTTCTAAACCTAAATAATAAAAATCTCCCGTACTTAAAGCAATTATTTCAGTAGAAATCGGAGTTTGCAGTAATGTACGACTATATAATAGAAGTTTTGAGTGATATGTTGCTAATATACGAAGCAAATCCGTAAGAGCCGATCGATTTATATTATGTTTGACAGTAGCCCAATGTATTAACTTTGATATTAGATCATGATCATTATCACTATTATTGCTATTGCTACTATTAATATCAATATTATTGTTGTTATTATTTTTTAAATCGTACTCATTTCTTAACAACTTATTAATATTTTCACAACTTTAACTTTTTTCGGAGAAAAATAGTTGCGTATCTACATTTACATTTTCGGAAATAGAGGCGTCATTACCATGGTCTTATTACTATTATAAAGAACATTTGAACAACACTGTTCTAGATGTATAATAGTGTTCTTTAGCAAATGCATTTTAGCCCTTTGCTGTCGCCGACTAATAAAATCTTTTTTTTTTTTTTTTGCGAAGTTTGGGCATATTGTTAAAAATATAATAGCAGAAAGTATAAAATAATAAATATAGCTCTTAATACTTAAATGTAACTCGACTTATTATCTTACAAAATCTTGCTTTAATGAATCCGTTTTTTCATAAGTTGTAACCCGACCCCTTAGCAACAAGAAGTCACTGGACTTCGGGCGTGGACCGAATTAACAACCGATGCTCAGCAGATCATTAAACTTTTGGAAATCTACTGAGGATTTAGCGCCTTGCACTTTTAGCAAGGCAAATGACCGAAAACGGTCATTAACCGAAATCACCGAAAACCGCTGACTGTTGCAATTCACCGTAGCAACAGTCGCGTATATAACCCGCGTACTATCAACTTCCGCGGGTTAGTCGCAACAACAGAATACGCGTGTCACGCTTCCCGTCGCACACCCGATTGTAATTCTACCGGCAAGTGTATCAAAGTGTAATAAAGAGAAACAGCAGTTAGTATCCAGTAGTATTTATCATATTATCTCCTACACTCGCACGAGTCTTCTGCGGTCCCGGAGGACGGACCTATTGCACCGACCACGGTGAAACACATCTACAGTGTTTAAGCGCTGTTTTGCATGTTTAAGCCACACTTTTATTGCATTTTCTATGTCATTTTCCGTAGCTGATTTTGATTTTACTAGTATTGCACCTATGAAAATATCAAAAATTACAAATAAATATCCCAGTTAATAAGAAATCATTGCTGCTATGTCAATATAATGTTATTTACCAATATGGTAATGTTTCATAGTATATCATTTTTAATGTTGTATGCATAATTATAATGAACATACTTTTGAACTACTACAATTTGACACTGATTTGGAAGTTTAAGAAATGTGGAAATAATATTATACCACAACGTTGTAAATAACATTGCTCTAATGTTTCTTTAACATTATAATAAATATTTCTTGTAACATAAAATTCATAATAAAAGAAACGTTAATGCCAAAATCAATATAATATATATAAACGTTGCAATAATGTTAATTGAAATATATATTTTATTAACTTTTGTTATTTTATTAACATGTTTTAACTAAAATTTTTATATTTACATGTTAAAATATTGCATTTGTGTTTTTTTGAGTACTGATTATATATGGAATTTTCTTAAGGCATAGACGTGATATGAGCGAATAATTTATGTGTCCTTAATAGTTAATCTTTATTAATAGTTATATTTATAATAATAGTTTTATTTACAAAATTTTTAGCATTTATTTTTTTATAAAGGTTAAAGCTCCGCTAGTTCGATTACGAAAACTACGTTAAAAATACATACGTCACACTTGACGAAATTATAATCTAAAGGTGTGAAAAATTATTTTATAAAGTTAAATTATTTTTGTGACTTTTTTCATTGAAAAAAATTTTTATTGTCATGTAAATTACAAGAATTTTAAAGATATATCGGAACATCCCTATAACCGCAGTTACCGATTACTTAATTAAAAGACATATCATGTCTTAAAATCCGTAACAAGGAACCAACTTTCATGAGTATCACATAACAGTCGAAAACTTGACAAATAGACGCCTTAACGAGCCCGTTATATTCCAGCTAAAATGTAATTTTAAATATGAGAAAACAACGCCACCTTTTCTTTCAATACCACTTTTAAGTAAAAGTATCTATAATATAATTCGGCGGTATCCAAATATCTCTAAAACTGCAGTTACAGGTTATTTAATAAATAGACATAACATAAGATCCATAACAAGAAACAAACTTTTGTGAGAATCATTAAATAGTCGAAATCTCGACAAATAAATGCCTTAACGGGTCCGTTTATATTCCGGCTGAAATGTATTTTATATGCGAGAATGCGACGCCGCCTAGTGGCTATACCTCGTACTTTTCAGTGACTGTTCCGAAATGCTTATTTCACGATTTGAAGTATGCATTGTAATGTTTCTGCTTGTACAAAACGTAAAAAAAAAATAAAAATACATTTTTTATATAAATAAATTATAAGCTTTGTAATAAACATATTTCAAAAATGATCGGTTTAATCGTTGTTGAGATCCGATAATCTCAATAACTCAAAATAAAGAACCGTGTTTTTTGATATTATAATATTAATGCTAACATGTTTTTAATTATTGCTTATTATACTAAATTTATACTACATTTTCCGAGCTTTTATTTAACTTTTTGTTGTTGCAAACTAAACTGATACCGAACTTCAAAACCTTTTTTTTGACAGCTGACGTTTAAAGGCCAAAGTACATACACATTTATACATAACGCATAACGCATATGTATAAAGAATACGATTGGTTCAATTTCTTATGTATTTACTGCTTAATAAAAATGTGTGCTCCCGGCTTTACTATCGTTTAGCACGAAGCGAGCCAATCGAGAGAACCAATCAGCGACGGTTTTAAGCGGCAACAATAAACAGCAACAATAGAATCAATTTTCAGCTAATTAAACGTCACACCAATTTTTTACAGGTTAGAACAAACTATGCGCGCGCGTTATGTTTTAATATAATTTTATTTTTATTTTCTAAAAGATTTCATTTGCATTTTTTTTTTTTAATTTAATTCTGCTTCTTTTTTTACATGTTTTTTATTACGCTTAAATGTTTTTGCTAGAAAGTATAAAATATTATCTTCAGTTCAAATATTTCTAAAATGTATTTAATAAACATAGATAAAAAATGGATAATCAAGAAATTAAGTTAACGTTTAATCTAATTCACACTTGGCATGAACAAATCAGGTGCGTACTTCGTGCATTCTTTTTTTTCAATAGATTTTAATTACAAATTAAATTAAATTTTTATTATTGTTTACGTTTTGATTTCAATTTTACAATTTTGTATTATTATTTTTTTTAAGATGTGTTTTGCATCAAATTTTTTTAACCACATCGGTTGTATTTTATGTTGCACCGTAGCTGGTGCAGGGGGTCCGTCCTCCGGGACTGTCCGTTCAGTCGGAACGTAGAATAAAGTTTTATTAAGGTTCTTACAAAAAACAGCATTGGTTTTAATTTTCTTTTCTTCGTAGCGTACAGTCCTTCGTCGCGATGTTAAATTACGTGCCGCTTGATCGTAACTTACTCACTTGCACGAGCTCAGGAGCTCGTGCATAATAAACGGTTTGTTGTTCTTAGTTAGCAATTGCGGAAGGCATTGACTGGGTGGCCGAATATTTTCCGCTGATATCGCGATGTGGCAAAAATGCTGACTTATCAGATTCGTATGCTCAGCGGATTCTATACGGTTTGGCAATCTACTAAGCCTTAACTTTAAATTGGCGCACGCGGTGTCAGTCACCTGCATTCAGGGGCTCGGGTTAAAACATTTAAAAGAATATTGTAAGTACATCCGACAGTCCGAAGTCTGTACAAGTGGAACGGGAAAAATATGTTGCATTGCACTTTTAAATTTTTTTTCAAAATTATGTAATAAGTTCTTTTTTTATGTAAGATAGAAGGACAATAAAACTTTCAAAAGTTTCTCTGTAAAAGAGTTTTCATGTTTATTATAAATGTTTACAGCTTACAGCTTAATTTACGAATTATACTACCCCTACCTGTAAAAGAGAAACGACACTTAAAGTTGTTATATCGTCCGTTAATTTCTTTGTTCTGGAGCGATTCTTATACACAAGTGCTCATGTCGAGAGCACAACTACTTCTATATTCTTGTGCTTATGCTATCTATACCTATATTATCTGTAGACTCAGCCCGAACTGAGTAAGCGCGAAACGCAATATCGGGTAGGCGAAAGAAATTAATAAGAAGACTAATCTAAACGTAAAAGAACTGGAGAAAGACTGATAGTACTTTACATCTCCCCACCACTGGAGAAAATTTTGAAAACAAAATTTTAAGAAAAGTTAAAACCAAGGAAGAACGTCTATTGGAGCCGGAATTAGTTTTGTTACCTGAAATAGGTTTGATTCTGGTTTTTTTGTGTTCTGTATCAATTTGGTAAATGGTATTTAATAATTTTTCTATTATTTTAAAAAGGCCTATTCTTATTTTATTTAATTTTTTTCTATTTAAACGATTTTCATTTTCTATATATACTAAGTCTCCATTGTTAAATGTAAAGTTTTTTCTATTTTTATCGAATAATATTTTGTTATAATTATGTGAATGTAGTATTTTGTAAAGCGGTTTGTCTGTCTTGTGATAAAGAATTTATATTTTGTTGTAAGTTAAGTTCTTTTGGTAATATTGTAACATTTTTTCCTTCTAGTAGATATAGTGGTTTAAAGCGTGTGATTGTATGTTCAGTTTCATTGTATTTTTTTGTACATTCGTGTGCTATTGTTGTCCATGCAATTTTTTTATTTTTTTTATTTAATGTGCATTTTATTTTGTTGACTAGGATTTGATTTAGCCGTTCATTTAATCCATTAAAAAAAAAAAGATTTCACAGCTGTAAATACGAGTGGTATGTTATTTTTATGTAGGAAATTTTTTTAATTCTTTGGAATTTATTCCAGGGTATTGATCAAATAAAAGTAAATTAATTTTATTATTGTCTGTTACGTTCTTAAGTAGTTTTATGAAATCATGAGCGTTTTGTGTTTTTGATGTAAATATAAACGCATATTGCGTGAAGTGGTCAGTTAGAAGGTGTAAATAAGTTTTTGTAGATCTGGAACCGCCAAAACCACCAAATGTATCCAGTGACATTATTTCAAAAGGTTCTGTGACCGGTCTTAAATGAAACAGTAATCCAAGTTTATCCTGTCCTCTTGTTTTATTTTTTGTACATATTGTGCAGATTTTGCAAACTTTTTTTATATTTTGTAATAAATTTTTAGCCGTATAGAATTTTGTAATTTTGTTTTGTAATTGATTGATTCCTATATGGCAGTATTCTTTATGTACTTTAGTAATTAGTTGTATACTGAATTCTTCAGATAATATAATTTTTTCTTTGTTTTTTATTTTTTTTATAGAATATATTATTTTTTGTATCAATGTATTTTTTAATTGTTGTAGATTTTTGTTATGTTGTTGATCTTTGATAATTGTGTCTAGATTTATAAAATTGACTAGGTTTAAGTTGTTCGTCTTCATTTTGATAAGTTTCTAGTACTAGATTTCTGCTTAAACAATCAGCTTCTAAATTATTTTTTCCTGGAGAATATTGTATAGTGAAATCGTATTGTGACAAGTAAAATGTAAAGTCTCCTAATTCTTCATCCGTTCTTGATTTTATATTTAATTTTTCTAATGGTTTAGGGTCAGAAAAAATTGTAAAGTGTTTTCCTATAAACCAGAATTGCCAATATTTTATAGTTTTTTTTTTTTCTTTCTTTACCAAGTTTTTTTTTTCTTTTTTTACATTACCATGTTATATCATAATCGGAGCGAACCTAGATCTACATTTGTACTGTTCCACATGGGTTTGTAATGTTAACGTTTTATTATCGCGGCGAACCTAGGTCTACGTGTGTACGGTTCTACATGGGTTTATAACGTTTAAAATTTTCTAGCTCTTTTAGGTTCTTGGCGCTATTATTTGATCACATTATTTTTATAAAGAATATTTGATATTGATTGATTTTGGAAAGTCTTTTTGGGGGAGTCTTGGTATTGCTTAAATATAATTTTCTAGTTTCTTTAGGTTCTTGGCGCAATTATTTGATCTTATTAGTTTTATAAAGAGTATTTTATATTAAAATTCACATTTTATGTCTATTTTGGAGAAGTCTTTTTTCTTGTCGTTTTTTTGGAAGAGTCTTTTTTGGGAATTATTTTTTTGAAGAAGTCTTTTTTTGGGAGAAATTTTGGTTTTGGGGGCTTTTTTTAGAGGGGGGGGGGTTCTTTTTTTTGGGGAAATTTTTGTTTAAAGAAGTCTTAGTTTTGGAGGAGTCTTTTTATGGAAAAGTCTCGACTTTACTTACAAAGTTTGTCGAGAATGCTTTTCGCGCGCTTATACTTGGCGCTTTTATATATCTTTTTTTTAAAAAAGGTAATTTTGGGGAAATTTCATTCATTTTGTAGTTTATAATTGTATAAAAAATGAGTTCTAAATGTATAAAAATGAGTATTACAAAATGAGATTTTACAATTAACGCCGCGGGGATGTTATGCGGTCGGTTTATTTAACGCGAAAAGACGGGTGTTAGTCCTTCGAATATGCGAGTTACGCATAGACACGCGTTGAGCACGTGGCCGGTAGATGAGATACGCACAGAATCTATAAATGAGTTTCACGCTTGAGTTAGTCTTTAAATTGATATCTGTCTGTTTAACTGTTCTTAAAAACTCGCACTGAGTTTAAACAATGAGTCACAATTATATTAATTGTGAGCTTACACGCTGCGAGATGTGATGAGCTACTGAGCACGAGGTTCAACACGCCTCGTGCTGCAGGGTGATGTCTTCCAGAAGATTCTTGGCGTGTTGCACACGACGAAAATGATCTGGATGATTTGTACTGGAGACAAGGCGATGAGTTGAACGATGAGTTGAATGATGAGTAGCACGATGAGTAAGAATTGTGGGAGAAGCACACTGCACGTTGTTGCACACGAGGTGATGTTTGGCACGGCTAGATGAACACTGATAAGCCTCGAGCCGGCAACGCCTTCGAGAATCGGAGGCAATTATCAAACGACAGATCGATAGCGATCCGTCGCCGGTGATCAGCCACGAGGTGCTGCCCCCGCGGCGGTGAAATAATTAATTACTAATTTCAAATCTTGAACATTCTGCCTCCATCAGCGACAGGGTTGCTGATTACTCGAGTTCTTCAGGTTGAGATTCTACTTGATGAGACTGCGAGAGAGGCAGAATTGCCAACTTCACCACAGGTTTGATGAGTGTAGTAGTTGTTGTCTTCAAAGTGACAACCCGAGTGAGTCCGTCGTGTCCAAAATGCAGTGCGATGATTCTGGCCAAGGGCCACTTGCATTGTGACAGTCGTTCATTTGTGATGAGGACAAACGCACTAATCTTGATTTCGTTGTTCCGATGATGCCACTTAGTTATTGAACAGTGTCGTTGTAGGTAATGAGATAACCAATGAGTCCAGAAGTATTGCACTTGCTGTTGAGTAAACTGCCACCGTGAGAGCCTTGAGATCGCCAAATCTTTGAGTGATGGCTCGGGCACGGTGATGAGAGCGCTTCCGATGAGAAAGTGGCCTGGTGTGATTGCAGCAAGGTGAGTTGTGTGCCTTCATGAAATGTTTTCCCGTGTGCTGAGTCGATCACAAGATGAGTGAATGGAGAATCGCAGGATGTTTTGCGTCTGGTGGAAGTGATGAATTTTCGAGACGTCCTCCTACATGTAGAAGTCCCTCGGAGTCAATGTAAACGGTGAGTCGATTGAGTACGTGAGTCGTCGGCAACCTTGAGTGTGAGCGGAGTATTTTGATTTCGTGCGAGAAGTGAATATTCTGAGTTGCGCTGATCCAATAATTTCTCGCTTTTTCCAATTCAATTGGTGGAATCACCGAGGTTGAAATCGCGTCACAGGTTCGTCTCAGTCGTGAGATAAACCTGAAACAGAGAGAAGTTATTCTCAATAACTTGTTGAGTGATGAGTACCTGTAGATTAGCGTCCATTGATAATCAGGTTGAGTCGTTCCAACGAATGAAATATCTGGTCGTGCTTCAATCTCGCTATCGTTGCCTGAGAGCGTTGGTTGAGCCGGCCATGAGTCCGGTGATTCCAAAATTTATGGTGGTCCCGTCCACTATAGTGAGTGTTGATGAAGTTGAGTGACAGTCATGCCTCTTGATGCACAATCGGCTGGATTAACCGTTCCGGGAACATATCTCCACTGAGCGTCAGGAGCAAGTTCTTGAATTAATGTCACCTGGTTCCGGACAAAATCTTTCCAGCGAGATGCATGTGATTTGACCCATGTGAGTGTCGTCATTGAGTCCGTCTACATGTGAGATGAGGCTACGTTCACGTTGAGTGTGGCTTGAACGTATTTCATGAGTCTCGCTAATAGCAACGTTGCGGTGAGTTTGAGTCTCGGGATGGTGAGTCTCTTGAGTGGTGCGAGCTTTGTTTTCGAGCAAACAAATGCACTAGTAGGCCTTGTAGACGGTGAGTTTGTGATGACATAAATAACAGCTGTTAAGGCAAGTTGAGATGCATCAGAGAATTTATGAAACTCCACGGTTGAGTCGCTCCAGGTATTAAACCACCGTGAAATTAAGAGTCTGGCCAGTTGAGTAAATTCTTCTTTGATGGTGAGCCATCGAATGAAGATCTGAGATGATAATGGATCGTCCCATCCGATTTTGTGTAGCCAGAGCTCTTGTAATAACATCTTAGCTCGGATGACTACTGGTGAGATGAAACCGAGCGGGTCAAATATCTGAGCCACTTCAGATAACACGAGGCGTTTGGCGAATCGTGAGTGTGACGAGTTTTCTCTGGAAGAGAAGATGAATGTATCTTGTTGCGATGCTCATTTCGATCTTGGTTTTGCAATCGCCAAATAAAATGTTTGTGCCCTGGTCTTGAGATGATGAAATAGAGTTGAGAAGGTCTTCATGAGTGGCATGCTATTGTGCGAATGGAAAACTACCGGCATTGCACAAGCCGATCAGCTAATTTGCAATTTCCTTGAGTTGTTGAGTAGAGTCTGCTCCACCGAACATGTCGCCGACATATCTGCCATGCGTGATGGAAAGCACGGCAAGAGGGAATCGATGTCCTTCGTCCTCAGCAAGTTGCAACAAAGTTCGTACTGCAAGAAAGGGCGTAGCCCTTGTACCATATGTAACGGTGGTGAGTTGAAACGGTGTCTCCTTGAGTTCTTCATCGATCCACAGAATACACTGAAAATTCCAATCTTCTTCATGTACTCTGATTGGTCTAAACATCTTGATAATGTCCGTTGCAAAAGATGTCGATGATGTCGTATCCAGAAGAGCACATCAAGAACGTCAAGTTGTAATTTCGCTCGAGTATGCATGATGTTGTTGAGAGAACGACCCGATGAAGTTTTGCTTAAGCCGTTGAAAACGACTCTGAGTTTGGTCGTTGTGCTCTTTGGTTTGAGTACTCCATGGTGAGGCATATAGTAACACTGGTTACGTTAAGAATTAGCTAGTGCCTTTACCATGTGATTGAGACGTTGATATTCTTCCAGAAATTGTCGATATTGTTGATGATATTCAGGATTTCTTGACAATTTCTTGAGTAAGCGTTAAAGACATCGATGAGCGTTGACGTATGAGTCTCCCAATTTCTTGAGTGATGAACAGAGTGGTATTCTGACGACGTATCGTCCGTCTGAATTTCGTGAGTGAGTCTTCTTAAAATGATCTTCGCATTGCTGCTCTTCTGGCGTGAGTTGTTCAATTGAAGATGTAGGAACTTCTTCTTAAGTCCAGAACTTAGTCAGCAAATCTTGAAGTTCATCTTCTTGTCGTTGAATAATGGCGTGGCATAATGTGAAATGTTTGCTGGATGGTGCGCAAACAGGTCCGAGAACGAGCCACCCGAATATTGAAAGCTGCGCAATTGGCGTCACTGGTGAGTGTCTGATGATGTTTGGCTTGATAACTTGCCCGTAACAATCTGTGCCGATGATGATGTCGACGGACCGTGGTATCAGGAAGTCAGGATCAGCCAGAGTAGCGAGTAGCGAGGGATTTGGGAGTATCCCGCTCTTTAGTACATCGTATTATCAAGGAAGATGGGTTGCACCCGTATCACTATCAGCGGGTGCAACAGTTTCTTCCACGAGACGAAGTACAGCGTGCGATTTTTTGTGAAGGTACGTATTTGTATTTTTTATTTGTATTATTGTATTTATTTAAAGTACTTTACGTATGAAATGCTTATAGGATTTCTCGCGCAATGCCGAAAAAATGTTTTATTCCCGAATCAAATTATGTGGACCGACGAGGCACTTTTTACACCCAACGGTATCTTTAATTAAAAGAATTTTTTATTATGGGCCCACGAAAATCCGTGGGCCGTGCGTCAAGCATCTTTCCAATACTGTTGGAAAATAAATGTATGGGCAGGAATTATTGGGAATAAAATTGTAAGTATTTTTTTTTAATGTAAAAACTCGAATAATAAATATTAAAAATTTATGTTTTAATTAACACTTTTCAGATTGGGCCGTATTTCTTTCCTGAGCGACTCAGTGGAGAAATCTATACTCATTTTCTGGAAAACGAATTGCCGGAAGTACTGGAAGACCTGTCACTAATTACACGACAAAAAATGATATTCCAGCAGGATGGGGCTCCTCTACACTTTTCAAGACGCGCGCGAGAAGTCTTAGATAGAAATTTTGCGGACAGGTGGATGGGACGGAGTGGGCCGATTTCGTGGCCAGCACGTTCTCCGGATATGAACGTGCTGGATTATTTTGTTTGGGGCTACATTAAAGCTTAGATAGAAAACGTGCGTGAGCGTACAAGAGAGGAGGTTCGCGATACTATTATAGCGGCCTTCGGTACAATCACGCCGAATATGGCGCAAAATGCAACACAACAAATTGTTCGGAGGGCCGACCTTTGCTTACAAGCACAAGGTCGGCACTTCGAGCAATTGTTGGGTTGAATTTTCGCGGTGAAGAAGACCTTTTGGGGAAACCACGTAAAAAAAAACGCGCCGAGCTATCTACCTCACTTCAAGGTGGTGTGGAAACGATAGCGGTTCAAATAATTATAAAAAAATTAAAAACGTCTGACTCGGAAAAAATTGATCTTGATCGCGCTTAGTCATTTTATTTTGCTCGCCCGTTGTCGTCTCGTTTCGCTCGCGCATTGCCGCCTCGCCTCACTCGCGTATCGTCGCCTCGCTTTGCTCATGTACCGTCGCCTCGCTTCGCTCATGTATCGTCGCTTTGTCTCACTCGCGTATCGTCGCCTCGCTTCACTCTTTGCGCGCTAACTCCGCCCATTCTCTTCAGAATACTCCCCGGTGCTTGTCTCTCGCTCGCACAGCTCGTAGTTTCCTTGTCCCTCTTACCTATTAATATTTTATTAATTTTCTCGGAAACAAATGAGAATTTTACAAATTGCTATTAAGCTTTTCGATTTTTCTCAACGCGTTCTACCTACCATTAAAAATAAAATACACTGGTCTGGGACACCCTGTATAATAGAATGGGCCCCATTAAACGCTCATTCTCGTGAGACGCACCAAATTAATACTTTTCGTCTCTCCGTTACAATGTTACATTTAACACTTCTAACGTTTTTATAAAATATTGGTCTCAGGCGCACAGCAGCCTTTTGTCGGCGCACAGCAGCCTTCTGTCTACGCACAGCAACCAATATTTAAAACCAACGCCCATTTTTGTGAGACGCACCAAATTAATACTTTTCGTCTCTCCGTTGCAATGTTACATTTGAGACCTGTAACATTTTTATAAAAATAATGGTCTCAGGCGCTCAGCAACCTTTTGTCGGCGCACAGCAGCCTTCTATCTGCGTACAGTAACCAATATTTTAATCATTTCGCAAAATTTCCTATTCAAAGATATTAATATTTTCTCATCCCATCATTGATTTAATCATTACGCAAGGTTTCTTATTCAGAGCTATTGAGATTCTTTTTTTTTAGCAAAATTTTCATAAATGTCTAAACTAACTATCAATCAGATTGTATTTCATTTTTTTATTTAATTTAATAACTTATTGGTCCATGCTTGCAATTTGTTAAATAAATTTATTTTTTATCAATTTTTTGTAAAAAAAATATATAAAGATCTTTAGCACCTCTGGGCCATTGTCTTTTTTTAATTCGCTCATTATCTATTTCAATCCAACTATTAGATTGTCTACAAATACTTCTATAATTTCCTTCTTCAATACTTCAACCATAATAAAATATAGCATTCATAACTTTATATGTTTTTTGAGCTATCAATACTGTAGCCGTTGGAATCTGAGATATATTACATCTACGTATTGCTTTTACAACTTTATCGTTTTTTAACGAAAATATTGCAAAATGAATAATAATTATATCTTTTGTCAACGTTAATTCTTTTTTAAACAGTACACTATTTCCTGTACAATTTTCACAAAACCCGTTATCAGTTTGATACCAATGAGAGTATGTAACATTAAATAAATCTTGTAGATTATAGCTCTGTTTGTTAAAATTAATAATAGGTATCGAAATAAATAAATTATTAGAACTAATTGTTTTTGTATATTGACACGTAACACACCGAATAGTAGAAGTTATTTCATGCTCTACTGACTCTCTTATACACTCGTACCTTGTACACAAAGTTGTTAAAAACTGGATTCCATCTAGTTTTATATTCATCGAAAACGATTCTCCTAAATCTTGTCGAACATCATATGTATTTAAATTACTCATTCCATATTCATACCGATGCATTAACATACGTAGAATATTTGATTTATCACAATTAAGCAGTTGCTTTCTAATAGGACTTAAATGAAATAGACATTGTATAACCGTATTAGCATAACATACAACATTTTCTGTATTTTCAAAACCACGTAAAACCCAAGTAGTATTTATTTGTAACGTTTGATTTTGCTGACCATTTTCTTGAACTGCTTCGATTAGTTTAGATTGTATCCATAGAATATCTTTCACTTTGATACGACGTTCCTTTTGCATAGTAATTATTTCTGCCTCTGGTTTGTACTTATATTTTAGTCGATTGTATTCGTCAATAGCTTTTTCGTCAGCTGTCACTTTGGAAAAATCAAAGTTAATCAAATGCAATCCTTCCACAGTTGTTACTCGAGACAATGCAACGTAAGATTGACCACAATTAAATATAGAATTGCCTACATCAATAACAGCAGTCTGTAAACTCAATCCTTGACTTTTATGAATAGTTGTTCCATAACTCAGACACAGTGAAAATTGTTTTCTTACAACAAATGCTTTATCCACCACTTCAAATTTAACGTTTACTCTTTCTATCAAATATTCTAATCCTGAAGGTAAAAGCAATTTAATTTTTTCCACACAATCAGTAGATATATCTCGTACAACTGAAACTACTGTAGCTATTGTAACGTTCACCAGATCCAAAGTAGCATCGATATTACGCCTTATCATAACTTTTGCTCCAATTTTAATTACAATTTCTTTTGAAAGTCCAGCAGTTTTAGAATTATCATCGTCATTATTCGATAATACTTTTAATACTTTTTTTTTTCAAATATGAAGTACAGTCAATTGTATCTTCAGCAATTAGTAATATTTCTTTCGAATCAATGCGATTTAACATAGCTGTATTAAGAGCGTCACACATATGACGTGTAGCCAATAAACAAACAACGTCCGATGAACAATTATTAATAAAATCACATAGTTCTTGTAATCTGGATTCCAAAGAATTACCTTTGAAAGATATTTTTCTATTTTCAAGGACGACACGATCATACGTTGTCAATGAACCAATACGAATTCTTGATAACAATTGCCTATAAGTATCGTCTTCTTGCTGACGCATATTAATCGTCAATTCATCGTAATGAAATAACGTAGACCACAAATTAATAGCAGTTAAAGAACCAATGCATTTGTTAATTTTATCATTTGATAATTGCGCAAAAATACAATCTTCACGTACAGGAGACAATTGAAGAAAATCGCCAAATAAAAAAATGTGTTTTTTACCGAACCAACCATCTTCAACGTCATTTGTATCAAATATTTCTGTCAATCGAAAATGTATATACATTAAAACCAAATTTGATATCATTGACACTTCATCAATTACAAAGAGAACAACTTCTTTAAGTTCAGTTCGTAAAACTTTTAAAACATGATTAGACAATGGTTTATACTTTGAAGTCTGACCATGTTCAACAGGTAACTGAAGTAATCTGTGAACAGTCAAACCATCAATGTTAAACGCTGCTATACCAGTAGGTGCTGCTAAAGCGGTATCTTTGTTGAGATTATGTTTAATCCAACATTTAATCGTTTTAATTAAAAAACTTTTTCCAGTTCCACCTTCTCCACTAACATATAAACGTAATATCGAATCTTTCGACCTTACCGTATCAATAACTCTATCAAATACTCTTAGTTGATCCGCATTTAATTTTGCTATCATTTCTGAAACATCGATATTATCTATTTTCTCACCAAGATCTCTAAAATCTTGCATCGCTTTACCAGCTTCTATATTTTGAATACCAATCGGATTATCAGGATCATCCTGAGACACATTCTTTTGTTGTAATTCTTCATCAACTTGCTGAACCAACTGTTTTGCATTTTCAAATGCTTTTTGCAATTCTTGTACTTTTTCATGGTATTGCAATGCCTCTGTAAGATGTAATTTTGCTTTTTCAAATGCTTCTGCATAAGTGTCACAATTATCTTTAAGATCGTCTAAATTTCGACATGGTATAAACATAAGCAGTAAAGAAAAGAAGTAATCTTCGGGCTGTGTTTCAACATTGTATTTATAGTGATTAATAAGACATGCACATCGTCGTCGTTTAAGAAAATGTTTACTATCTATTTTATAATATTCAATTAAATTATTCTTTGGCTCCGTTGTCGTGACATCATACCACTTTGCGAACTCGTAAAGAGACACTGATTCCAATTTTTCCACTCTATTTGGATAATAATCATCTACTAAAGCCGGACAAAATAAATCTGTGGATTCTTCATCTAGAGCTTCAATCTCTTTACGACTTTTTAATTTTTTCTGTCGTATACGATTAACGTTCAACCATTTAATAGTTGTATTACGATCAGTTCCATATAAAGGAATACTTATTAATGTATCTGCAGCTTCAAGAGCTCCACATTCCATATTAGTTATAGATCGTAAACCATAATTCCAGAGAACACTGGTCAATGATTTATTTTTATTATTTTTAAAACTCTCAAGATCGAAGTCTGATAACTTACTTTTACCCGCTTTATTTACATACTTAGTAACATACCATGTAAGCAAGGTCGACTTTTCACCAATAAATTGTATATCCATATTTCCTTCCCATGCAGTAAGAAGCACGGGATTATAATCATTAATATCAACTTCATCTTTTGTTCTAGGAAGATCATACAATCTACTTTTATGTTTCAATTGCTTTCTACCTGCTATTACAGTTGCTACATCTCTCATATACAATGTTTCAGTAACAGGTCGTGGAAATCCAAAACGATACCTACGAATAACTTTTCGTCCTACTTTTTTCGATCGTAGACAATAATCATTATGTCTGTGTCGTTGATGTTTATCAACACGACCGTACAATAATGGTGCAATATTTTTATCTGGCTTTTTGCAGCTAATGTATTGCGAAATAAATTTTAAAACTTCTTCTACAGAAGATTCTCCAAAAATTGGTGGATTTTTTATCCAAATTAATAAATGAAAATGTTGTATGCCTCTACTTTGATATTCTCGTCGCCAAAAATAGTGCGTTACTTCTCCGATCGGAAAACCTTTCGAACAAATAAAATCTATCATCGCTCGAAATTTATTATCAAGAAATCTCGACGTTGATACAGGATCTTTAGCAACAAGTACACTAGTACTCAACGAAGAATCTTGCCATCCATTAACTTCACGAATATATTCACCTAAATCGTCTTATAACCATTCACTAAGACTTAACGTTAAGAACTATGTTGCAGGTCCGTAATGTCGAGCCATACAATCTAAATCGCTTCTTGGTCGACGTCAATATTGCTCTGTATTTCGAAGTACGGAAAATATAGTATTTAAATTGGACTCCAACAGTTCTTTCGACATAGCTTCTAAATATTCCGCAGCCGTATAACGGCTTCGTGGATCAATTATATTCATTTTATGATAAATTCCACGACTTAACTGACGAATATTTGCTCTATTTAACAAATAAAATAAGTATTGTTGATTCAGTCTAAATTGTGGATGCTTAGACATCAAACGACATTTAATAAATTCATGTTCTTCAAGTTTGTTTGGTCTTTTTTCATCATATTGTCCATTTTTACCAAATGGATATAAATCTGGAAAACACATCAAATCCAAATTCTTTTCACGATTATCCAAAGGTACATCTTGAATTTTTAACATTTGATACAAAGCAGTTGCAGTTTTATTTTTTTTTTTTCATATAATGGATATATAGTATATTGCTCGTAGTAACTCTCATTGTCATCTTTTTGAGTCAACATAGCCTTGCGCTGGTGTAATTGAACTTCATCATCTGTCATCTTTTGCGTTTGCAAATTGAAATTATTTAAATCATTTTCTTCATTAAATGGAGCTTTTGCATCATTTTTTGTTTCTTGTGCCTGAAATTCTACGTTATTAAGACTTCCTAAATTTAATTGAACATGTGTTATGGGCAGTACAATGCCAGAATATAAAAAGTTATGAACTTTCAACCATTTTAAAGCTTGATATATTTTTTTTAAATCCACTAAATCTTCCCAAATAATTTTTGATTTAGTTGGAATATTTCTAACTAAGATACATAATTCGTGATTTAAATTTATTGGATCAATTTTTGAACATAATTTATTAAAAGTTTCTTCTAAAGGAATTGGTAAATGAAAAGTTGAACCTTTAACTTTTTGTATTTTTTGTCTTTCTGGAATTACCTTATGAAAAACTGTTCCCATTTTAATCACAGTCTGAAAAGCTTTAGCTCTCTGTATAAGTATTTTCTCAAATTCGTTAAGAGAAGATATACACTCCGGTACATCATTTGCGAATAAATTATTTAGAATACAATAAGCAGGCAACAGTCCGCTACGAAATTTCTTATCATAATAATGACATATGTATTCACACATGTATACCGCGTACATGTGTACTGCGTTTTATTGAGGTATGCGATAATGACCCCACGGCAAGGTCTCGGTCGAGTTCGGCACGAGATATCGCTTGTCGTCGTACGGACTCAGAGCGATCTTTGCCTCGGACACGGTGTACACCTCGTGCAATTTCGACCTGATGCACGATTGGTCGCGAGTCAAAGCGATCTTGTCCTCGAAACATCTCACGTAATCGTCGAACGTTATAGTTCGCGCCACGACTCCGCTTTTTACGCCCTTTGCTCTTTAGTGTCTTTTCTACCCTGATCACATACATCTTAGCTCTGAGTCCGACGAACTCTGTGACGATCGCACCGTAACACTTGTCCTTCATTAAGCCGGGTATTTTTTTGTTCACGAGAGGTATACCGTACGCGTTATCGGGCGGATAGTCGCTCGTGTCGAACCTCGCGATATCGCGTTTCATCATCTCGTATACGTCGTCGCACTCGACGCTGTACACGAGACTGTCCGTGTCGGTATACATGACGCTTTATTTGTCTCCGAAAGTCGGTATCATGTACTCGTGATGAAACTCGTACAAGCATACTTTAGATACGTCGAGTATAGACATACCGACGTATATCGGCTTGGCGAATTTCACCTCGAGTTTACGCAATTCCACGGCTACCAAATTTTCCTCAAATACGCTTCTGCTGTGAAAACTCGGTTTGGCGATCATCGCCTCCACACCGCACCGTCCGTCCCACTGCGAGAGCAAGCGAACGTCGACGCGCTTCCGTACGTTCTCCATCGTTTTACCGAACACCGCGTTGTTCATCAGTTTGAACAAATTTTTCTCAAAATCGTTGGTCGCGCGAGTTCGATGTCGCGTGTTGAGCTCGATGTAATCGCGCAATTGAGTGAATGCCGATTGAGTGAATCGCAGCACGCGGTAAACCTTGGTGACGCGAAGACCGTGACGCGTGCACAGCTGCAGATTGCGATAGTGGATGACGTATCGCTTCTTATCACACAGCGTAGCCAAAAGTTTTACATCGTGTTTCGCCCCCGGTGGTTTCTCTCGCGTGGGACAGAACGGCAGATCGGAGTGTGCGTCGTGCACGCTCGCGAGATACTCGAGATCCACCTCGAGAATATAACCCGTGGGCGAGTCCGCGGCGATCGCGTCTACGTCGAGGTTCGCGAGGTCGTTGTCGTCGACCCATTCGAAATCCGCGTACGGTAACGGCTGACACATGGCCCATCCGTACAAGTTATTTACATCGTAATACACAATGTACGACGAAGGTTTCGACGAGTCGTACCCCGACCGCATGTATCTGTTATTGGCTCGCGCGTATCTGTTGGAGCATTGACTTAGACCGCCGCGTATACCGCGTTCGACGAATATCACCATGTCGATGTTGGTCAACAATTCGAAATTTATGCGCGTATGCTTGAGCATCGCATCCCACGTGAAACCGGGTAAGGTGTAGTAATGCGCGGGATCGAGTCCGTAACTCTCGACGCATCTGTCGCGAAAATTTTCAAATACGTCAGCCAATAACAGTACATTAGTCTTGAGGTACAGATCGCTGTACTCGCCCAGAGTTCGAACGGAGAACCGCTGCCATACGGTCTCGGCGTGCGCGTAATCTGTCTCGGTCACCGTGTCACTGGTCAGCGAACTGAAGAATGAGTCGCGCGACGGTAGGCTTGACTCATTCAATTTTTCAACGCTGTTGACGTACTCGTACGGAAATACATCTTTTCGCGTCAGAAGATTGAAATTTTCTTCTAAAAGTGTCGCAAATTCAGCGCGCAAGATTCGCAATTTATCTTTGGCAAGTAGAGACGATAATTTATCGAGGCTAGCGTTCAAAAATTTGTACGAGTCTATAAAGCGCAACTTTATCACAGTTCGCGAGTCCTGTCCCTCAGCCGTATCGTTAACGTGTTTCGTAAAGGAGATATATTTCTCCTTCGTTATCGGCAAGAGATTAATTTTACCCTCGTACGCTGTGGCGATCTCCTTTATAACAAAGTGCGCATCGTAACCCGACAGATTGTGAAATACGACGGGGATGTAACGCGTGTCGCGGTATCGCAGGTTACATTGTAAGTGCGCGGGACCTCTATATCGACCGGTCAAATTACAATGATCGTGCACACGCTTCTCGTCCGCCGCAAATGGATTTTCGCACACGTGGCACAGCGTCGCGTTCTCGTGCACCTCGAGCTGCGCATTCGACAACGTCTTCATCGAGACGACGTTTGAGATTACGGTTTTTCCGCGATGAGTTAATCTCACTGGCCGCTCGACGAATTACTGGACGCAATCGGGTACGCGACGATATTCGTATCTCGAGAGCGACTCGTCGTACGAGCATCGGACGTAGTATCCCACGCTGAATACTTCGTGATGTTGATAATTAAACGTCGTTTGTTCGGGCGATGTTGGTGGATCGATCTTTCGTAGCACGCACTCCAGATCGGCGTATACGATGAACGGCACGCGCTCCTTGTTGTCGTGATTGGAAAAGCTGAGCCATTTATCGTCCTCGCTGGGTAGTCGTATAGCGCAGTCGTTTAAGATTCCGCAATCCATAACGTGAGCCTCGAGCTTCTCGCTCGAACTGAAGTAATGAAGACACCTAAAAATAAAATATTAAAAAAAAAAAATATTTAAAAATAAAAAAATTAATTATATATTCAAAACCATACGTACCGATCACAAATGTGTTTACGATGCTCGCGTCCACTTAGTTGCGAACTGACGAGGCGTGATAGATTACTGATACACGCAAAGTGTCCTACTTCCTGGTTATCGTTGTCATCGTTGTTGTCGCGTTGCACGTACAATAAATTTACGTGTTTCTTTTTCTTCTCATTGCTGAGGCGTATAGATAGAACGTTTATTTCTTTTCCACGTGTCTTTGTGACGTACACGTTGATCGAAATATCATTCAATCGTTCGAGTTTCGCAACGTCTTTAAGAATCGCGGGAAACTGCACACCCTCGACGTTCAGCACCGTTGCGTAATGTGGGTACGATTCCCGATCCATGTGCTGCTTCACGGGATACAGAACCGCCACCACCGACCACGCGAGACACTTGTCGTCCATCGATTTTACGCATATCACTGCTTTTTTAGCGACTATCTTTCGCGACAATGTAACGTGACATTCCGCACGCATCGGATTGTACTTGTTTACGTTGATCAACAAGTTCAAAATTCGCGACAACGCCCATCCGCTGTCGCGCTCCTGAAACTCCTCGAGAGAAGCCAGCGTGGGTTCGATAACATGTAGTCGGTACCACTCGCGTACATCAGTATCTCGAAAGATCTCACAGTTTTTCGTGGTTATACTTTTGTTGGCGCGTTTGTCCCCGGCCGTGAATTCACCGTTGAACGCGGTGTTCACTTTCACGCAATTATTTTTACGCACGATGTCCTGTACGCGCTCGCACACCGCGTTACCGGCGTCCTCCAGGATTCGCAGCGGCTTGATGTAGTTTGCGTTTATTACCACACCCGTTGCGATACGACTTTTGAACGCGTTCTCGATCTCGCGCCACTCGAGTTCACCAGCTGCGTTGTCACCATCACCGTCGGCAGCACTGGTGCTTGCATACTCGCCACCCTGGTGCACGTAACGTCCGTACAAATGTTTCCTGGCACCCAAGAGTCGCGCGATACTCGCCACCGTGGATTGCGCGCACCCGACGGATACGCGCGTTCGCTTGGCGCGACTGCGTTCCTCGAGTCGATTCACTAGGTCGTCACATCTCTCAAGCCACACGAAAAATTCTCCCAGGGTGGTCACGGCGTCAGCCTGCACCAGGAGTTCACGCTCTTCCTCGAGAAAACTTTGATCTATTTTTAAATAATTCTCACACCGATGCTCGCACGTTAATGTTGAAAAAACAACATTAGCAATAAATACAACAAAACAACGACATTAGCAATAAATACAACAAAACAACGACATTAGCAATAAATACAATAAAACAACGAAATTAGCAATAAATACAACAAAACAACGACATTAACGATAAATACAACATTAGCGATAAATACAACATTAGCGATAAATACGACAAAACAACGACATTAGCGATAAATACGACAAACAACGACATTAGCAACGCGAGTACGGAATCGAAGTACATTGCTCACGCAGTCGTGCATACCGGACACATATCGCACGAAATTACAACGAATGTTGCGGCTCTACAGTTCAAGCACCACGTACCATTGAGACTTTCGTAAGATCCTACGACGTGTTTACGAATCTTGAAGACGGAGTCGTTGAAATCGTTTCGCATCAATACCAAACAAGAAGCGCACACGTTGTATCCTCGCCCGTCACCGTAATAAAAATATATGGCACAAAATTTCGTACGCAGATTAATCGCGGTTAAATTTCGTAAATTGATCGTTTTGCGCGTAGTATTTTCAACCGTTTCGTCGTCATCGTCGGTTTCGCAAGCACTATCCACCGACAGGGGATGAACCTCGTCGATTTCTTCACCGATTTCTATTTCTATTTTCTCACCGATTTCTATTCTCACGTCAACGTTCATTATCGTCGATCGCTCAATCACTAGTGAGATTCGCGCGCGTTATTACAAGAGAGGCCTAAGGAATGCTTTATATTCTACCCCTACTCCTGATTAATCATGTGATACATTTTTTACCCTCTCTTAAATTATAATGAGTCATTTAATAATAAGTTTTACTTCGCGGTATTTAAAAATTGCTATCTTATCTCTTTCCGATAAAAAAAATGTACACCCGCTAAATAGCAACTACCCCCGTTTGCAGAGTCTTTGAGTTTAGCCGCATAGTTTTTGTTATCTGAGCAGTCTATTTTTCAATGATGTGGGGGTATTAAAAATCGTTACCTTATCTCTTTCCGAGAAAAGAAATGCACACCTGCTAAATAGCAACTACCTCCGTTTCCAGAGTCTTTGAATTTAGCCGCATAGTCTTTTGTTCTCTTAGCAGTTTATTTTTCAATGATGTGGGGGTAACATGAGTGGCAACGTGAGTGGCAACGTAAGTGACAACGCGAGTGAGAACGATAATTTTTTATCTCTATAAAACAATTTGGATCGAGATGAGTTCTTCAACCGTCGAGCGATCAGTTCCTTGCAACCAAGCATCGGTAACTGATCGTCGCCAAGTACCAATTAAAAAATGTAAGTATCTTTTCTGATATTATTTTTAATATCTTTTTTAAAAAATACCGCTTAATATAAAAAATTTTTTTTTAGATGATTTCCGACATCAATATAAGAAAACTGACCCGCTGGCCGTACGAAGTACGCGTGATACGCGTACAATCACCCACGCTATTTTGGGTGAAGTTAATTAACGGAGAGAAGGCTCATTTGGAGATGCTTGAACAATTGACTGCATTTATGAGGATTGCAGCAGCCAAACTCATGCTGTTACCACATGAACTTACAGTGGGAACCCTCGTTGCTATCCGAGAAGGTTTAAATTGGCAAAGAGAAATCGTCGACGATGTTAGTGCTACGTCGATTACGGTACATCTTCGCGACTGGGCTCGCAGAACCTGTAGACTACCTTATGACTGTTTCCGACTGGAGGAACGATTCTGTGAAATAAAGTGGCAGGCGATACCGTGTGTTCTAGACGGAATCTTGTCTCGGCGAGCCCAGGTGTGGACGGAGCAAGAGATCACGCTCGCTAGAATAATCATGGAAAAAGCGCGGGGGTGGATTACCATCAATGATATTCTCTCTGGCGATGCGGCTCTTGTTTCGTTAATCAGAGTCGGGCAAACAGAAAATGTGCACCCGGTAGATATGTCAACCTTATTTATACACCTGGGTATTGCAAAAAGTTTCATTATGTGGATCGATACACCGGCTGAATGAATTACACCGAAAGGGCCTTAAGTCCGTTCGTATATCCGCTTCTTTAAGCATCATTCATTGTGCATTTACGAACACACATATGGAAGCGAATAGAAACGCAGCATGTGATTTTCAGTCGGTCGCTCGTCAATCGGTCGCTCGCCAGTCGAGGAGTACACATCTCAAAATTGCTTCTATTGTTTTTTATTGCTTCTGTTGTTTTTATTATTGCTTCTGTTGTTTTTATTATTGCTTATATTGTTTTTATTATTACTATTGTCGTTTTTTTTTGCTTGTGTTGTTTTGTGGCTATTGTTGTTTTTTTTTTGGCAAGATTGGATCTAAATTAAAACAGAAAAAAAATTTTTAGCAAGATCTCATTTAAATTATTCCGAAAAAATCACCATGAGTTGCAGAGACTATCTAATGAAAGTGATACTTTTTTCTATGCATGGTCAAGTACCCAAATATCTCTGCACGGTGTGCAAACAATGGAAGGTGCAGATAAATCTATGTAAGTATATTTTAAATAAATTTTATTTATTATTTTTTAATACATTTTATTTTATATTTTTTTAATAATTTCTTTTTTTGTTTCAGACAATGACTAAAACCTCCGGAAAAAAGACGAGGCAAACAGGAAATAGACGGAGAGAGAGGACGACGGAAAAAAATTTTTTAGTTCATAAGTTTAGGTAAAGTTTTATTTTATATTCATTTCATTATTTTATTTTTTTATTATTTTATTTTTATTAGTTTATTTTTATTAGTTTATTTTTATTAGTTTATTTTATATTATATTCATTTTTATTAGTTTATTTTTATATTAGATTTATTTTTATATTAGATTTATATTCTAAAGTAATTACACACATATTTATTAGTTTGTAAGTTTTTGTTTTTAATAATTAAAATGATGTTAATACAAAAATAATAAAATATGTTAAAATATAATATTTATTTTATATCTTAGTTTACTACCTTATATTCTAAAAACGTTTATTAGTGATAAAACAAAATAGAAAAAACTAATGATAAAACATAAAAATTACATTAAAAATTAAAAATTAAAAAATAATACAAGCATAAAAACATAAGCAAAAATACGACATAAGCAAAAACACCACAAGCAAGCAACAAACAATAAACGCAAAAAACGACACAAGCTATAGCAATTGTTCATAATTGGATACAGATCAGCATACCAGGCACACAACAGTTAGAATTTGGTACGGACGCGGAGGCCCTTGGCACTTAAGAGCGCATGTATAACAGTACACGTGCCCGCAACTAGACGCCCCGAAAGTGTCCATCACTATTTCCGAACAACACACAATGCACTCTAGTTTTTCTTGGTGCTCGATATGCCGACGTTGGCAGTCCGTCCTTGTACACCTGTCCGCCTTATAGTCCCCGCAGATGATTGAATTTTGCAGGGTGCGTCCGACTTCATATCGCAATATAGCAGATGATAACCCGGTGGACTCGTAACGAGCCTGCTCCACGCTCGTAACGTGCAAAAATTTGCATTGCGCGTTTGTGCACTTTTTGTTTTGATAATTAAAACAATATCTATAAGTGTACACAAACGCGCAATAGCTATTGGAGCAGCTGCCTCGCTGGAAATCGCGGCATAGCTGTTGTTTTGCTAAAACAGAAAAATAAATATTATAACATAATTTAATAAAAAATTAAATTATTTTATAAATTGTATTATAATACATACCTTGTTCTCCAAAATATGCCATTTTTTTACTTTCTTGGATTTACTTCTGGGATTTTCTCCTAAGACAGAGGATCCTGCAGCTACGGATGTGAGACTGAGAATGAGGCATGGTCACATCGTCGTCGTCGTCGTCCTCGTCAATAAACAAAGAAAATAGACGCCGGGCCAACGAAAACGAAACGTGATACAAAAGATTCAATGATAAAAGACGCCAAAGATTTTTGTCGCATAGGCGTGTAGAAAGAATCGTCCATATCTAACAAAAACATCTTGAAACGATTACTAGAAAAGCACGAACGACACTTGACTAAGAGAAAAACGCAAAAGATTTTTTACAGCGTTTGAAGCCCATAAAAAACGCAAAAGATTTTTGACCACACGGGTATATAGAAAAGAATCTAGCATGTTACGCATCTGGAGACGATAACTAAAGAATGCGAGTGAGAGCGTGAAAGGGTGTGAGCGAGAGCGCGATTGACACTTGAACGCGATAACGAACGAGAAAAATACAAAATGAGAGTGAGAGAGATATAACGCAAACGATACACGGTGTTCAAAAGAAAATTTAACTAATGGGGATTTTTTACTAATTATATATTTTAACGATATTATCTTATACAATCGATATGATGCGAGCAACGACGACGATGACGACGATGATGATTGCAATGAAGACGCCGGTGACGTTGGCTTTACGCAAAATTGTCCCTCTGTAATATTAAAATTTTTTACGGCTACTATTCGTACGAATAAAAATATTTTTTATTTTATTTCTCTTTATACTTACCATTTACGGATTACATGAATTGCACAGCTCTTCGATGATTGTCTTGAGCAAGGAATCAATATCACATGAGCGATTGATAAACACGACATTAGCGATTGATTAAAAAACGATACCCTCTCGGTATAAAACTCCAACGCAACCTCTTAAAATTTTTTCTTATCGTAAGAATAATAAGAAGAGGAAAATACACTCGAGCCCTGGGCCCACAGTTGTACATCCTCATAGTGTCAACTTTTGTTTAATATTATATTTCAAAGCGACATACTACGCATGACAACTGCGAGTCGTAGTTGATGGTGACAAACGCGTGAACGAGAGCGAGAGGGAACGATAAGCGGCGCGAACGGGTGCGAGCGAGAGGGAACGATGGGTGTGCGATATTTTGCGATCTGCCGCCGCCCCGCCGCTCGCCGCCAACGCCTTGACTAAGACTTGCGTAAAAAAATATGTAATATATTGTAACGCATATTCATAAAATAAATATATACTTTTGTAATCGACATGTATTATTTTTTTAATCGCTTCTATTCCATCCTTCATTTTATTATAATTGTGAGGTGTGAGTCCGCCTGGTTCGTATGCAACATACGTATCTGGGTGAGAGAGAAATAAGATAAGAAGGAGGAGCGATTAGCCGGGGGTGTATGTGCAGCGTCACCCGCATTCGAATCGTATGAGCGTGTAAAAGAATTGTTGATAAACAATAGGCGGCGCGAACGGGTGCGAGCGAGTCGTAGTCGATGGTGACAAACGCGTGAACGAGAGCGAGCGAGAGGGAACGATAGGCGGCGCGAACAGGTGCGAGCGAGAGAGAACGATGGGCGCGCGATACTTTGCGATCCGCCGCCGCCCCGCCGCTCGCCGCCGACGCTATGACTAACACTCGCTTGATTAAGACCCCCTATACCCCATTTGAAAAAAAATTCAACCCTTTGAAATTCGCGATGCCGCATGAAAATACCGCGGCGCGATAACGCACTTATCTATTTTAAAAATATCAAATTACGTAATTAAAATATCAAATTTCATAATTTTTATGTTATTGTTATTTTTATAAACAATCTGTTCCGAGAATCGTCGACAAAGGGGCGATTCCTGGAAAAACACCCCTCCTCGCGTGACGTCATTACCCCTCGTCCTAGGTCACACGGACACACTAACATAAATTGGTCCAGACCCGGCCTATACAGGGTGTCCCAGTTGATGTAAAAAAGTTCTTAGTTGTAGGTTGGGCTTCCGAAAATAAGTAGAAGTCTTATACGGTTTTGTAAGTTAGGCGTTAATAACCCATTTAAAGATTTGACGCCCCCCGTGCGAGCAAAAACGCGCTGTTCGAAGCTACCGAGACGTTAGTGGACTTAGAGGTGTGGCTTATCTTATTCTATTCACAAAAAAATGAGTAATCTATGAATCTCTGTAAATAGAGTGGGATGGGCCACACCACCACTCTATTTACAGAGATTCATAGATTACTCATTTCTTTGTGAATAGAGCCACACCTTTAGGTCCACTAACGTCTCGGTAGCTTTCAGCGGCGCGTTCTTACTCGCACAGGGGGCGTCAAATCTTTAAATGTTATTTTCTCGGTTATTAACGCCTAACTTACAAAACCGTATAGGACTTTTTTACTTATTTTCGGAAGCCCAACCTACAACTAAAAACTTTTTTACATCAACTGGGACACCCTGTATACATCTACTGACTAAACGCTTATTGGTCCTCTCGCGATCGCGCGACGATCCTCACGCCTTGATCGCATGATCCTTTACGCTTGATCGCGAAGAAACCACCTGATGTGTTTGTGTCAGGCGATCAAGGAAATTTCCACGCTTTCTCGGGCGCCCGAACGAATATACGTGAATGCACGAACAACATTTATTCTGTATACTTTTTAATTATAATGAGATTTAATTTGTATTACTGTATCATACATAATTATGAAAAAAATTAAAAAATATTTAATTTACAGTTCAAAAATATATGCAATTAATTCATTCAAAAGACATAAAAAACAGAAAATTTGATATTAATTTAAATTAATTCATTAATAGTATTTTAACTGTTCACTTTATCAATTTTGTTGGAGCTTACAATTAGATAGTTTTTGAGCCCATTTCTTCTCCATATCTTTAGTGACCTCAGGCAGAGCAGACACATAAATCTTTTTGCGATTTAACGTGACATAAATTTTTCAGACGTTTTGCTTTGTACTCCTTCAACGTGAAAGTTTTAAGAGCTCCCCACTGTTGCTCGATGTCTGTGCAACTTAAATCGTGTAATTCTTCTTCCTCTATTCTAAAAAAATGTATTATAAATATATTTTTCTTGTAGTGGAGTCGGTGCTTAATACTAAAAATTAAAAAATTAATAAAATTAAAAAAAAATAGCATACACTTAAATGACTAATCTTATCAGGTAAAGAAGAACAGTTACAACATGTTTACATTTTTCAGATTGCCCAGCTATACATTCACACTCGACAGATTGATTTTTTAACAAAAGCGAATCATATTCTTTTTCCAAAAATTACCCACACTTTAACTAAACACGGATGTTGAGTAGTGAGACCTGATGTTCTCAAGACGAGAGCCTTAATGTGTGACACACAGTCTTTTTTTTCTTTCAGTCCCACTGACACAACTAAACCGCTCTCTAATACTTGCTCGCCCTCACGCATTGGATGCACAAATCCTTTAGTTGCATTCATAGAATCCACAACAAAAAGAATTTTTGACATTTCGAGAAATAAAAAATATGAACAATATATGTCCCGATCTAGTCTCACATCTGACTCTGTCTCTGACTCTGATATCTGTCTCATTTACGCTACTTCGAAATCTGGCCACCAGGAGTGCTCGAGAAATTTTTGCGTCGCTAATTACTCGACTTCGACCAAAGTTATTGAGCGCACACGGACACAGCCTTTTATTTTTGTGCTAATGTTGCTTAGTATCAAATCTGTGATCGCTGTTTGTATCACGTCCGGTGCTAGCAGCGCCTGTATTGTACCTACCTGCGTGTTTATATTAAAGAAATTGTTGTTTTATCTATTACACGATCGAATCCTGCAATCCCGATGAGCGCCCCGAACGGAACTCGCTAGGCCAACATTCGGTCCCGTAAAATATAGATCGTTTCTCATGTGACTTCTAAATCAGCAAAATTATGGTAATATATCTATTTACAAATACATATCCATTTTTTTCGCACTTTTTTCGGAAGTAGAAATATTACCAAATAAATGAATAAAATTAATGTAATAATTTGATGTAAAATTAATAATTGATTGAAGTAATTTCAGCGAATAAAAATAACAAGGCTCTAACATTGTGCATAAAATGCATTAAATTGACAGAAAATCTTTGCCATAATCTTTATTTAGATAAAACTTTAATATAAAACTTTTATTAAATAATATTCTAAAATTTTTTGTTGTTGACTCAAGGTAAAAAGCACATCCAAATATTTTGATTTTGATAAAACTATATGTAAGTGTAGGGGTGGATTATAAATAAATGTAAAACATATCTGTAACGGCCCATAAATGTTCGTTTCGTTCACACAACGCGAAAGACTTTCCAACAGATGCTCGATTCTGAATTAAGATCTAGCTAATTTAACGACCTAACAACTGAGACGCCGATTATACGATTCTTTTACGTACGTCTTTATAATTTTCTCGACATATTTTTAGAATTATTTGAAATATCAAAAAATGTTATATACAAAAGTTTTTTTGTAAAAACACTTTTATTTAACGATATTAATAAAATTAAAAAAAAATTATTTTTTACCAATTTAGAAAAAATTTTATTCCAAAAAATAAAAAAAAAATTTTTTGTTAATATAGTTAAATAGAAGTGTTCTTACCATAAAACTTTTGTATAAAACATTTTTCGATATTTCAAATAATTCTTAAGATATGTCGAGAAAATTAAAAAAGCATTTTACCTTTAAAGAATGGTTTCAGTTCTTAAACCCGTTTATGGGCCGTTACGAATATTTTTTTAATTTATCTAATGTTCACTCCTACATGTGTATAAAATTTTATAATTTTCTGAATTTTCCACTTCGCGATGTTTTCTTATAAAATTATCAGATCTCAATAACGGTTAAATTAATCTCTTTCTAAATATTTATGTTCATTATACAGTGATTTATTTATATGAGAAATGTGTTTATTTTATTTTCTACGTATTATACAAACGGAGATATCAGTGATATCACGATGCAATCGTGAAATTAGCGTTTCGGGACAGCTCCGAGAAATACGCGGCGTCGTCACTAGGAGGCGTCGCTCTCTCGCATTTAAAATGCATTTCAGCCAGAATATAAACGGACCCGGTTAGGCACTTAATCGTCGAGTTTTCGAATAGTATATTAAAAAGTTTCTGGTTATTGACCAATTTTTTTTAAAAGAATGTGGGAAGGGGAAATTTTGGTTGAGTGTGGTATATTTTTATAAAATTTTTTTGAGATTTGTAATCGAATAATTATCGGTTTTTTTCAATGTCTTTTTTGGTAGGAGATTGTTTTGGATTTGTTATGGGCGTTTTGTAGAAGAGTTTGAGGCTAATTTTTAGGTCGATTTTGAGAATTATTCCTGCGTAGAAAAATGTTGTTTATATATTCCGTACCAGAGTATATTTTTGTCATTACAAGAATTATGAATTTTTAACAATAAATGTGGTTTTTTAAATGTGGTTCTATTCAGAGCTCACATTTAGAGGCACCTTTAAGAGGTGAGTCACTTTTAGCCTAAATGCGCGCTTTTATCTGGAAAAAGTTATTTACAGCCCACTTTTATAGCACATTTATGTTATCGCTAAGTGTGGTCTACAGCACATTTTACGGCACATTTAGCGAAAATCCAATATGGCGGAACCCATGCGACTTGACAGGTGGACCTGTATCGTGATTGAACTAATTAATAGCGACATTAATTGATTAAATTTATTTAGAAAAAGGATATACGCGAAGTTTTTAGAAGTAAACAAAACTCCATGTAGCAAAATTAATCGTATTGGAACGATTTTAAAAAATTATCAATTTTGATAATGCGCGTATACAAGGTGTCCCGCGAAAAGCGGAAAATCTCTCGGTTGTAGGTAGACATTAGGAATATAATTAGAAAATTTTGGTACCAATTTGTCGAATTCGCGATCTTAACATTGATACGAATTATTATATCGAGCGAATAAGAGCGCGGTCTCTTAGAAGCGGTCCACGTCTAATAGCATTGACTCGTCTCATCTTTTTTGTCGCTTAGCGATTGTTCGATCCCCCCTTCACCCCCATCCATGTTTCCTACCTTCACTAGACCCGCCGAAAAAGAGATCAACCAATCGATAAGCTGGGGCAGAGTCAATGCTATTAGGCATGGACCGCTTCTAAGAAACCGCGCTCTTATTCGCTCGGTTATAAAAATTCGTATCAATGTTAAGATCGCGAATTTAACAAATTGGTATCAAAATTTTCTAATTATATTCTTAATGTCTACTTACAACCGATAGATTTTCCGCTTTTCGCGGGACACCCTGTAATAAAAAGTGCCTTTAATCTATCGTGAATGTCGTAAAAATAATTTCAATCATCTTAAATTTGTTCTCAGTCGCTGCACTGATGTACACTAGTGCTATAAGTTAAAGTAAATCAAATTTTAAGCAAAACTGAGACTCTTCCATAAAAAGACTCTTCCAAAACCAAGACTCCCCCAAACAAAAATTCCCTCCCAAAAAAAGACTTCAAAAACCAAAACTCCCTCAAAAACAAATTCTACAAAAAAAAGAACTCCCCCCCTCAAAAAAAAACTCAAAACTAAAATCTCCCAAAAAAGACTTCCCCAAAAAAAGATTTTCAAAAAAAAAATCCCCCAAAAAGACTTCTGTAAAAAGACTACAAAAAAAGACCCCCAAAATAGAACATAAAATGTGTACAATAATATCAATTATTCTCTATAAAAATAATGAGATCAAATAATTGCGCCAAGAACCTGAAGAAAATAGAAAATTATATATAAGCTAAACCAAGACTCCAAAAAAAAAGACCCTCAAAACCAAGACTCCCTACAAAAAAATTACCTCGAAAAAAACTCCCCAAAAGTTATACTTCCCCAAAGTTGAATATAAAATGTGTACTTTAATATCAAATACTTTATATAAAATTAATGAAATCAAATAGTAGCGCCAAGAACCTGAAGGAACTAGAAAATTTTAAACATTACAAACCTATGTGGAACCGTAAAACGTAGACCTAGGTTTGCCCCGATGATAAAACGTAATTAACATTACAAACCCATGTGGAACCGCAAATATTGATATTTGATATCATTGTACACATTTTATGTTCTATTTTGGGGGTCTTTTTTTTGTAGTCTTTTTATAGGAGTCTTTTTGGGGGATTTTAGTTTTGAGTTTGTTTTTTGAGGGGGGGAGTTTTTTTTTTTGTAGAATTTGTTTTTGGGGGACTTTTAGTTTTTGGAGTCTTTTTTTGGGAGGGAATTTTTGTTTGGGGGAGTCTTGGTTTTGGAGGAGTTTTTTTATGGAAGAGTCTCAGTTTTGCTTAAAAACTTAGTCGAGGATGCTTTTCGCGCGCCTATACTTGGCGCTTTTTTATACCTTTTTTTTAAAAAGGTAATTTTGGGGAGATTTCATTTACATTGTAGTTATAATCAAACAATATTAAATCTAATTTTGGAGGGTAATCAACAGACACGTTAGTATTTCGTGTATCGTATACATGCTGCAAAGATTACCGTGTTATTACGCCATGTCATTTATTCTTAGGTATTGAGATCTTCGGATCTCAACATCAAACCAACAAATCGCTTTTTAAATATGTGGTCCTTTAAAAGTTTGTACATTAAAATTTTGATACTTTTATTGAAAATGTTTGACTTATATAATATAGAATGGGCCCCATCCAATTTAATCATTATGCAAGGTTTCTTATTCAGAGCTATTGAGATTCTTTTTTTTTTTTTAGCAAAGTTTTCATAAATGTCTAAACTATCAATCAAATTTTATTTTATTTTTTTAATTAATTAAATAACTTATTAGTTCATGCATGCAATTTGTTAAATAAATTCATTTTTATCAATTTTTTGGCTTGGAAAAAACGGAGCGTACGGAAAGAACGGAACGTGCAAAGAGAACGGAGCGTGCGAAAAAAACGAAGCGTACGAAAAAAACAAAGAATACGAATAAAATGAATAGCGCAGAGAAAAGAGAACGGATAGCGCGGAAAAAACGGAGCGTACGGATAGAACGAATAGAGAACGGATAGCGCGAAAAAAACGCAGCGTACGGAGCTTACGGATAGAACGAATAGCGCGGAGAAAACAGGGCGTGCGGAAAGAACGGATAGCGCGGAGAAAACAGGGCGTTTGGAGAGAACGGATAGCGCGGAGAAAACAGGGCGTTTGGAGAGAACGGATAGCGCGGAGAAAATAGGGCGTTTGGAGAGAACGGATAGCGCGAAAAGAACGGAGCGTGCGGATAGAACAGATAGAGAACGGATAGCGCGGAGAAAACAGGGCGTGTGTAGAGAAACCTTAACAAGTAACGGGTCACACTTGCCTTAATTAACGGATCACTGCGGATCACTAACCTTACACGTCAAACTCACACGTCAATCATCAACAGAGTCGATAATATTATCAAACAGTCGATAAATCAATCCGCGCCATCTAGTGATGCAAAAACGAAAGAGACATTTTTTAAAACGTGAAAATGACGACGGAGAATCTTAAAAATTTTACTTTTGTAACCAAAATTAATATCGCGATATCTTTATTTATAGACAACGCAGCGAAATAATAAAAGCACTTTTATTATATAAGTCGACCCTAATCTATACAATAAGCCTATTTAGAAAGCGATTGGTTGAGCCGTTATTGAGATCTGGTAATTTACGGATTTCTCAAAACGTCGTCTCGCTTAATAGAAGCACGTCAGTGCCTCGCTGCGCCTAAATTTGGCGCGAGGCACTACCGTGCTTCTTGATATAATTTGTTTTATTCTAACTTACTACACCAGTTACAGCGTGTAGCGACTAAAAATAAATTTTTTAATTACTTTAAACATGTTAACCGTGGATATTATTCACGAAATTAATTATGCGATCAAAGTTCGGGAAGTAAATGTAGTTCGTGATCGTGATCCGCGAGATTTTCGGAATAAAATAAACTCGTTTGAAAGAGTGACGGCAAACGTGACTTATTTTTTTAAACTTAACATTTAAAACTTTTTTTCATGCCAAATAATATTATATGGCTAATATTCATAGTCCTTCCTTATTTTAAAGATTGTTTTAAGTACAGTTTTATTTGGTTTTAAGCCAATTAAAGAATCGTATCATCGTTTTAAGACAGTTTAAAATAATTTTGAAATAAGAAGTAACTATAAATACCAGTTTATGAGATATTAATCCCAGTAAAATTTTAAGACGAGCATACGTATGGTTCCAAAGTTTTAAAGAAGTGAAAGTGATATTTTCTCATAATTCATCACTTTTTACATTTTTACAGGCATTAATATCGACCCATCATTTAAAAAATAAAAAAAAAATCAAGAATTTTTGCCGTCACTCTTTATAATAAACGGAAAGTTTGACAGAAATATTGGTTAATTAAAGAATATGTGCGTTTTTTGATCGCGTTAAAGAAAAAATAATTAACTGGTACACATAAATGTACCTCTATCTTAAAGGCGTCTCTAAATGTGTGCGTAGAATACGAGCGATTTTTTAGCAGCGCACCTCTAAAGTTGGTCACACATTTAAAGGCGCCTTTATAAAAGCGCCTCTAAAAGTGAGCTCAGAATGTGGGCCTATTTCAATTAAACTTTCTAAATTTGGAAATATTTTTTTAATTATCGAAATTTTTGGACTCTAATACGTTTTTCCACATCTCATCTATTTCTAAAAAAGCTAATTCTACTTTTTTTTCATCGTCCAAAATTGTTGGCAGAATTGGCCATTCATATGCTAACCGCAAAATATTATTATAATTTAATCGTTTGGCAATTAATGTTAAATCTTTAATTTTAATTCTACCATCATTAAACAATGCTATTTTCGGATCGAAAAATGACAACTGTTTAAAAAAAGGATCTTTACATGGCAAACGGTTCAACATTTTCTGAACTGCAGTAACATAAAAGTCTAAGCATTTTAATTTTATTTCATGCACGCATTCTACAGTAAAATTTTTTAAAAAGCTTTTACATTCCGGTCCCACATATATTTCGTTCACGGGTTGAATATTATTTTTATCTTTTAAATTTAAGTTAAAAATATCATTTAAAACATTTAATTTTACAAAATTTTGACCAAACTGTTATATTAATTGCCGACTATTTTTATATAATAAATGAATTGGAATATTACGAGACTGAAATAAAGCGTTAAAAGTATTAAAAAAATTTAATGAATATTTTAAAAATAATAAATATGCTTTAATTAAATTATCTTGAAAATAATGTAAAATAGTTTCCGTAGATTTTAATTTATCTTCAACGACCGCTAAAAGAAAATAACTTTTTAAAACGTCCCAGTTTTCGAAAAGTCGACAAACGCATTTTTGAAAACTAAGCCATCTAGTATTAGCAAGTTTTAATACTTTATGTCGATCTACATGAAAAAAATCCTGAAACTGCTAAAATTGCACATCTCTTTGCACTGCCCGAAATATAAGAAGCTACTCCTTTAATTAAATTTTCGCATATGTCCGGTAATTTTTCGCAAGCTCTATTAGCCACAAGTGCCGATGAATGGCAAATACAATTCAAAGTTATTAATTCCGGAATTTCCGATTTTAAATATGTCATAAATGAATTATTACATCCTATCATGACGGATGCATTGTCACACGCTAATCCAATAATATTAGTAATAGGAATTGGACTTTCGTTTCCGATTGCAGAACGAACGGTTGTGTGTCTGAGCGAGTGCATGTAGAAAAAGGTCTTGTGGGAGTAAAATAGTTTCTCAGAGGTAAAGGGTTGGTTTGAGGGAAAGAGGGACGGTTTTTAAGGAGGGCAAGTGAGGGTAAAGAGCAAAGGTAAGAATAAAGGGAAAAATCGGGGAAGGTATAAAGCGGAGTTCTTTTTGAGGTTAGGTTGGCGGTGACGGGGAAAAAACTGTGTGTAAGACAAAGGAAAGGAGGAAAGCAAGGGTAAAGGAGAGAGTAAGAGGTAACAAAGACAAAGGGAAAAGAAATAAAGAAGATTTGGAAAATGAGTGACCAGGAAAAGGAAAGTGTGGAGAGTGGAAGTGAGGAAAGAAAAGAGGAAAAGGGAGAAGAGAAAATAAAGAAGAAAATGGGTAGACCTGCAAAGGTAGAATTGTTAAGAAGGGAAAGGGCCAACAGCTTGCCAATTATGGAAGCGTGGAAGCAAGGGGAGAAAAGGAAGAAAAGGCAGGAGGAAAAAGGAGAAATAGAGGGTTTGGAAGGATTTAGGAAAAGTGTAAAAGTTTATAGATCGCCGGTGAAAGCAACAGAAGAGGGTGGTGAAGGAGGAATAAGCAAGGAAGGTTTTGAAGAGGTGTTAAAGGAGATGAGAAGTGGATTCGCAAGGATCCAAGCGCAGATGGAGGAAGTTAGGGAAATAAAGGTACAAATCAGAAAGGAAATAGAAGATTTGAAGAAAATATGGAAAAAAGAGAAGATAGATTTAGAGAAAAGAATAGATGGGATGGAAAAAAAAATAAGGGAAAAAAAATATGAGGGAGGTAAAATGGAAACATCAGCAGAAATACAGAGAAAGGTTTTAAGCTTGGAAGAAAGAACGAGAATGTTAGAAATGGGAAAAGAAAGAATGGAGAAAAAATAATTTAATAATAAGAGGAATAAAGATAAAAAGTGAAGATAAAAAGGCGTTGAAAGAATAAGTGGGAGAAATATTTGGAACAATAGATGTGAAAGCAAAGATAGAAAATGTAAATAAGATAGGAGGAGTGAATAAAGGAGGTTTTAGTATGGTATGGGTAAAGATGGAAAACTTTAAAGAAAAATTGGAAATACTAAGATGCAAGGGAAAACTAAAGGACAGGACGGAATGGATAGGAGACGATCCTACAGAGTATGAAAGAAAGTGGAATGGCTTGTTAAGACAGAAGCGGATAAACTGAAAAGAGAAGGAAAACAGGTGAAAATAGGATACAAGAAAATATGAGTAAATTAAGAAATGTGGATATGGGATGATTTGAAGGAAGAATTGAGAAAATGGGATGGAGCGAAAGAGTTTGAAAAAGAAAGAAATAAAAGGAAGAGGGTGATAGCAGATAGATTAAATGCAAATTTTTGAAAAGGGGCAGAAGAAGAGAAGGAAATGAGTTGGAAAAAGTGGAGAGAAAAGATGAGGAAGGAGGAAAAGAAAAGGATAAAGAAAAAAACGGAAAAAGGAAAGATAAAAGGAAAAAAGAAAAAGAAAAGGAGAAAAAGGAGAGAGGAAAGGAAAAGGCGGAGATAAAAGATAGAAACGTGAGAATAGTTTTTTGGAACGTGGCAGGAATAGAAAACAAGGATAAAGATTTCTGGAAGAACATGGAGAAATGGGAGGTGATTTATATGTGTGAAACTTGGTTAGAAGAAAAAAAATGGAAGGGGTTAAGAAGCAGACTGTCAAAGGGCTACAAATGGATAAATAAGGGGGCAGAAAAGAAAAATAAGAAGGGGAAGGCAATGGGGGGAATGGTGATGGGATGGAGGGAGGAATTGGAAGGAGAAGGAGAATTAGAGTTTGAAGATAGGAAAGGAATGATAGGAATAAAGATAAAAAGTGGAAAAGTATGGTGGAAAATAGCAGGGGTATATGTAAATGAGGATTTAGAAGACAACAGAGAATATGAGAAATTGGATGGATGAAAAAGAGGAAGGAACGAGATATCTGATAGGGGGAGACTTTAATGTGAGGACGGGAGAAGAGGGCGGGTTATGGGATGATGAAAAAGGAGAAGAAGATAAGGAAGAGAGAAAAAGGAAAACAAAGGATAAAAAAATTACAGGAAAGGGAAAAAAATTTTGTAAAGCTTTGGAAGAAGCAGGATGGGGAATAGTCAATGGTTGTACAAGAGGAGATGAAGAGGGTGAATGGACATATGTAGGGGGAAGAGGAAAAACAGTGATAGACTATGTGATCAGTAACGTGGAATCAAAAGGAGAAATAGTAGAAATGAAGGTGGGGGAGGAAGTGGACTCAGACCACTTACCCTTAATAGTGACGATAAAAAGGGAGGGAGGAAAGAGGAGAAGTTGTAAATATGGTAAGAAAAAGTGCACGAGACTAGATTGGAGTGAGGAGGAGAGGAAAATTTTCAGGGAAAAATATAAAGAAAAAAGAGAGAAAGAAAACACTACGGAAGAAAATTGGAGAAGTTTTAGTAAGGAACTGGAAAAAACAAAGAAAGTAGTTAAAAAGGAAATGAAAAAAGAGGAGGGGAAAAACCAAAAGAATGATGGTGGAATGAGGATTGTAAAAGAAAAAAAGGAGAAGTAAAGGAAGAAATGCAAAAATGGAGGAAGGGAGAAGGGAGTGAGGAGAATTATAAAAAGAAGAAAAGTGAATATAAGAAGCTATGTGAGGAGAAAAAATTGCAAGAAAAGGTGAGATGGGAGAAAGAAATAGAAAAGATTAGAACAGAGGGAGAAGTATGGAAAGTTGTAAACAAAGGAAGAAAAAAAGGAAGGACGTGGAGGAAAAAATAAAGATTGAAGAATGGGACGGATATTTTAACGAAATGTTAGGCGGAGTGCAATGGAGAGCAAGAGAAGAAATAGGAGGAGAGAGAGTAGAAGATAATGAGGAAGATATAAATAGAGAAGAATTTGAGAATGTAATAAGAAGGTTGAAAAAAGGAAAAGCAGCAGGGAGCGATGGTTTAGAAAATGAGATCTGGAAATGGGGGGGGGGAAGTAAAAGAGAAGTTATGGGAGATGTGCAAAAAAGTATGGAGGGAAGAAGGGATGCCGGAGGAATGGAGAGAAGGTGTCGTGGTTCCGGTGTTAAAAAAAGGAAAAGGTGAAAAAGTAGAAGAGTATAGAGGGATAACATTGACACAGACTGCGTACAAAGTGTATGCATCTGTGTTAGCAGAAAGATTAAGAAAGGAAATAGAAGAAAAAGGAATATTACCGCAGAGTCAAGCCGGTTTTAGAAGAGACATGGGGACAGTGGATCAAATATATGTGTTAAATTACCTGCTAAATAAGAAGATAGAGGAAAAGGAAGGAAAAATGGTAATAGCGTTTATAGATATGAGAGCGGCTTTTGACTCTGTAGATAGGAGAAAATTGGTGGAAACAATGAAGAAAAGAGGGATAAGAGAGGGATTAATAAGAAGATGTGAGAAAATATTAATGGAAACGGTGAATAAAGTAAAGGTGAAGGATAAAGAAGGGAAAAGGTTCTGGACGACAAAGGGGGTAAGACAGGGTTGTCCGCTTAGCCCTAGCTTGTTCACACTCTTGTTGGCGGACATAGACGAAGAATAGAAAAAGGAGGATGGGGGGGTATAAGAATAAAAGACAGGAGGGTTTACTCGCTGGCATACGCGGATGACATTGCGCTACTGGCAGAAAATGAGGCAAGGATGAAAGGAATGATTAAAAACATGGAAGAATATGTAAAGGAAAAGGGATTGGAAGTGAATGTAAAGAAAACAAAGATAATGAGGTGTAGAAAGGGGGAAGGGAGATGAAAAACCTAATGGGTATGGAAAGGGGAAGAAATAGAGGAAGTAAAAAGTTTCAAGTATTTGGGATACATAATCATGAGAAATGGAGAGCAGAAAGAGCATGTAAAGGACAGAGTAAAAAGAGCGGCAAGAATAATGAGGCAGGTGTGGAGTATAGGTAAAAAAAAATTTGGAAAAGATTGGAGTAAAAGAATATGGCTATTTGATTAACTGGTATGGTCGGTTATTAATTATGGCGTGGAAATATGGGGATGGAAGGAAAGAGAAGAGGTGGAGGAGATATTACAGGAAAAATACTTGAGATGGGTGCTGGGAGTAAGAATAAGATAAATTGAAAGGTAGAGCAGGGATGAGAGCATGGAAATATGAAAAACGGCTAGAAGAAAAGAAAGGAGGAGTTTTAGCAAAATGGTGCTGGGAAGAAATGAAGGGAAGAGCAAGGGAGGAAAGAAGCAAAGGAAAATGGGAAAAAGAAAAAGAGGAATTTTTTGAAAAATTTGGGTGGTTGGGAAAAGAGGTGGAAGATCTAAGAGAAAGAGGGGAAATAAGGGGGGAATATTTGGTGGAAAAGGATAAAGAATGGCAAAGAGAGGAAAGATGGAAAAAAATAAGAGAGTCAAGGTTTAATAAGTATTATAATAAAGTGAAAGAGGAAGGGATACCAGGATATTTGAAATTGGGGTGAAAGGAAGAAAAATGGCAAAGAGTGGCAAAATTTAGATTAGGGGAGGAAATGAGAGGAAATAAATATTGGGAGGGAGAGGAGAAAAGAAAATGTAAAATTTGTTTGAAGAAGGAAGAAACATGGGAACATATCTGGGAGGAATGTATAGATTGGGGAAACGAGAATAGTTGGGAGGAAATGGTGGAGGAAATTTTGGGAGGGGAAGGAAGGGGGGTTGATTGGTTAGAAACTTTGGAAGAATAAGGGAGGGAAATGGGAGTGAATGAAAGTATGAAAGAGGTTAAAAAAAATAAAGAAATAAAATAAAGAGCGTCGGAAGCGGGGGTCCAAAGGTAGAATTTAAGGTAAAATAAGGCGGAATATAGTAAAGGTATGAATGAAAGTGTGATCTCTCTCTCTCTCTCGACGCGCAAGTAATAGAATAGAAGCGTAAAAAGGCGTAGGATATAAGTTTTATTTTCAGGAATTGTTACAGGAAGAAAGAAGATTATAAAAGTAAAAATAAGTTAGAGATAAGACAAGTTGTAATGCGTAGATATGTAAGGGGGTAATGATAATGAGAAGGAAAAATGTAAAAGAAAAGGAGGAATTTGTTAAGAAAAGGAAAAGGATATAGAAAGGAACGAAAAAGTGGCGGAAAGTATTTTGTTTTTGTTATATAATAAGTATGAAGTTTTAAGATATATTTTATGAGAAAATGTAAAACAAATCTGTGGGATGCGAAAGTCCCGGTGTACCTCTAAGGAGATGAATAAACACCTTTATACATAGTAATAGGAATTTGCTTTGTTTAAAATAAATTTTTAAACGCTTCAAAAATTTTACTCGACGAACAATCTTTTGCGTCTAACGATATTAAATCTAATAATTGAGTACTGATCTTTTTATTTACAGGAGAAAAATATCTAACAAGAACGCACATTATTTTAGTTTCCGAGATATCAGTACTCTCGTCAATTAAAACGGAAAGTTTACGTATTTTTAAATTTTGGATCTGTTTTTCACTTTCGCGTTTGGCAATAATATTTTTAACAATTTTTGAACATTTTTTTCCAGACAGTGAACGGTCTTGCACAATTTTAGAGTCAATACTTATATCTTTTAATAACGGAAACAAATGATCTACAGTGGAAAATGCAACATTATGATCCGCGAAAAAAGCAGCTAATTTAATTTCCGCGCGTTTAACTTTATCTTTATGTGATAAAGTATTATCGTTGCTGATGGCTTTACATTTCCCTGAATTTTCAATATGTTTGACCGTATGTGAGTGATTAATTAAATCAGACTTTCGGCAATTTATACTTTTATTACATATCATGCAAAGCGCTCTATTTTCTGAAGGATGAGGAGCTAACCATCCTTTAAAACTACTGTCATCTAGCTAAGAAGCTTGGAATTCTCTAATTCTACGTTTTTTAATTGCTCCTTTATTACTACAATCCATAATGCCCAAATATATAATTAATAAATATGCTTACCTCTATGAGCTGTATGTTGTATCGCAAGGATTTATTTAACCGATTTAATGGTGCGACTAGATTTAGCGGTAACGCCATAAATTACACCAGACACTACATTACTGGCAATTTAGTTATTTCTACCGCGCATGCGCGAAAATTCTGTTCCGATTCCGATTCCCATCACTAGTTCCGGCTGGTCTCATGCTTTGATTGGTTGCAGTAAATACTTGGCAGTCCGCGTCCTCAGTTAATTGAAGAAACTTCTTTGGATCATTGCACATATGACGCGTGGCTCCGCTGTCCAAACACCATTCATTTGAGTGATGCGCTTCCAAAGAGAGTACGGCCGCTGACATCGCATACTCCACGTTTGCTTTGTATGTCTGTCTTTTTTCGCTTCTGCAATCCGCTGCTCGGTGTCCTACTTTGTCGCATTTAAAACATTTTTCTGAAAACTTTAATTTATTTTTAGAATCCCGCTGGTTTTGCTTAACATATTTATTAATTGATTTAAATTTGTCTTTAGCGATTGATGCGTCGTTTTCCTCTTGAGTGCTGTGTTTGGCATCTCGTTCTTTTTGCCTCGCTTCCTCTTCTATTAGTTCAGACTTCAGAGCTTCTATGTTTGGTCAAGAAGCACGGTAGTGCCTCGCACCAAGTATAGGCGCAGCGCACTACCGTGCCTCTTTTACGTGAGACGAATCGTTGAGAAATCCGTAATGTTCGGATTCTCAACAACGGCTGAACCGATCGCTTTTTAGATAGGCTCATCGTGTAGATAAGGGTCGAATTATATTATAAAAGTGCTTTTTTTTGCTACGTTGTCTACGAACAAAGATATCGCGATGTTAATTTTCTTTATAAGAGTAAAAACATTTTCTTTTTAAGAAACGTCGTCGTCATTATTACTTGACCAAAAAATGCGTCTTTTTTGTTTTTGCACCACTAGATTGTGCGAATTAAGTTATCGACTCTGTTTATTTACTTGTGAGATAGTGATATTATCGACTGTTTATTGATGTGTGATTAATGATCCTGTTATTAGACGGTACAATAAAATCCTTACTAGCTTCGTGTCAAAAAAAGACAGCTGTCAAGGAATTGTTTTGGAGGTTCGGTACATTTACAGTTCGGTACGGTATGTTATTGCGATAGTGATGTTATAGTGATGTTATACGTCTTGCCACGGTATGTATATCTTTATCTTTAACCTAATATAATTAAAATGTTATTATTAATAATAACCTCATATTTCAGAGATGGATTTGGTCAGAGCATTACAATCTTTTGCCACGGGTAAAGTTTTACATTGGACATACAGGTAAATTACTTTAAATACTTATATTATTATCTAAATATTAATTGATATATGATTCTATTAATATAAATGCATCACGATGACTATAAAACATGTTTTTATGTTTGTACATGCAAATGTGAAAAATACATCCCAGGAAATGTATGGATTAATAAATTATGTTGAACTTAGAAGGAAATTACCACGTATTCATAAAAAAGTTCATTTGATGTTGATAATCCGGGGGACCGCGCCTGTTTCAACTGAGATCGCGGCACGGTTGCCGAACTCCGAATGAAATAATCGTGGCCTATGCCACAATGTATTAAATAAAATTATACTTACATTTAATAAAAATACCAAGATTGGACGTTGCTGCTGTTGCGTTTAGAAGCGCCTCAGCCTCGGCTTCGGCCACGTCCACCGCGTCTGTTCCGGCCAGCTCGTTGCCAGCAAGGAGCTGAAAAGAAATATTATATTAGTTATTTGTAAAAACGCTTTGCATAATGAATATACCTACGTCTGTTTAATTTTTCCTCTAATTCCTTAATTCTTTTCATTAAATTTTCTATTGTTGCTTGCTCTTCTTCTTCTTCTAACTCCTGAAAAGAAGATGCATGTCCCGTTTCGTTTAGTTTGATACTTACGATTGTAAGTTAAACTCAGTCACAATTATATTAATCGTGAGATTACACGCTGCGAGATTTGATGAGATACTGAGCACGAGATTTAACACGTTTCGTGCTGCAGGGTGATGTCTTTCAGAAGATTCTTGGCTTGTTGCACACGGCGAGGATAATCTGGATGAGTTGTACTGGAGACAAAGCGATGAGTAGCACGATGAGTAAGAATTCCGAGAGAAGCACACTGCACGTTGTTGCACACGAGGTGATGCTTGGCACAGATGAACGATCACTGAGAAGTTTCGAGCCGGCAACGCTTCCGAGAATCGGAGGCAATTATCGAACGACGGATCGATATCAATCCGTCGCCGACGATCGGCCACGAGGTGCTGCCCCCGCGGCGGTGACATGATTAATTAATAAATTCAAATCTTTGAACACTATTTTAAGTAAAAAATTAAATTTTTAGTACTACTATCCTTATTACTATGCTTATGTATACAATTTAAAGAAGTTAATATGAAGGAAATGTTGCTAAAATTTGTTTTATAATCATACAAAGACATAAGGTATTGTAGTTATTAGGTCGAGTTATAAGTAATTTCCGTTTAATTTTATCAGACATTTATTTTGCTTCTCACGAAATAGCAATCATATTATTTTATTATGTATTTACTATTGTCAAGTGTAACGTTCTTCTGTTTTTTTGGTAGTTTATTAAATTCTTTTTTTTAAAATGAGTTTATAATGATTTATATTATTTCTTAATCGGACTTAATTCAAAATGGGAAATAAAAGAAGTGGGAATTTTGGTTAAGCAATAAAAAGATATAAATTGTCGAACACAGATATATATATATTATTATTTTTTAGTGTTAAATACAAAAACAATATATCTTTTTTTTTTAAATTAGGAATATAATAAAATTAAGAAAAGAAATAACCTTGAGAATATTATAGTGATAAAAATAAAATGTTGTAACCCGTTAACGCACGCTGGTCATTGATCGCCGCGTGCGCTACATTTTTTATACAACTCAGCAGATTGCCAAACCGTTGGAATCTGCTGAGCCTAAGAAGCAGTCTTGTCAACTTTTCGTCATCGCGCGCTATCAGCAGAAGGCAGTAGGGCAAGCGGCCACTTCCTTCAGCTATTTCGCTGACAAGACCGGAATTAATAATATAAAATGCACGAGCTCCGAAGCTCGTGTAAGTCAGTCCGAGAGTACGAGGTAGCGACTCGTAACTCTATCGCCGAAACACACAGGAAGAATAAAACGCAAACTCACATATTAAACGATTGAGAGTTATTATTTATTATTTGCTGTCAACCTCTTACACCGATAAGTGTAAAACCCGGAGAACGGACCCCGTGCACCGCTCCGGTGCAACAAAAATAAAAGCATCTAATTTAACTAAAAAAAAAATGTTTTAAATAAAAATCTTATAATATAAATATATTAAATAAAAAATAAAAATATAAAATAGTTGTAAAAAAATATATATATAAAAACCGGTTTTAACTAAAAAAAAATAATATTTTGTTAGAAATAAGCTCTTCGAATAATCTATATACTATTTGATTTGCGCGCTAAGCGAAGGCGCTCATGCCGCTTATACGTTTTTGTTTTGTTTTTCCTTCTTCTTTTACTTTTGTCTTTTCTATTCTTTTCATTCGGTCACCATGTATCGTACGCACCACGTGCATCACTCGCACTGTTTATAATAAAGTATATATTAATTTGTGATCAGTGTTATATGTCTGCAATCCTATTTCTATCACATTTCAAATAAAAATCTTTTTAAACTAAGAGTACTTAATGTAATATATAAATATAAAATAATGTAATTTATGGTAGTATCAGTCGGTCTCTAAATATTCTTCAACATATATTTATTAATATTTAATTACAATTTTTGTGTTTGCTATATTTTAGGCGGCGCCCCTTTGGTTGGGCGCCTTTCAAAATGCCGAGGACTTTTATTTGCCCTGTCGGTGTTCGCAAAAGCTTATGTGAGGTTCAGTGAAGGTGACCAAGATTGGTCCCCACTTGTCGTCGCCCGGATACTTTAGTGGGAAGCTCTCTTCTTCTTCCGTCTGCGTTGTTTGATGTCGTCGGAAGATTTCTGCTTGGGTTCCAGTCTTAGCAGTTGATGTCTTTGCCTGGGTTCCAGTCTCAGCCGTAGAAATCTCTGCCTGGGTTCCAGTCTCTATCTCCAGTAGCGTTCTTGGAGGTGATTTTTCAATTGGGATGAGCCTCCAAGGTTGAATTCCTTCGTCAAGTTTCCTTCTTAGCAGGATTTTTATTCTTCCAATGAAGTTCTCGATGCTCAGTATCTTCGGTTGGATCAGAAGATTTTTCTTGTCGCTCTCTGGTGATGGTAGGTACGAAGGCAGGAGTAATGACCCTCTTAGTCCGCTTCCCTCGTCTTACTTTTTTGTAAGAGCGCTCGTTCATTTAGAGAGAGTTAGGTCACTTTTGCCTCGGGTACTTCTGTCTGTCAGCGCACACCTTGGCGGGTTAAAACAATAGGCTTTTGATTACTTAAGAGCAGATCGTTGGCGGATTTGACCGGCCAACTGGTCAAGTATATGACCAGTTGGCTGGTCATTTTTACTCCCGAGAATTGAATTTGCCTCTAAACCACCTAGCGGAGTGGAGGCAAACTCTTCTCATTGATAGCTCAAGCTGTCGCGGGTGACAGGTTAATAGGTTAGCTTTTGCTGTAGTAGACGACGCATTATGCTGCATTCACAAAATGCGTCGACCGTTACATAATTAAAAAAAAAAAAAATAGTATAACATAAAATTAACATTTAATGAAAGTGAATAATGTGACGAAACTGTCCTCCTTCTCCTCTTCCTTCTCTTACCCCTCGGCCCCACCCGTAATTTTCATAGCTTTCCCATCTTTCCTACGTGTTTTTAAAATTTCCTCTTCCTCTTCCTCTTCCTCTTCTTCTTCCTCTTCCTCTTTCTCTTTCTCTTTCTCTTTCTCTTCCTCTTCCTCTTCCTCTTTCTTTTCCTCTTCCTCTTCTTCTTTCTCGTTCACGTTCTTTTGTCATTTCCCAATATCTGTAACAAAAAGAATAATAAAATCGTTAATATTTAATGAAAAAACGTACTTTAAATTTTATTATACGAATAACTTTTTTTCATTTTCCACGCTTTATTATTACTATTACAAAATAAATTGTACTTACTTCTTAGCTCGATTTTTCTGGTTTTGTCCTCCCTTTTTTCCTCTCCTTTTATTTTCTTTTTCGTTCTCGTCATTTGAGTTAGAAGAATCTATTTCCATTATTTGATCCTCTTGGTGCTTTTTTTTACAGTTGCAGCATTCTTTCAATCTGAAACAAATTATAATATTAATATTATGTATGTGCAGCTGGTACACTTAATATAATTTTCTTATTAATTTTTAATCATATTAAAAAATTAAGAAATACATACTTTGAAGCACTCCTGCTTTGTTTTTCTCTTCTTTGCTCCTCCTTTTTCTCTCTTCGTTTCTTTTCTCTCTGCCATTTCCTTATTTTCTCTTCTTCTTCTGTCTTTTTCTTTCTCCTTACGTCTGTTGTCTTCTCGCCTTCTCTCCTCTTTTTGCCCGTCTTTCCTAGTATTCATGATTCTAAAATTGCGTAATTTATATTAATAAACATATAACTATCAACAACAACACATCTTGAAAAACAATTCATTTTTTAATTAATTCTTCAATTTTTATCGCGAACACCCATCATCTCTTAATTTTTCACAAACAATCTTACGCTCAACGTGCACTAAGAATGTACTCAAAAAGCGTTCCTCGCGGGTAAAGATATTATTATTATAAATACGAAACGAAAGTAACGACGAACGAATGCGAATTTTTCTAACTGATCACACTGCAATTAATAATTACGAAACGCGCAAACATTGTCTATTGTAATATACTATTGATTAAACGCGAATATTAATTCGTTGTAACACGGAACGTCACTAACCTATTTTCTCACGTCGGCTGCTGTTCTGAACACTGTCAAAAACAGTACTAAGACTGCGAACGTTTTTACTGTTACCATGGGCGAAAAGGAGAAGAGCGCGTAAGAGGAACATAGAAGTCGGCAGCGATCGCTGTGGCGGTTTATCTGATTGATTCTCGACGAGCCGACACGTAAACGAAAGAAAATCGCCAAAACTTTTAGAGTCTTTGTTATGTTCCACTTACGGCCGTGCCGATTTTATTCGCGAATTAATTCTCTTTTTCCAATAATTAACCGTAAACTTAAACTGCCGTTATGCGCAGGGGCTAGCTCATCCGAACGGAAAGGGGCGGGGTATAACGGGCGAAATTCTCGGACAGACGGAAACGACGGCACAAAATAATTTGTACGCGAACAAGGCGATAAACAATATATAGTCCGTTTATTAAGCTCAACGAAACAGAACGAATATGACAAATAACAAAAAAAAGTAACAAAAATTAATGTAATCGGAAGAGTGCTCAATCTTCGCGCGATCGCCTAGATCGCATTCTCGGCTTTGAACAAACATTCAATCGCGAACGAGTATCTCACTTAGAACTCGTTTTTCCGTACTTCTCGCGTCGGCCCTGACTGTTGTGGCGCCGGCCACGCGCCTCTCGTGCAAGCGGCGTGTTTTCGCGGGACGTCGCAACACCAAAGAATCTACGCGTAAAGAATGTACGGTTGCCTGTCGTTAACAAAGTCGCGAACGCGAATTCTTACCCCGGCCACTGCCGAGGGCTCTCCGTGTGGTCGTGGACAATCAAATCCGTCGGAAGGCAGTCGCCAATACATGCAACTTATCGCTGTCCCGTTTTTCCCCGCGGGATTTGGCGGCGTTATCCAGACGCCCGTCGAAAGCTACTTATCCGCCCGAGATTCTTGCCCCGCGGCACGTTTCACTAAGAGATCTACCGGGCCCGGGTGCCCGTTCCGAGTGGCCGGGTATCGTCCGAATACGTTGCCGCCTTTCCGAGAAGCGGGAGGCTTTACAAAAATATTAACGCCGCAAAGCGGGTGAAAGATCCTTACCGATAACTGCTCTTCCTGTCACGGACTCGTCCTCGCTCTTTCTCTTGCGCTAGTGGCCGCTTCCACACAGAGTACTCCTCTCACTTGCTCCCGCTATCGCTCGCTATCGCTTAGGTCGACCGCTCAGTTCGCTTGCCCACACGGAAGAGAGCGAGGCCCGCGCGAAATTTCGGCTCGAGGCCTGGCGTATCCCCACCCCAAGGTCTCGCGGATTTTTCCGCGCGCGAAGTCGCCGATTTTTCGCGGACGCGGCAGCCCTCGCGGGGCCCTATCGGTAACTAATAGGTTGGTGCGGATTTTGGATGGTTCTCTTCAAGGCCTCCGTTATCCTTCCGTAGTCGACTTTCAGAGACGAGGTGCTTTGATCGGACGCATCCTCAGGTGTTCTCGGGATGAGTGGCCTCCCATCCTCGGCTTGCATGATGTCTCTTTATCCGGGCGTCAGTTATTATTTCCGCGGTTCCCGTTACTTTCACTTCCCCCGCACGGTATGGCTGGCCCGTAGCCTCGGCGACATACGATAGCAACAAGAAGCATAACCACGACCGTCAAATTTTATTGCTCGGGCACGGAAAAAGAATTCCGGAAGCGTTCTTGCGACCCTTCATCCCTCTCTTTCCGGCGGTTCGTCCGGCGCCGCTGCGCCCTGTAACAGCCGCGGGGAGCTGCGACAAGGCAGCGAAAGCCGCCATGTCACAATGTATATTAATAAGAATTACGCATTTTTAGAAACATGAGTGCGAAGAACGGCGAAGAGCAAGGAAAGGAGAAAAGTCGAGAGAAAGAAAGAAGTAAAGAGAGAGAGAGGAAGGAGAGAGCAGAAGAAGAGAGAATAAGAAAGCGGCAACGGGAAAGAAAAGAAAGAGAGGAAGAGGAGGAGCGAAGGAGGAGAGAAAAAAGAAGCAGAAGTGCTTCAAAGTATGTATTTCTTATATTTTTAATATGATTAGATAAAAATTAAAAAGAAAATTACACTAAGTGTACCAGCTGCACATACATAATATTAATGTCAAAATTTGATTCAGATGTAAAGAATGTAAGTGTTACAAAAAAACCAGGAGAAGGAGAAAGCTATGGAAATCGATTTTTCTGATAATTTGAGCGAGAAAGAAAATAAAAATAGAGGAAAAAGGGGCGGAAAGAATCAAAAACACCAAACTAAGAAGTAAGTACAATTTCTTTTGTAATAGTAATAATAAAGTGTGGAAAATGAGAAAAAGTTATTCCTATAATAAAATTGAAAGTACGTTTTTTCATTAAATATTAACGATTATATTATTCTTTTCGTTACAGATATTGGGAGATGGTAAGGGGACGTGGGCAAGGAAGAAGAAGAAGAAGAGGTAAAGGAAGACAATATTTAAGAAATTTGTGGGAGACGTGGGAGCATTACGAAAATTATGGATGGGGCCGAGGAGGAAGAGGAGGAGGAGGAGGAGAGAAATGATTTGGACACGTCATACATATATATTTAAATTTAACCAATTAATACTGTATGTTTAAATTTATATTTTATCTTGTATTTTTAGTATTTTGTTTTTGTTTGTTTAATATTTTAAGGAATTTTTATTTTTGCATATATTTTATTTTTTATTTTTAATTTTGTAAGTTTTTTTATTTATTTTATTATATATTTGTAGTTTTTTAAGATTCCGATTTTTTTTATTTATTTTATTATATATTTGTACTTTTTTAAGATTTCTATTTTTTTTATTTCTTTCATTATGTATTTGTAGTTTACTAAGATTTCAATTTTTTTCCACTTATTTTATTATGTATTTCATTAATTTTATTATGTATTATGTATTTGTATTGTATTCAATTTTTTCATTTATTTTATTATGTTGTTTTTAGTGCAATAAAGTAATTATATTTTTCTTTCTTTTATAAGTCCTTTTGTTTTGTTTTTAAAATACTCATATTTGGTCGATTACTCTTACAAACGTAATTGTTTCAATTTTAATTACAGACATCAAACGCTTGAAATACGCACAAGAAACTACTTGGCAACGAGATATTTTTGATATATAATAAAAAGTTTAGTTAGTTAATTGGTTTTTCTGGATTAATGCGCATTAACTAATTATTATATTCCAGATTACTAAATTATTATTTAAAAATATTTAAAGTTGCCCGTAAGGGCAGATATTACAATATCTGCCAGAACATATTAGAAGTGGTTGCTAGTAAGGACAGACAAGGCCAGTTTGTCAGAGCTTGTTTTCAATAATCATTAAAGGCAGTCATTTAAAATATTGCCAGGATTCTGATAAAAGCATTTAGTTGCTATTAAAGAAAAAAAGAAATTTTTTTGTGTATCAATATTGAAGAAGGAATATACTCGAGAAATTGGAAACATTTTTTAAAATTCTAAGACAAACAGCTTATACTTATTTCTTCATAAAGTAATGCAATTTATTAATTATTAATTTACATATATTATAATTATTGTGCTGAGTCATTCTTTTATTGTTAATTTCTTTTTAATTATAATTTTAAAACAAAAATTAGATATATATATATATATATTGTCACGACATCTTCCCTCGTCCGCGAGGGAGAAAGTCGCGATCAAAAAGAGACGGCCGTGCACGGACGAAAACCCGTGCACCGTCGTGACACGAGGGGAAGGGAGGGAGGAGGGGTCGCGGTGCCTCGGCCGTATTCCGGCGCGGGACGGTGGGATCTTACGCGAATACAATTTTGGGCGCCAGGCACGGGCTCAGCCGCGCCGATTGGTATCGTGGATCGGTTATCCGTTCCTCGACAATTCGTACCGAACTCGAACCGCCGTCACGCGCGGGGGCTAGCTCATCCGAACAGAGAGGGGCGGGGTATCACAGACGGAATTTCTCGGACTAACGGAAACGACAACACCAAATAATAAGTACGCGAACAAAGCGAATACAATTTTCAGTCCGTTTATTAACACGCAACGGAACGAGACAAATATGACGAGTAACAAACAAATAACAAAATTTTCATAATCGTACGCGGGCTCGATCTTGGTGCGATCACCTAGATCGCGGTTTTAGTTCGAACCTCTATTAGATTGTCACGAGGGTCCCCCGTGAACCTTGTCCTCCCAATCTATCGCGTCGGCCCTGACTATTTTGGTTGCCGGCCACGCGTCTCCCTTGCACGCGGCGTGCCTTCACAGGACACCACAACACGAAAGAATATACGCGAAAGCTCGCCTGTCGTTAACGAAATCGCGGGATTTCGGTTTCCGACCTCGGCCGCTGCCGAGGGCTCTCCGTGCGGACGCAGTGTACGACAGCCTCTCAAATCATTACAATACTTAGTGCGAATAAATCGGGTCGGCGTCTCCCGCGGGGCCCAGCTACCGGCCTTCAGACGCCCGTCGATTGCCACTTTCTAACGTTAAGTCCTAGCCTCGCGACAAAGATTTACCGAGGAAAACTAACAGGCCCGCGTGCCCGTTCTATGTGGCCGGGTATCGTCTAAAGCCGCGTCGGTCTCCCCGGGAGGCAGAGGGCCGTACAATATAACAGTTCCGCAGTGCGGGTGGAAGATCTCACCGATAACATTTCACCTGGGCTTCTCGCGATCTCCCCTCGGTCTCGTCCTCGCTCGCTCGCACTCTCCCTCGCTCTCACTCCTATCGTCTCCCCTAGCTCGGTCTCGCTTTCGCTCGCTCGCTCCTCTCTCGATCGCTTTGGCTATCGCCCGCCTCGGTTGCCGGTCTACACGGAAGAGAGCGAGGACCGCGCGAATTTTCGGCACGAGGCCCGGCGTATCCCCACTCTCGCGTCTCGCGGATTTTTCCGCGCGCCACGCCGCCGATTTCCCGCGAGAGCCGCTGCCCTCACAGGGCCCTATTGGTACTAATAGGTTGGCGCGAGCTTCGGATCATCCGCGGTCGTGTTAATTTCCTCGCAGGTCCCTTCCGGCCCCGAGATGCGTAGGCGGCGGGTTTTCTCCAAAACCCTCGAAATGGGTGGCCTCCCATCCCGGGCCCGTATCTGGTCATCTTCTAGTTCGGACGCTTGCGCCTCCGCGTATAATCCGCTTCGCTCGCTCTCTCCTTGGCCGGGACAACCCCCAGTCTCGGCGACATACGGTAGCAATGCAAAATCGCGATCGTTAATTTTTTTGTTTCTCAATTAAAGATAAAACCCCCCCCCGGAGATTTCCGCAGCCCCTCCTCGCTTTCCTCTTTATCGCAAATTTTCGCGGCGCCGCTACGCCTTTGTGACGGTCGCGGGGAGCTGCGACGAAGCAGCGGAAGCCGCCACGTCACAATATATATATGTATATATATATATATATTTTTGTCGTTCGGTACATAACGGGACCGGTATACATATTGTATACGTTGATATACATTGATATACATCGACTTCTAGACGAAAGTTTTTAAATAATTTTTTATATATATAATTAAAATACAATTATATGTACAAATTTTGTTTTTTTATCTAGTGTTACTTATGAGTACCATTAAAAAATGTATTAAAAACTCGTCAAACATCGTATACATGTAGTAAAACGCAGTATACATAGATTTAAAACGACCATAACCATTATATTTTATAATTAGTTATAATTTGTACATAATATATTCAAAATTATATTGAAAAAAAAAAATTTTTATACATTGTAACTTAATGGGACTAAAATACATTTTAAATATTTATTATATTGTTTTAATATGTAAAGGACATAATCATACTCATTAAATAAAAATGAAATCGATTCATGGTGTAAATTTGGGCAAAAATTTATTTTTAAAGTCAAAATATTTATTAAATCGTAAACTTAAAATTAATTTTCCGGTCCCAATTTACACCAATACGTCGCAAATAACGGAACTCGCATGTGACGTTACATCGTATTAAAAATTATAAACTGTGTCGTAACGTCACATGCGAAGTCCGTTGTCTGCGACGTATTGGTAGAAATCAAGAAAACAAAACTTGAAATCCCTTTTTCAAAAATCTCGATGTTGTAAATGAGCACGTAGTTGCAAGTGCACAAATTAACGCATACACTAGTTTTGTTTCGGTTAAAAAAATTTTAATTTCCAATCGTTTCGAGTTGTCATTTTGATTGAAACAAAGTGCAAAGTGTAACAGTATGTTCATGTAGAGTTGACGGTAAAATGTTTGTATTAAACATTATGTATGCCGAATAGCTCGTGACGGCTTGAGATTGACATAATGAAAATGTTGTAGTCACGCAAATCGTATATTTTTATAAGATCTGAGAGCATTTAAGTCACATTTGACCGGTACCGACATTTGTCGTTACATCTAAGTAACGTGTCCCAGAATGTGACTATACGTTGATGATTTAATTTATAAACTGTGTGTTAATGTCACATATTGGGACTCTTTAGTTAGATGTAACGAGAAATATCGGTACCGGTTAAATATGACTTAAATATTTTACAAATATTTTCCGATTATTTTAAAAATATGCGACTTGCATGACTACATCATTCTCACTATGTACAATTTAAATTGCCACCAGCTTTACAGCATATATAACGTTTTATAGAATCCTTTTAGATTCAACACTACATGCTCATACGGTTACACTACGTTTTTAATCAAAATGACATCTCGAAACGTTTGACAAGTTAATTCTTTAATCACGAATATGAATCAAATGTGTGCCTTAATACGTGTAATTCAAACTACGTACTTATTTACAGCGTTGATATTACTCAAAAAGCTGATTAATTAAGATTTGTTTTTCGGTCCTGATTTCTATCAATACGTCGCAGATAACGGAACTCGCATGTGACGTTACATCGTTTTAAAACTTATAAACTGTGTCGTAACGTCACATGCGAAGTCCGTTGTCTGCAACGTATTGGTAGAAATCAAGGCCGGAAAACAAAACTTTAAATCTCTTTTTCAGGAATCTCGATGCTGTAAATGAGCACGTAGTTGCGAGTGCACAAATAAACGCATACACTAGTTTTGTTTCGGTCCTAAAGATTTTAATTTCTAATCGTTTTGAGTTGTCATTTTGATTGAAACAAAGTGTAATAGTATGTTCATGTAGAGTTGACGGTAAAATGTTTGTATTAAACATTATGTATGCCGAATAGCTCGTGACGGCTTGAGATTTACATAATAAAAATGTTGTAGTCACGCAGATCGTATATTTTTACAATATCTGAGAGCATTTAAGTCACATTTGACCGGTACCGACATTTGTCGTTACATCTAAGTAACGTGTCCCAGAATGTGACGTTACCTTGATGATTTAATTTATAAACTGTGTGCTAACGTCACATACTGGGACTCTGTACTTAGATGTAACGACAAATATCGGTACCGGTTAAATATGATTTTGAATATTTTACAAATATTTTCCAATTATTCTAAAAATATGCGACTTGCATGGCTACATCATTTTTACTATGTAAAATTAAAATCGCCACAAGCTTTTCAACATATATAACGTTTTATGAAATCATTTTAGCTTCAACACTACATGCTCATACGGTTACACTACGTTTACAATCAAAATGACATCTCGAAACATTTGACTCGAAACATTATATATATATATATATATATATATATATATATATATATATATATATATATATATATATATTTAATCATATTCGTGTAAAACTAAGAACGATCGACATGCATTGTGTTAAAACCAAGAGAGCGATCTGTATACATTCTATTTTCGAAAACGTAAAACTATATTTTATTTACGTAAAACAGAGAAAATGAATCGATATGCATTATGTCAAAACTGAAAGAACCAAAAACTTGATTTCATTTACATAAAACCGAAAGAATGATCAATACAAATTCACGTTAAACCAAAAGAATAACAAATATTATATACATTAAGACTTGCTATCATAAATTTATGTATTTAAACGTTTAACAATAGCCACGCGTAAAATAGTGCAAAACTTGCAAACGGAGTCAAGTATCGAAATTGAAACTTTGCCAAATTCGCGCTAGATCACTTAACATGAAATATATTTTATGTTATAAATAATATAGATTTGTTGTAAAAAAGATTTACTGCAAGAAGATTGTAACTTTATTTAAAGAAAATATAATTCTCAAATTAATGTGGAATAATAAAAATTTAATTACAATTTTCTTGTTTAAAATATATCACTCGATTTTAATTTATCATTCAATTTGAAATTGATTAAAATAGAAACGCGCAATTGTCTCCATCTTTAAAGTGTCATACATATTATTAGCTATAGATTAATGAGACATTCTCACAATTTTTTATGTCTCCATTTCGTCATTTTGTTGATATATTTTATTCAAAAAAAAATATTCAATCCATTTACGTTTACGCGTATTATTTTTTAGCTACTTTGGATTTGTATTTATCACATAATTGACTTAATAATGTATTATTGTCATTGATAATTTAATCCCTCAATAACGTATCTTATAATTATTAGAAGAGGCAAAACTTTTAATATTTTAAAACTTACAATTTATTTCTTCTTCTCTCCTTTCTTTCAATCCTTTTTTTTCTTTCTTTCCTTTCTTTCTATGTCATAAGTATTGATTAATTTTTGCGCCACGTACTTGAAATTGATTGAAATAGAAACGCGCAATTGTCTCCATCTTTAAAATGTCGTGCATATTATTAGCATGAGATTAATGAGACATTCTCACAATAAAGAGAAATAATAAAAAAAAATAAAAATAAAAAATAAATAAAAAAAAACTTAATCCATTTACGTTTACGCGTAATAATTTTAAGTTACTTTGGATTTGTATTTATCATATAATTAACTTAATAATGTATCATTATCATCGATAATCATTGCAATCGACATGTTAGTGATGCATTATACGCTGAAAATTGATTTCCAATATTAACGATCAAAGACACTATTTAAACGTTTAACGATAGCCACGCGTAAAATAATATAAAACTTGTAAACGGAGTCAAGTATCGAAATCGAAACTTTGCCAAATTCGCGTTAGCGTCACGCACGGTTGAAGAGAACTTAGAGACATTGAGGGAAGCCTTGATTCTGCTTAAACAGCATCGTTTAGAGTTAAACTATGATAAATGCCAGTTTTTAAGAGAAGAAGTGCAATACTTAGGTTACGTAATTAACAGGAACGAAATGTCTCTGAGTCCTCGCCACACCGAGGCAATCGACCGGTTTCCGCATCCGCGATCCGCACACGAGGTCTAACGCTTTTTAGGATTAGCAAGTTACTTTTGTAGGTTTATAAAAAATTTCGCGATTAAAGCCAAATCACTCTATCATTTGTTAAAAAAGAATACAACATTTGAATTTGACGACAAATGTAATAACGCGTTTGAAACTTTAAAGAAGGAACTAAAATCGTATCCGGTTCTCAGAATTTATAACCCAGAACTGGAAACTCAATTGTATACAGACGCAAGTGCGCAAGGGATAGCGGCAGTCCTTTTACAAAGACAGGCGAATAAAGCTTGGGCGCCAGTCGGGTACTACAGCCAGGCGACGAACCAAGCCGAGAGCAAATACCACAGTTTCGAGCTAGAAATGCTAGCAATTGTAAGAGCTGTGGAGCGGTTTCATATTTATCTGTACGGCCTGGAGTTCACCGTAGTGACCGACTGTAACGCATTAGTATATGACGTCAATAAAGCTAATTTAAATCCGCGCATAGCTCGTTGGACACTCGCGTTGCAAAATTATCGGTTTAAGTTAACACACCGCCCGGGCAAACAAATGGCTTACGTTGATTCGCTCAGCCGCCAAGTGGCCCTAGTCGATGCGCTGCCCTTGGAAGCCGAGCTCGTATTTAGGTAGCTCCAGGACCCGGTCATCCAGGAACTGGCTAAATACCTCGAGAAAAACGCGAGCGATAAATATAAGTTAATAGAAGGCTTGGTGTACAAACAAGGCGAGGACCGAACGCGGTTCTACATTCCTGAGGCAATGGTGACCCCGGTGTGTAGAATATACCATGATGACATGGCTCATTGTGGCTTAGAAAAGACCATCGAAGGGATCAAACGAATCTATTGGTTCCCCTCAATGAGACGGCAAGTTAAAAAATACATAGACAACTGCATGATTTGCCTAGCAGCAAACATCCCATCTAACGTTAAAGAAGGCGAGTTACAAATAATACAGGGCCCTAGTAAACCCTTTCAAACTATACACCTGGATCATTATGGGCCTCTCGCGGAGTCAGGCGGTTTCCGTCATCTATTGGTTGTGGTCGACGCATTCACACGCTACACTTGGATAATGCCAATGCGCTCAACCGGAGCAAAGGAAACCATCGAACGTTTGAAAACGTTTTTTGGCATCTTCGGTAATCCGGAGTCCATTGTAACCGATCGTGGTACCGCGTTCACGGTTAAAGAATTTATACAGTTTACGGAATCGACGCGCATTAACGTGCGAAGAGTCGCTGTTGCATCGCCGTGGGCCAACGGTATCGTGGAACGCGTGAATCGTTTCATTAAAACATCATTAACTAAAGCAGCTACGAGCGAGCGCACTTGGCACGAGAGTGTACCCGTGGTACAATACGTGATCAATAACACCCGACACGCATCTCTGAATAACACGCCGAGCAAATTGCTACTGGGTTACGATCAGCGCAATCACAATGATCGCGATATCAAGGAGTTAATTGATCGGTTAGCCGGGATCGATCACCAGATCGACGCGAGGACGCACGAGATGCGGCCGTAGCGGCCACAAACAAAATCCGCAATTATAATAAAGCATATTATAACGAGGCACACCGCAAGCCTACCCTTTACAAAGAGCAGCAACTTGTGTTGGTTCGCGATACACAATCCCGTCCGGGACAATCGCGAAAACTAAAATCTCAGTGTAAAGGCCCATACGTTATTGCTATGGTCTTAAACAATGGGAGGTATGTGGTGACCGAGGTGCCCGGATTCAACCTGTCCGGAAAAATTTATAATACCATTCTGTCACCGGATAAGTTGAAACCGTTCGAAGCAGCGGATTAATGTATATATGCATATAGTTATGTTGCGTTAGTGTATAAGTGGCGTATTGTTTAGTTAAATATGAGTAGAAACCGATGCTCAATTCCATGAGCAGAATTCTATTAAAACTGCGATATTAAACTACCGCGGATTATATGTTTCCATTATATTCAGGAATACTTTAGTTTATGTACATATTTTGTGCTTTATTTGAGCTAAATTACGTATGGCATCAAAAGGCGATAAAGTTAGACGACTGGTATAGCTAGGAATACACCCAAGACTGAACAATGTGTTAATTATACAGCGTTAAGCGGTAATTAGTTCTTTAAGATTGTAAAGACTGCTGTATATAAGTCAAACAGCGAACGGCCACTTGCGAGACGCACGTGAAGTCAGACTGGCCGAACTGTAAGCAATTTTCTACTTAGAGCACTTTAGTCCCTAGTTAAGTCGCCCGCCTGTAACTTTTCTCTAGCAGTGGCAGCTCTGTCGTTGAGTACAAAAGGAGAACACGCGAGGGCAGCACGCTCGAAAAGTGTAAAAGCGGCTGCACCTGAGACGGTGGAAGAATGACGAGTCGACCAATAGAGCTCGTGGAGAAAGGTACTCGGAGAAAGACCAAATAGAACCGGTTAACGAAGAAATCTCTAGCTGTTCTTTATCCCAATCCAGAGCGGCAATCTTTGTGATCGGCTACAATACTACTAAATTTTTTTTCTCCCTCAACGATTTTGGGGGAATTTGAGGAACCGGGGGTTTTGGGTGAAAGACATTACTACTAATTTTTTTTCTCCCCCAACGATTTTGGGGGAATTTGGGGAACCGGGGGTTTTGGGTGGGAGACAATACGACTAAATTTTTTTTTGTTTTTGCTGTCGTGCGCGGTGGGGGGGAGAGATATGACAAAATTTCATTAACAAAAATTGTTTCTACTGGTCTTCCCCACCTTTCTATCTGCCCAGATTTTTTTTTTCTTTTTGGTTTTTGCTTTCGTGCGCGGTGGGGGGGAAAGATAAGACAAAATTTTATTAACAAAAATGCTTCTATTGATCCTTCCGACATTTTTTTCTGCTCAGAATTAGTTTATTATTTAATTATGGTATTTGTTATAAACAAATGGAGAATTTTGCAATATTTTAAAAATCTGTTCCGTGCATCTTTTTGCATTTTAAAAACTACTACAAATTTATATATTATACTTTTCTGTACTCCTTGTAGTTTTCAAGATACAGCAATTTTGAAATTTTGGTGATTTGAAAAACTGGTATACTTTTACTGTACAAAAAAATTAATAAAAAACCCATAAAATCACAAAATATGTAAAATGTATCAATACGGTCATATAGAGAAATATAAAAGGCATCAAATTGGTCTTATAAAAAAAATTGGTGTATTACTTAATTATGGTAATTGTTATAAACAAATAAAAAATTATGCAATATTTAAAAAATCTGTTCCGTGCATCGTTTTGCATTTTAAAAACTACATTAAATTTATATATTATACTTTTTTGTACTCCGCATAGATTTTGAGATACAGCAATTTTACATAATTTTAATAATTTGAAAAAGTAAAATTTTTTTTTTATGTCATAACAAGGTCAAATTAAATTTTATATTTATCTTTAACACTGTAACATTACAGGTTAAGTGTTTATTATCTTATATGAGGTACACCAGGACTTTCGTTGTCCCATACATGTTTTTACATATTCTTTTTTCATAAACTTTAATACTAAACATAATACTTAAACATCTACTAACAAATTACAACGTAAAACTTTTATCGCCATTATAGAAAAAAAACAGAACTTTCCTTTTACACCGCTTTTTCCTCCTGTTTTCCCTTTTTTTCTTCTCTTTATAATTTCCTCTTTTACCTTTACTTTCTCTTCCGCTCACCACCTAACATCACAGGTTAGGTTAGGCTAGATTTTTTTAAGGTTTTTTTTTATTTTATAATTTTTTTTATTTTTTAATTTTATTATTTTTTTGTTTTATATTTTTTTTGTTTTTTTTACATTTTTTTTTTATATATTTTATTTTGAGTATGTTATTCAAGGCATACCTTGGTATTTAACTAAATGTTGTAGTTTTCTTAATTTTTTAAAACATATGTTGTTTAATGTTGTGTTTTTTATTATCTGTCTTATTCTGGTTATCATTTGTGTGGAAGATAAGTTTTTAAATACTGTCGGGAAATCTGCTTTAATGTCGGCATACGTTCTTTTATTTGTTAATGTTGCTTTTTGAAGTAAGCTGTCTACTAAAATTTCGTCCATTTTGTTAGAAAACATGTCATTTTTGTTTGGGGTGGTATTATTTGTATATTGGTTACTATTTTTGATACGTTTTTCTTTTTATTTGGTAAATCTTGTACTATTATTTCTTCGTCTTCTGATGATGTTGATATTGTTAGTCGTTTTTTTGAAATTTTAATATTTATATCTTCGTCAGATGACGGTACAGTTTGCGGTCTTGTTTGTATTCCCGACGGACCAGGTTAATCTGTAAGTGGTGTCGGAAAATTGACGTTTATCGTATGTGTTGGACATGTATATTGTTTATTGGGTTTTGTTGTTGCTGCAGCTTGTCTTTTTTGAAATCTTTTTCTTGCTGCTCCGGCAGCCAGTTTTCCACGATTTTTAGTAATTCTGATCATATCACGTATTTCTAATCTTATTAGTCTTAATGATATATTATTGCGTTTTGATGTTTTGCTGCTTACTACTGACCATGACGGTTCTGTTTGTCTATTTGTCTGTTTTCCCGTTGGAAAAACTTGTATGTAATTATTTATGAATAATTTAAGTGTCTTTACAAAAGATCTTTTATTATTAATTTTTACACTCATAATAAAAATGCGACCAAAATTTGATGTTGGAGACATTATTAGATCTATTAATTCGGCGACTGTCATTATTTTACTTTTTGTATGAATGAGTTTTACTAAGCTTCTTGGTTGTTCGGATAAATATTGTATTAATGATTGTTTTTGAAAAGCTGTTTCTATTGTGTCATATGTTTCACGGAACTCTTCTATCGATGGAAATGTGTTATCTCCCGTGTGTTTATTTTCTGTAATATTCTTTGACCATGTTATGTATAAATATAGTATAAATTTTACGCATTTGTATTCTAATTCGATATCGTTGTCGTAGTCAGGTGGAATGGCGCATATTGCTAACCATAAATGTCTTATTGGTTTGCTGTACATTGAATGTAGTATGTTTGTGTATAACGGATAATCACATGTATCCGTTATGTCATTGTTTGATTTTACTTGAATTATTCCGCCGTCGTTCGATGCGGCTTCTTTTTCATGTAAAAATAAGTTTTTGCATACGGTGAAATTGTATACGTGGCTGTTGCCGTGTACAAAGAAAGATATTTTAAACTCACTTCGAATTATTTTGCGAATTTCTTCCGCCGAGCGCCATGTTAATTCGCTGCCGGCTTCGTTTGAAATACCATCTTCGTACAAAAAATCGAGACATTCTACATCATTAATTAGTTGGATTTCACAATATTTTTTCCACGATTCTTTATTAATTTTTTGAAACATATTTGCGTTGGCTAACATTCTAAGAGCGGTTGTTGTTCCGTTATCGCTAAATACTTTTGAGTTATTAATATAATCTTCAATACTGCCTGGAGTAGACAAATGATCTATTGTAACCACTTCCTCAATTCTCAATGCGTAGTTGGTCATTATTTGAATTTTGCAGTAATGTGTTAAGTCTAAAACATATTGAAAACAAGTTTTCCGCATTGTTTTCATTATGTTGGATTGGTTTCTCACATTATGTAATAAAGCGAATGTTGCTAAAGTGCCGCTACATTTAGGGCGAGCCATGTTGGCTCCCGACGAGTATGCTTGTATGTATGTCACGTTTCTGTTACATGTAGGACTTGCGTGAACATCAAAGTGGTCGTAGTTGAAAAGATAACCTAGTGTGTAAATGTTCATTTTTTTGTTACCTAATTTTGTATATTGTCTAATGATGTCTTTGAGATCTATTTCCTCGTTATTATCTCTAGTTTTTAATAGTATTATGTCGCCTTGGGATGATAAAATTGTGTATTTGAATCGGTGTATTTGAATTATATCAATGTGACGGTTGTTAATATTAATTATTTTGTGCATAAATTGTTCGGCTATTTGGTGTTGTAATCTTAGACCGTGGAGGCAAACATAAAATCGTAAAAATGCCAAACCGCACTCGCCTCTCAAATTGGTGAAATATATTTGCCGACTCACGCAGGCTGCGTACGTCACAAAATCTTTCTGAAATACTGTGTAAGTTTTGTCTACTGCGTGTTTAACATTTTGAATTCCGGCTTTTACAGTTTTGCAATTTTGTGTCATTTTTGTACTAGCTTGTACTAATAATTTCATACAAATTTGAGACGCGCAAAGAAATAATTTGTTTTCGTTAACTCTTTCGCGGAAGAATGCGCTATCGTTGTCTACTTGAAATACTGCATGTATAGGATTGTTGTCGACAAAAGCCACGACTGTTTCAAAAAATTCTTTATTTCGCAAAATTGTGTCGTCATTGTATATCCCAGAGGGTTCTTTCATTCGTGAGAATATATGTCTCTTTAGGTAATATGTAGTTCATTTTACGTTTTTACATCTCCAAATTTTGTTTGGCATTACAATTATTCTTGCCCCAACGCGACATTTAAAAGGAGCAATTGTTCTACAGCTTATAAGAATCGAGTCAATATCGTTATCAACGTGTATGTCAGGTTCTTCTATCGAACATTGTTCTGGTTTTAATAGTTCTCTTATAAAAAAGTTTGTGTCATCATAATCATTTTGGCGTCGAGCCATTTTTTAATTTTATAAAATAAATTTACGAAAAACACAAAAATTAAAGAAACTAAAAAAATATTAAATATAATAAACGCCGTAAAATAAACAATTAAAATTATGGATATAAAAAAAAAAAGTACATAGAGTAAAAAAAATAACAAAATTATAATATATGTAACTTGTAAAAGCTAAATTAAGAAGAGAAAGTACACACAGTAAAAAAAGTAACGAATTTATAATATACGCAAGTTGTAAGGGCTAAATTAAGAAGAGAAAATGCACACAGTAAAGAAAGAAACGAATTTATAATATACGTAAGTTGTAACGGCTAAATTAAGAAGAAAAAATGCACACATTAAAGAAAGTAACGATCTTGTAAATGTAATAAAGTTTTTCTTTGTACGTTTTCTTGTTTTACCAAAAATAATTATTACATTCGTTACTACCACATCTATGACTTATTGCTGTTTTTTACGTTGCATTAAATCTTATTTTTATTGTGATTTTAATTTTTTTCTATTTTACGCATTGACATTGAAGACAATTTTTCGCATTCTCGAATGTTTCTGCTTATATGTATAACCGCTTCAGAATTCTGCTCGAATAAAAATGATTATGTATTATTGGCAAACTTTCGATAACTTTGCTCTATTTTTCAAAAAAAATTATTTTTAACGTAATATTTTCCGCAATGAACTTAAAAACTTATATTTTATTTCAGAAAATTTCTAGTATCCTATCTCGAATGAAAAGGTACGTTGTGCATAATAAATTTCTACCACGTGTAGTTAACTTACACAAAACAAACTTTGGCATATTAATTAAATTGATCGCGTCATTTAGAAGAAGGGTATATCACAGAAAATAATTAATCTTAGTAACAAGTATTCCAAAACTGGTCAACAGGAAGAAACAACCAATGAGAACACCAAAGAATTACAGATGCACTTATCGCGACCAATATGCAGTTATACAAGCAGCCAAAGGACACGACGAACAGTCGAACATACAGCCAATCGGATCGCGTTATTTCTTAACCAATTACGGGAGGTTATTCCTATCGCACCACCTATATCAAACGAGGTCTGGAGTCTCTCTGGCATTCTTTCTCGACCAGTCACTCTGAGAGGTCAAACGCGATGGAAGCTTTCAGCTGGATTATGACATACGTCGACGGCATCGAAAATATGCTGGATATGATTAAACGTTTGCCCGTCGAAGTTGCTGGTATGATATTTGCATTGTTGGATAGCAAAACTCTTGGGATTATTTCCAGGGTCAGCAAGATGTAACGGTAGGGTTTTGCCGTGCCGCGGGGGTCGCCGGATTGAGGCTCGCCGGATTGAGGCTCGCCGGAGCCTGAGTTCGTCGAGACGACGATAGACCAGCGGTTGGTCGGGGTCTGGGCCGAGGTTGCTCGGGCTAGCCCGAGGGGCAGCGGTCGGGAGCGCCCGACCGCGGCAGTGCCGGCGACTGGTTGTCGCGCGGCGGATCCGTTGCCGGACGGGAGCGCCCGTCCGGGGATCGCGTGAAGGCGCGAAGCGCCCTGGAGGTGGCGGCCGTCGGGAGCGCCCGACGGCGGCGGTGCCGATGACGATTAGTCGTGCGGCAGGCTCTAGGCTTGGACGGGAGCGCCCGTCCAAGAGAACCAAAAGGTTACCCGGGGTAATCCGGAGAGCGGCAGTCGGGAGCGCCCGACCGCGGCGGTGTCGTCGGCAGCGTGCCGTACGACGGATTCTACGGCCTGGACGGGAGCGCCCGTCCAGGGGATCTCGGTGTGGCACTGGGTGCCCTGGAAGCGGCGGCAGTCGGGAGCGCCCGACCGCGGCGGTGTCGTCGGCGGTATGCCGTACGGTAGATCCTACCACCTGGACGGGAGCGCCCGTCCAGGGGATCTCGGTGGTCCGGCCTAGCCGGGGGCGCCGGCGGTATCCGGTCGCCTCGGTGGTGGAGCCTCGGGAGCGCCCGAGGTCTCCAGGAACCTGAAGTTTTGCTCTGCCTTGGGAGCGCCCAAAGCAGCGGAAGACTCTCACCGGGAGCGCCCGGGGACGACTCGGGAGCGCCCGAGTCGGAGAGTACTAGGGAGGGCTTCGGGAGCGCCCGAAGCCTATCGGATCTGGAGGACTGGTGCTCGTGACGAGGAGTCGGAACGGACAAGGTACTTGGTCTGCCGCGAGCTCAGCTTATATAGTCGCCGAGATGAGAGTGGGGGAGTTCCCACTCTTACCTCGGCGGCGCGCGCCATCGTCGGGCCGGTGGTCGCCCGTCGAACTTCGCTTGGCGCGTTCGGTCTTGTTCGGGTCGATGTTAGCCCTCAGGGACGGCATCTGCCGTCTAGTGGCGGGGCCTAAGCCCTCGCCACATCACCCCCCCCCTTTTTAAGGGGTGTCCTCTAGGCGGCGGCATGTCCGGATGGTGCCATCCGCGTCGAACCGAAGCAGCCACCTCCTATTGGCCGTTCGTACCCGGTATTTTCGGTTTTTCCAAACCGCGGACACCGGGACGTCCACGATCTCTTCCGTCGGTAGTTTGACCCTGATGTACGGGTCCTCGGATCCGGGCGGGCTGCTGAGCGTTGTTGCCCCGCAGTTTACGACCCCGGACGTTGTCGGTGGTGCCGGCTCCCACTGCACTGTCCTCTGCTCTGGTGGTGGCCGAGCTGGTCTGGTCGGACGTGGCCCGAACGGGGGTGGCCGAAACGGTGGTGGGCCCCCATTGTCGTAGCCCGAGTGGTGGTGGTCCGAACGGTGGTGGTCCGAACGGCGGTGGTCCCCGTGGTTGTGGCCCAACTGGTAATGGTCCCGGGTGTGGGACCGCTGGTCCGGGTCGCTGCGGCCTTGGTCCTGGTAGCACGGGTGCTGTCGGTGCCCGTGGTCGCGGTGGCGGTCTGCCCGCTGCTCGGGCCTCGAGCTTCTCCGTGGCCGTTGTCACGGCATCCCGGGTCCGCCGTCCCGCTGTTGGTCCGCTGGGTGGCCGTCTCCCCGGTCTCCTCATCGGGGGTGGCTCTGATAGCCACTGCGTGTGGCGACGCTGCGCTTGATCGCTTCTTTGAATAGAGGATCCCACCCTTGGGACATCTCGTTTTGGGTCCGGGGGATCCGTCTTCTTCGCTGGCACCTGCTGGGGTCCCGCTTCCTCGTCGCTCAAATCGCTCAGGCTATCGCCGAAGATATCTAGAATGTCCTGCTCAGCCATCTCTGCTGCTCTATTACTAGATATTGAATCGGTGGTCCCATCTGACCGACTTATATACCCGATTGCCGGGTCACGTGGTTCCTGGTCACGTGGTTCCTGGTCACGTGGTTCCTCATCCGGCAGGGGACCTGCCTTAAGGTCGCGCACATGAATGTGTTTGTGCGCCTTTCCATGCGCATCCCGTAAGTCCACTATCACCGGTGAATGGATTTTCTTGACCGTCATTGGTCCGGTGTATCGAGCTGCGAGTTTGGCGTTAATTCCCGCACTTTTATTCGACAACGTGTGTTCGCGTTTCCACACGATATCGCCTATTTTTGGTCGCCATTCCCGTCGTCTTAGGTTGTAGTGGGATTCCTGGTGTTGGAATGCGCGCGCCATGTTGATGCGTACTACTTCGTGCGCGTCGTTGAGGCGTCTTTGCGTCTCGTGCGGTGTTTTAGGCGTGGCGTGTCTTCGGTCGTCCGGGTGCGGTAACGCGAGTTCCCTGCCGTGATTTAAATATGCCGGTGTGTATCCCGTGGCCTCATGTCGGGCTGTGTTGTACGCGAATTGTAGCGGGTGCAAGTGTTCGTCCCAGTTTCGGTGGTTGCGGCCGGTATATTGCGAGATCATCGTTTTTATTGATCGGTTTGTTCGTTCCACGGGGTTACATTGCGGTGTGTATACCGGCGTTGTTCGGTGATTGATACTCCATGCTTGTAGTAGCTCTTCCAGTTGTTTCGAGCGTAGCTGGGTTCCGTTATCCGAGATGATCTGGTCGGGGCATCCGTGGCGGAACAGGATTCTTTCGACCACTGCTTTTGTTACCGCCGGTGCGGTGGCTCGTCGGAGGGGCTGTAGTTCTACCCACTTTGAGAATCGGTCCTGCATGACCAGTAGCCACACGTGACCGTTCTTTGATCGTGGTAGTGGGCCGATTAGGTCCATGGTAACTTGCTGCCACGGCGCGCTGACTGGTTCGGTGTGGAGCTTACCGGCTGGGCGGGTAGATGTAGCCTTGTGTGCCAGGCAGTTTTCGCATTGGCGGACGTAACGGGTGATGTCTTGGAACATTCCTGGCCAGTAGAACAGTCTGGCCATTCGTGCGATTGTTTTTGCGACCCCGAGGTGACCTGCCATTGGTTCGGCGTGGTGTCGGGCTAGGAGTATCGCTCTTTCAGGCCGCGGTATGCACAGTTTCCATTGCTCGGATGGGTCGACCTCTCGGAAGTCGACATCGTGGAGGATATGGCGGTATAGTCGTCCGTTTCGTTCCTCGTAATCCGGGAACGCTTCTGGTGTGGCGCGGACTCCTGTCAGGATTCGGTTATACCACTTGCATGTACTCGTCCGTTCGGTTGTGCATATGTTTGGCTGGCGGGATAGCGCGTCTGCCACCTGGTTCGAGCTTCCCTTTCTATATCGTACCTCGAAGTCGTACTGCTGGAGTTCGAACATCCACCGTCCCAGTCTTCCGGTTGGTTCTTCCAAATGCTGTAGCCACTTCAGCGATTGGTGGTCTGTTATGACCGTGAATGTGTAGCCCTCCAAGTAGCCGCGCATTTTTCGTATTGCCCATACGACCGCTAGACACTCCAATTCCGTTGCGCTATAGTTGCTTTCCGCCTTGTTCAGCGTCCTACTTGCGTAGGCGATAACGCGTTCGCCATCTTCCTGCTGTTGTGTCAGCACTGCTCCCAGGCCATCGTTACTTGCGTCGGTCTGGAGTATGAATCGCCGTGTAAAGTCTGGGCACGCTAAGATTGGAGTGGACGTTAGTGCCGCTTTTAGTTGCTGAAATGCCGTTTCTTCCTTGTCGCTCCATGAGAATTTTATTCCTTTCTTCGTTAGGCGTGTTAGTGGCGCCGCTAGTGTTGAGAAATTCCCGATGAACCGTCTATACCATGACGCCATCCCCATGAACTGGCGGACTTTCCATACGGTAGTGGGGGCTGGCCAGTTTGCTACGGCGCTAACCTTTTCCGGGTCTGTTTGGATACCTTTTTTGTCGATTATGTGGCCTAGGTATTTCAACTGCGTTTGGCCGAAGTGGCACTTTTCCGGGTTTAACCGAAGTTTAGCCGTTCTCAGGCGCCGGAATACTTCGCTCAGGTGTTCTAGGTGGTCCTGGAATGTGTGGCTCACGACAATTATGTCGTCCAGGTATACGAAGACGTGCGGCTCTAGTTCCGGTCCCAGTACTGTATCGAGCAGCCGTTGAAATGTTGCTGGTGCCGAGTGGAGCCCGAACAGCATTACCCGAAACTGAAACAGGCCTTTTCCCGGTACCGTGAAAGCCGTTATTGGGCGGCTTTTCGGTGTGAGGGGCACCTGCCAGTATCCTTCCTTCAGGTCGAGTGTTGTTAGGTAGCGCGCTCCTCTTAGTTTGTCTAGCGTGGCGTTTACTTGCGGTAGCGGGTATGCGTCTTTCTCGGTGATTTCGTTTACCTTGCGGAAGTCGACGCAAAAGCGGTACTGGCCATTTTTCTTCTTCACCAGGACAACTGGTGAGCTCCAAGCTCCTGACGACGGTTCTATTATGTGTTCTCGTTCCATGCGTTCTACCTCTTGGTTTATTATTTCCTGCATTGCTGGGTTTCTTGGTCGGTATCTTTGCTTAATCGGTGTCTGGCCTGGTTTTATTCGAAGTTCGTGCGTGGTCAGGTCGGTAGGTCCTCTTATGGACTCGAATTGTGCTAGTTCGGTTTCCAGGAACTTGTTTAGTTGTTCCCTTTCTTCTCCTGTATGTGACGCTAATCCTGCACTTGTCTTGGTTCGTCCTGCCTCCTGGCCTCCTTGCCTCGGGGGCGGGTGTAGCGTTATCCCTAGTTTGCGCCACAGGTCGACCCCGATCAGCATTGCGCTTCTTGAGGTTGGCATGACTAGTAGTTCGTGCCAGAAGAGTCGCCCCCCTACTTGTACTGGGAGCGTTATTGTGCCCTGGCTGTCCGTGGTCGCCCCATCTGCCAAACGTATTGTTCTTGCGTCCGTTCTTGGCGCGAAATTTAATTGTTCCGCCAATTGCATGGTTTCCTTGTTAATGCACGAAATTTCCGATCCTGAGTCCAGCAGTGCCTGTATCCGGTGTCCTCCTATTGATACTTCCAGGTGTGGCCGCGGGTAGAACCTTATTGTCGGCTGGTGTTGGACCGGTTGGCGGCGGCGTCGCCCCCGGCCCTTCTTTCGTTTCCCTGGCGCGGGTGGCATTCTCGCGTGAGGACTCCCTCTTTTCCGCATTGGGAACAAAATTTGATCGGTGGTCTCCGGCAGTTCTGGCGAGTGTGCCCTCTCTGTTTACACCGCCAGCAGCATTCTTCGCGGCTATAAGTTGCCGCAGCGGCCGTCGGTACTGGTGTACTGGGCTTTTGTTTTGGGCTCGTTTGTTCTACTTGTTTGCGGATCTCCTCGTAGTTCGCGGCCTGCTCGCTTAATTCGGCTAGATTCTTTACATCTTTCACTCGTATGTACAGTTTGTATTCGGGGAGGAGGTTCTCGTAGATCCAGTCTAGCTGTTCTTTCTTCGGTATGCCTCCGGCTCGACGCATTAGCGTTTGTATGGCCGTTGCGTATTGTTGGAACGACTCCAGCGGTTTCTGGAGCCGGTTTTGAATTTCTCGCATCGTTTGCGTTCGTAGTCGTCGGGGTAAGTATTGCGCACGAAAGTTGTCCTCAAATTCTTTCCACGTTGTCCACGAGTCTCGGTTGTTCCTGTACCACAGGAGTGCGTCTCCGCGGAGCATTTCTGGCAGCCCGAGGAGCATCTGAGGTTCTTCGTATCCGTACGCTCTTCGGAGTTCCTCGATTCTTTCTAGGAATCCGAGCGGGTCTCGGCCATCAAAATGGCAGCCCCATTTTCTAATCTGGTCCATTGCTTTTCCTTGGTTCACTGGCGCGATCGATGCACTATCGTTATCGTCGTCATCGTCTATCATGTTGATTGCGATGTGTGGTGGCGACTGGGCGTCTACCGCCTTTGCCATTGGTTGAAATCCGGGATTGTTTTCCACGTGTTTTCTGAGTCTGTTCCTCAGCTTGTCGATTGGTCCGTCGTATTCCAGACCGAGACGCCTTAGTTCGGCCGCAAGTTCGGCCTTAGTCCTTTCGTATATCCTCGTTTTCATAAAGCCGGCCCGTCGTCGTCGTGGTGTTCAATTTTACTGTTCGGGCGCCATGTAACGGTAGGGTTTTGCCGTGCCGCGGGGGTCGCCGGATTGAGGCTCGCCGGAGCCTGAGTTCGTCGAGACGACGATAGACCAGCGGTTGGTCGGGGTCTGGGCCGAGGTTGCTCGGGCTAGCCCGAGGGGCAGCGGTCGGGAGCGCCCGACCGCGGCAGTGCCGGCGACTGGTTGTCGCGCGGCGGATCCGTTGCCGGACGGGAGCGCCCGTCCGGGGATCGCGTGAAGGCGCGAAGCGCCCTGGAGGTGGCGGCCGTCGGGAGCGCCCGACGGCGGCGGTGCCGATGACGATTAGTCGTGCGGCAGGCTCTAGGCTTGGACGGGAGCGCCCGTCCAAGAGAACCAAAAGGTTACCCGGGATAATCCGGAGAGCGGCAGTCGGGAGCGCCCGACCGCGGCGGTGTCGTCGGCAGCGTGCCGTACGACGGATCCTACGGCCTGGACGGGAGCGCCCGTCCAGGGGATCTCGGTGTGGCACTGGGTGCCCTGGAAGCGGCGGCAGTCGGGAGCGCCCGACCGCGGCAATGTCGTCGGCGGTATGCCGTACGGTAGATCCTACCACCTGGACGGGAGCGCCCGTCCAGGGGATCTCGGTGGTCCGGCCTAGCCGGGGGCGCCGGCGGTATCCGGTCGCCTCGGTGGTGGAGCCTCGGGAGCGCCCGAGGTCTCCAAAAACCTGAAGTTTTGCTCTGCCTTGGGAGCGCCCAAAGCAGCGGAAGAATCTCACCGGGAGCGCCCGGGGACGACTCGGGAGCGCCCGAGTCGGAGAGTACTAGGGAGGGCTTCGGGAGCGCCCGAAGCCTATCGGATCTGGAGGACTGGTGCTCGTGACGAGGAGTCGGAACGGACAAGGTACTTGGTCTGCCGCGAGCTCAGCTTATATAGTCGCCGAGATGAGAGTGGGGGAGTTCCCACTCTTACCTCGGCGGCGCGCGCCATCGTCGGGCCGGTGGTCGCCCGTCGAACTTCGCTTGGCGCGTTCGGTCTTGTTCGGGTCGATGTTAGCCCTCAGGGACGGCATCTGCCGTCTAGTGGCGGGGCCTAAGCCCTCGCCACAAAGACGTGGAGGGCGAGATCCGAATACGAGCGAAAACGGAGACGTCAGTTGCAGCTTACTAAGACCAGGAGGCAACTTTACAGGTCCAACGGTGGTGAGGTTTTTGAAAGTAAAACGTTTGTCGTGAATGGACAAAACGGTAGTGTTAGCAGAGAAAAACCGGAATGTACTCGCCGACATACAAAAACACAAACCGGGAACAAGAAACGCAATAAATCAAAAACGAATAATCTAAGTAAGATTAGTCTTCGAATATAACATTAAAGAATAAAATATTAAAATATTTCGCACTTTTCTTAACATTATTATGTACTTCTAATTCAATAACGATCTTGTAAATGTAATAAAGTTTTTCTTTGTACATTTTCTTGTTTTACCAAAAATAATTATTACATTCGTTACTACCACATCTATGACTTATTGCTGTTTTTTACGTTGCATTAAATCTTATTTTTATTGTGATTTTAATTTTTTTCTATTTTACGCATTGACATTGAAGACAATTTTTCGCATTCTCGAATGTTTCTGCTTATATGTATAACCGCTTTAGAATTCTGCTCGAATAAAAATGATTATGTATTATTGGCAAACTTTCGATAACTTTGCTTTATTTTTCAAAAAAAATTATTTTTAACGTAATATTTTCCGCAATGTACTTAAAAACTTATATTTTATTTCAGAAAATTTCTAGTATCATATCTCGAATGAGAAGGTACGTTGTGCATAATAAATTTCTACCACGTGTAGTTAACTTACACAAAACAAACTTTGGCATATTAATTAAATTGATCGCGTCATTTAGAAGAAGGGTATATCACAGAAAATAATTAATCTTAGTAACAAGTATTCCAAAACTGGTCAACAGAAAGAAACAACCAATGAGAACACCAAAGAATTACAGATGCACTTATCGCGACCAATATGCAGTTATACAAGCAGCCAAAGGACACGGCGAACAGTCGAACATACAGCCAATCGGATCGCGTTATTTCTTAACCAATTACGGGAGGTTATTCCTATCGCACCACCTATATCAAACGAGGTCTGGAGTCTCTCTGGCATTCTTTCTCGACCAGTCACTCTGAGAGGTCAAACGCGATGGAAGCTTTCAGCTGGATTATGACATACGTCGACGGCATCGAAAATATGCTGGATATGATTAAACGTTTGCCCGTCGAAGTTGCTGGTATGATATTTGCATTGTTGGATAGCAAAACTCTTGGGATTATTTCCAGGGTCAGCAAGACATGGAGGGCGAGATCCGAATACGAGCGAAAACGGAGACGTCAGTTGCAGCTTACTAAGACCAGGAGGCAACTTTACAGGTCCAACGGTGGTGAGGTTTTTGAAAGTAAAACGTTTGTCGTGAATGGACAAAACGGTAGTGTTAGCAGAGAAAAACCGGAATGGACTCGCCGACATACAAAAACACAAACCGGGAACAAGAAACGCAATAAATCAAAAACGAATAATCTAAGTAAGATTAGTCTTCGAATATAACATTAAAGAATAAAATATTAAAATATTTCGCACTTTTCTTAACATTATTATGTACTTCTAATTCAATAACGATCTTGTAAATGTAATAAAGTTTTTCTTTGTACATTTTCTTGTTTTACCAAAAATAATTATTACATTCGTTACTACCACATCTATGACTTATTGCTGTTTTTACGTTGCATTAAATCTTATTTTTATTGTGATTTTAATTTTTTCTATTTTACGCATTGACATTGAAGACAATTTTTCGCATTCTCGAATGTTTCTGCTTATATGTATAACCGCTTTAGAATTCTGCTCGAATAAAAATGATTATGTATTATTGGCAAACTTTCGATAACTTTGCTTTATTTTCAAAAAAATTATTTTTAACGTAATATTTTCCGCAATGTACTTAAAAACTTATATTTTATTTCAGAAAATTTCTAGTATCATATCTCGAATGAGAAGGTACGTTGTGCATAATAAATTTCTACCACGTGTAGTTAACTTACACAAAACAAACTTTGGCATATTAATTAAATTGATCGCGTCATTTAGAAGAAGGGTATATCACAGAAAATAATTAATCTTAGTAACAAGTATTCCAAAACTGGTCAACAGAAAGAAACAACCAATGAGAACACCAAAGAATTACAGATGCACTTATCGCGACCAATATGCAGTTATACAAGCAGCCAAAGGACACGGCGAACAGTCGAACATACAGCCAATCGGATCGCGTTATTTCTTAACCAATTACGGGAGGTTATTCCTATCGCACCACCTATATCAAACGAGGTCTGGAGTCTCTCTGGCATTCTTTCTCGACCAGTCACTCTGAGAGGTCAAACGCGATGGAAGCTTTCAGCTGGATTATGACATACGTCGACGGCATCGAAAATATGCTGGATATGATTAAACGTTTGCCCGTCGAAGTTGCTGGTATGATATTTGCATTGTTGGATAGCAAAACTCTTGGGATTATTTCCAGGGTCAGCAAGACATGGAGGGCGAGATCCGAATACGAGCGAAAACGGAGACGTCAGTTGCAGCTTACTAAGACCAGGAGGCAACTTTACAGGTCCAACGGTGGTGAGGGTTTTGAAAGTAAAACGTTTGTCGTGAATGGACAAAACGGTAGTGTTAGCAGAGAAAAACCGGAATGGACTCGCCGACATACAAAAACACAAACCGGGAACAAGAAACGCAATAAATCAAAAACGAATAATCTAAGTAAGATTAGTCTTCGAATATAACATTAAAGAATAAAATATTAAAATATTTCGCACTTTTCTTAACATTATTATGTACTTCTAATTCAATAACGATCTTGTAAATGTAATAAAGTTTTTCTTTGTACATTTTCTTGTTTTACCAAAAATAATTATTACATTCGTTACTACCACATCTATGACTTATTGCTGTTTTTACGTTGCATTAAATCTTATTTTTATTGTGATTTTAATTTTTTTCTATTTTACGCATTGACATTGAAGACAATTTTTCGCATTCTCGCATGTTTCTGCTTATATGTATAACCGCTTTAGAATTCTGCTCGAATAAAAATGATTATGTATTATTGGCAAACTTTCGATAACTTTGCTTTATTTTTCAAAAAAATTTATTTTTAACGTAATATTTTCCGCAATGTACTTAAAAACTTATATTTTATTTCAGAAAATTTCTAGTATCATATCTCGAATGAGAAGGTACGTTGTGCATAATAAATTTCTACCACGTGTAGTTAACTTACACAAAACAAACTTTGGCATATTAATTAAATTGATCGCGTCATTTAGAAGAAGGGTATATCACAGAAAATAATTAATCTTAGTAACAAGTATTCCAAAACTGGTCAACAGAAAGAAACAACCAATGAGAACACCAAAGAATTACAGATGCACTTATCGCGACCAATATGCAGTTATACAAGCAGCCAAAGGACACGGCGAACAGTCGAACATACAGCCAATCGGATCGCGTTATTTCTTAACCAATTACGGGAGGTTATTCCTATCGCACCACCTATATCAAACGAGGTCTGGAGTCTCTCTGGCATTCTTTCTCGACCAGTCACTCTGAGAGGTCAAACGCGATGGAAGCTTTCAGCTGGATTATGACATACGTCGACGGCATCGAAAATATGCTGGATATGATTAAACGTTTGCCCGTCGAAGTTGCTGGTATGATATTTGCATTGTTGGATAGCAAAACTCTTGGGATTATTTCCAGGGTCAGCAAGACATGGAGGGCGAGATCCGAATACGAGCGAAAACGGAGACGTCAGTTGCAGCTTACTAAGACCAGGAGGCAACTTTACAGGTCCAACGGTGGTGAGGTTTTTGAAAGTAAAACGTTTGTCGTGAATGGACAAAACGGTAGTGTTAGCAGAGAAAAACCGGAATGGACTCGCCGACATACAAAAACACAAACCGGGAACAAGAAACGCAATAAATCAAAAACGAATAATCTAAGTAAGATTAGTCTTCGAATATAACATTAAAGAATAAAATATTAAAATATTTCGCACTTTTCTTAACATTATTATGTACTTCTAATTCAATAACGATCTTGTAAATGTAATAAAGTTTTTCTTTGTACATTTTCTTGTTTTACCAAAAATAATTATTACATTCGTTACTACCACATCTATGACTTATTGCTGTTTTTTACGTTGCATTAAATCTTATTTTTATTGTGATTTTAATTTTTTCTATTTTACGCATTGACATTGAAGACAATTTTTCGCATTCTCGAATGTTTCTGCTTATATGTATAACCGCTTTAGAATTCTGCTCGAATAAAAATGATTATGTATTATTGGCAAACTTTCGATAACTTTGCTTTATTTTTCAAAAAAAATTATTTTTAACGTAATATTTTCCGCAATGTACTTAAAAACTTATATTTTATTTCAGAAAATTTCTAGTATCATATCTCGAATGAGAAGGTACGTTGTGCATAATAAATTTCTACCACGTGTAGTTAACTTACACAAAACAAACTTTGGCATATTAATTAAATTGATCGCGTCATTTAGAAGAAGGGTATATCACAGAAAATAATTAATCTTAGTAACAAGTATTCCAAAACTGGTCAACAGAAAGAAACAACCAATGAGAACACCAAAGAATTACAGATGCACTTATCGCGACCAATATGCAGTTATACAAGCAGCCAAAGGACACGGCGAACAGTCGAACATACAGCCAATCGGATCGCGTTATTTCTTAACCAATTACGGGAGGTTATTCCTATCGCACCACCTATATCAAACGAGGTCTGGAGTCTCTCTGGCATTCTTTCTCGACCAGTCACTCTGAGAGGTCAAACGCGATGGAAGCTTTCAGCTGGATTATGACATACGTCGACGGCATCGAAAATATGCTGGATATGATTAAACGTTTGCCCGTCGAAGTTGCTGGTATGATATTTGCATTGTTGGATAGCAAAACTCTTGGGATTATTTCCAGGGTCAGCAAGACATGGAGGGCGAGATCCGAATACGAGCGAAAACGGAGACGTCAGTTGCAGCTTACTAAGACCAGGAGGCAACTTTACAGGTCCAACGGTGGTGAGGTTTTTGAAAGTAAAACGTTTGTCGTGAATGGACAAAACGGTAGTGTTAGCAGAGAAAAACCGGAATGGACTCGCCGACATACAAAAACACAAACCGGGAACAAGAAACGCAATAAATCAAAAACGAATAATCTAAGTAAGATTAGTCTTCGAATATAACATTAAAGAATAAAATATTAAAATATTTCGCACTTTTCTTAACATTATTATGTACTTCTAATTCAATAACGATCTTGTAAATGTAATAAAGTTTTTCTTTGTACATTTTCTTGTTTTACCAAAAATAATTATTACATTCGTTACTACCACATCTATGACTTATTGCTGTTTTTTACGTTGCATTAAATCTTATTTTTATTGTGATTTTAATTTTTTCTATTTTACGCATTGACATTGAAGACAATTTTTCGCATTCTCGAATGTTTCTGCTTATATGTATAACCGCTTTAGAATTCTGCTCGAATAAAAATGATTATGTATTATTGGCAAACTTTCGATAACTTTGCTTTATTTTTAAAAAAAATTATTTTTAACGTAATATTTTCCGCAATGTACTTAAAAACTTATATTTTATTTCAGAAAATTTCTAGTATCATATCTCGAATGAGAAGGTACGTTGTGCATAATAAATTTCTACCACGTGTAGTTAACTTACACAAAACAAACTTTGGCATATTAATTAAATTGATCGCGTCATTTAGAAGAAGGGTATATCACAGAAAATAATTAATCTTAGTAACAAGTATTCCAAAACTGGTCAACAGAAAGAAACAACCAATGAGAACACCAAAGAATTACAGATGCACTTATCGCGACCAATATGCAGTTATACAAGCAGCCAAAGGACACGGCGAACAGTCGAACATACAGCCAATCGGATCGCGTTATTTCTTAACCAATTACGGGAGGTTATTCCTATCGCACCACCTATATCAAACGAGGTCTGGAGTCTCTCTGGCATTCTTTCTCGACCAGTCACTCTGAGAGGTCAAACGCGATGGAAGCTTTCAGCTGGATTATGACATACGTCGACGGCATCGAAAATATGCTGGATATGATTAAACGTTTGCCCGTCGAAGTTGCTGGTATGATATTTGCATTGTTGGATAGCAAAACTCTTGGGATTATTTCCAGGGTCAGCAAGACATGGAGGGCGAGATCCGAATACGAGCGAAAACGGAGACGTCAGTTGCAGCTTACTAAGACCAGGAGGCAACTTTACAGGTCCAACGGTGGTGAGGTTTTTGAAAGTAAAACGTTTGTCGTGAATGGACAAAACGGTAGTGTTAGCAGAGAAAAACCGGAATGGACTCGCCGACATACAAAAACACAAACCGGGAACAAGAAACGCAATAAATCAAAAACGAATAATCTAAGTAAGATTAGTCTTCGAATATAACATTAAAGAATAAAATATTAAAATATTTCGCACTTTTCTTAACATTATTATGTACTTCTAATTCAATAACGATCTTGTAAATGTAATAAAGTTTTTCTTTGTACATTTTCTTGTTTTACCAAAAATAATTATTACATTCGTTACTACCACATCTATGACTTATTGCTGTTTTTTACGTTGCATTAAATCTTATTTTTATTGTGATTTTAATTTTTTCTATTTTACGCATTGACATTGAAGACAATTTTTCGCATTCTCGAATGTTTCTGCTTATATGTATAACCGCTTTAGAATTCTGCTCGAATAAAAATGATTATGTATTATTGGCAAACTTTCGATAACTTTGCTTTATTTTTCAAAAAAAATTATTTTTAACGTAATATTTTCCGCAATGTACTTAAAAACTTATATTTTATTTCAGAAAATTTCTAGTATCATATCTCGAATGAGAAGGTACGTTGTGCATAATAAATTTCTACCACGTGTAGTTAACTTACACAAAACAAACTTTGGCATATTAATTAAATTGATCGCGTCATTTAGAAGAAGGGTATATCACAGAAAATAATTAATCTTAGTAACAAGTATTCCAAAACTGGTCAACAGAAAGAAACAACCAATGAGAACACCAAAGAATTACAGATGCACTTATCGCGACCAATATGCAGTTATACAAGCAGCCAAAGGACACGGCGAACAGTCGAACATACAGCCAATCGGATCGCGTTATTTCTTAACCAATTACGGGAGGTTATTCCTATCGCACCACCTATATCAAACGAGGTCTGGAGTCTCTCTGGCATTCTTTCTCGACCAGTCACTCTGAGAGGTCAAACGCGATGGAAGCTTTCAGCTGGATTATGACATACGTCGACGGCATCGAAAATATGCTGGATATGATTAAACGTTTGCCCGTCGAAGTTGCTGGTATGATATTTGCATTGTTGGATAGCAAAACTCTTGGGATTATTTCCAGGGTCAGCAAGACATGGAGGGCGAGATCCGAATACGAGCGAAAACGGAGACGTCAGTTGCAGCTTACTAAGACCAGGAGGCAACTTTACAGGTCCAACGGTGGTGAGGTTTTTGAAAGTAAAACGTTTGTCGTGAATGGACAAAACGGTAGTGTTAGCAGAGAAAAACCGGAATGGACTCGCCGACATACAAAAACACAAACCGGGAACAAGAAACGCAATAAATCAAAAACGAATAATCTAAGTAAGATTAGTCTTCGAATATAACATTAAAGAATAAAATATTAAAATATTTCGCACTTTTCTTAACATTATTATGTACTTCTAATTCAATAACGATCTTGTAAATGTAATAAAGTTTTTCTTTGTACATTTTCTTGTTTTACCAAAAATAATTATTACATTCGTTACTACCACATCTATGACTTATTGCTGTTTTTTACGTTGCATTAAATCTTATTTTTATTGTGATTTTAATTTTTTCTATTTTACGCATTGACATTGAAGACAATTTTTCGCATTCTCGAATGTTTCTGCTTATATGTATAACCGCTTTAGAATTCTGCTCGAATAAAAATGATTATGTATTATTGGCAAACTTTCGATAACTTTGCTTTATTTTTAAAAAAAATTATTTTTAACGTAATATTTTCCGCAATGTACTTAAAAACTTATATTTTATTTCAGAAAATTTCTAGTATCATATCTCGAATGAGAAGGTACGTTGTGCATAATAAATTTCTACCACGTGTAGTTAACTTACACAAAACAAACTTTGGCATATTAATTAAATTGATCGCGTCATTTAGAAGAAGGGTATATCACAGAAAATAATTAATCTTAGTAACAAGTATTCCAAAACTGGTCAACAGAAAGAAACAACCAATGAGAACACCAAAGAATTACAGATGCACTTATCGCGACCAATATGCAGTTATACAAGCAGCCAAAGGACACGGCGAACAGTCGAACATACAGCCAATCGGATCGCGTTATTTCTTAACCAATTACGGGAGGTTATTCCTATCGCACCACCTATATCAAACGAGGTCTGGAGTCTCTCTGGCATTCTTTCTCGACCAGTCACTCTGAGAGGTCAAACGCGATGGAAGCTTTCAGCTGGATTATGACATACGTCGACGGCATCGAAAATATGCTGGATATGATTAAACGTTTGCCCGTCGAAGTTGCTGGTATGATATTTGCATTGTTGGATAGCAAAACTCTTGGGATTATTTCCAGGGTCAGCAAGACATGGAGGGCGAGATCCGAATACGAGCGAAAACGGAGACGTCAGTTGCAGCTTACTAAGACCAGGAGGCAACTTTACAGGTCCAACGGTGGTGAGGTTTTTGAAAGTAAAACGTTTGTCGTGAATGGACAAAACGGTAGTGTTAGCATAGAAAAACCGGAATGGACTCGCCGACATACAAAAACACAAACCGGGAACAAGAAACGCAATAAATCAAAAACGAATAATCTAAGTAAGATTAGTCTTCGAATATAACATTAAAGAATAAAATATTAAAATATTTCGCACTTTTCTTAACATTATTATGTACTTCTAATTCAATAACGATCTTGTAAATGTAATAAAGTTTTTCTTTGTACATTTTCTTGTTTTACCAAAAATAATTATTACATTCGTTACTACCACATCTATGACTTATTGCTGTTTTTTACGTTGCATTAAATCTTATTTTTATTGTGATTTTAATTTTTTCTATTTTACGCATTGACATTGAAGACAATTTTTCGCATTCTCGAATGTTTCTGCTTATATGTATAACCGCTTTAGAATTCTGCTCGAATAAAAATGATTATGTATTATTGGCAAACTTTCGATAACTTTGCTTTATTTTTCAAAAAAAATTATTTTTAACGTAATATTTTCCGCAATGTACTTAAAAACTTATATTTTATTTCAGAAAATTTCTAGTATCATATCTCGAATGAGAAGGTACGTTGTGCATAATAAATTTCTACCACGTGTAGTTAACTTACACAAAACAAACTTTGGCATATTAATTAAATTGATCGCGTCATTTAGAAGAAGGGTATATCACAGAAAATAATTAATCTTAGTAACAAGTATTCCAAAACTGGTCAACAGAAAGAAACAACCAATGAGAACACCAAAGAATTACAGATGCACTTATCGCGACCAATATGCAGTTATACAAGCAGCCAAAGGACACGGCGAACAGTCGAACATACAGCCAATCGGATCGCGTTATTTCTTAACCAATTACGGGAGGTTATTCCTATCGCACCACCTATATCAAACGAGGTCTGGAGTCTCTCTGGCATTCTTTCTCGACCAGTCACTCTGAGAGGTCAAACGCGATGGAAGCTTTCAGCTGGATTATGACATACGTCGACGGCATCGAAAATATGCTGGATATGATTAAACGTTTGCCCGTCGAAGTTGCTGGTATGATATTTGCATTGTTGGATAGCAAAACTCTTGGGATTATTTCCAGGGTCAGCAAGACATGGAGGGCGAGATCCGAATACGAGCGAAAACGGAGACGTCAGTTGCAGCTTACTAAGACCAGGAGGCAACTTTACAGGTCCAACGGTGGTGAGGGTTTTGAAAGTAAAACGTTTGTCGTGAATGGACAAAACGGTAGTGTTAGCAGAGAAAAACCGGAATGGACTCGCCGACATACAAAAACACAAACCGGGAACAAGAAACGCAATAAATCAAAAACGAATAATCTAAGTAAGATTAGTCTTCGAATATAACATTAAAGAATAAAATATTAAAATATTTCGCACTTTTCTTAACATTATTATGTACTTCTAATTCAATAACGATCTTGTAAATGTAATAAAGTTTTTCTTTGTACATTTTCTTGTTTTACCAAAAATAATTATTACATTCGTTACTACCACATCTATGACTTATTGCTGTTTTTTACGTTGCATTAAATCTTATTTTTATTGTGATTTTAATTTTTTCTATTTTACGCATTGACATTGAAGACAATTTTTCGCATTCTCGAATGTTTCTGCTTATATGTATAACCGCTTTAGAATTCTGCTCGAATAAAAATGATTATGTATTATTGGCAAACTTTCGATAACTTTGCTTTATTTTTCAAAAAAAATTATTTTTAACGTAATATTTTCCGCAATGTACTTAAAAACTTATATTTTATTTCAGAAAATTTCTAGTATCATATCTCGAATGAGAAGGTACGTTGTGCATAATAAATTTCTACCACGTGTAGTTAACTTACACAAAACAAACTTTGGCATATTAATTAAATTGATCGCGTCATTTAGAAGAAGGGTATATCACAGAAAATAATTAATCTTAGTAACAAGTATTCCAAAACTGGTCAACAGAAAGAAACAACCAATGAGAACACCAAAGAATTACAGATGCACTTATCGCGACCAATATGCAGTTATACAAGCAGCCAAAGGACACGGCGAACAGTCGAACATACAGCCAATCGGATCGCGTTATTTCTTAACCAATTACGGGAGGTTATTCCTATCGCACCACCTATATCAAACGAGGTCTGGAGTCTCTCTGGCATTCTTTCTCGACCAGTCACTCTGAGAGGTCAAACGCGATGGAAGCTTTCAGCTGGATTATGACATACGTCGACGGCATCGAAAATATGCTGGATATGATTAAACGTTTGCCCGTCGAAGTTGCTGGTATGATATTTGCATTGTTGGATAGCAAAACTCTTGGGATTATTTCCAGGGTCAGCAAGACATGGAGGGCGAGATCCGAATACGAGCGAAAACGGAGACGTCAGTTGCAGCTTACTAAGACCAGGAGGCAACTTTACAGGTCCAACGGTGGTGAGGGTTTTGAAAGTAAAACGTTTGTCGTGAATGGACAAAACGGTAGTGTTAGCAGAGAAAAACCGGAATGGACTCGCCGACATACAAAAACACAAACCGGGAACAAGAAACGCAATAAATCAAAAACGAATAATCTAAGTAAGATTAGTCTTCGAATATAACATTAAAGAATAAAATATTAAAATATTTCGCACTTTTCTTAACATTATTATGTACTTCTAATTCAATAACGATCTTGTAAATGTAATAAAGTTTTTCTTTGTACATTTTCTTGTTTTACCAAAAATAATTATTACATTCGTTACTACCACATCTATGACTTATTGCTGTTTTTTACGTTGCATTAAATCTTATTTTTATTGTGATTTTAATTTTTTCTATTTTACGCATTGACATTGAAGACAATTTTTCGCATTCTCGAATGTTTCTGCTTATATGTATAACCGCTTTAGAATTCTGCTCGAATAAAAATGATTATGTATTATTGGCAAACTTTCGATAACTTTGCTTTATTTTTCAAAAAAAATTATTTTTAACGTAATATTTTCCGCAATGTACTTAAAAACTTATATTTTATTTCAGAAAATTTCTAGTATCATATCTCGAATGAGAAGGTACGTTGTGCATAATAAATTTCTACCACGTGTAGTTAACTTACACAAAACAAACTTTGGCATATTAATTAAATTGATCGCGTCATTTAGAAGAAGGGTATATCACAGAAAATAATTAATCTTAGTAACAAGTATTCCAAAACTGGTCAACAGAAAGAAACAACCAATGAGAACACCAAAGAATTACAGATGCACTTATCGCGACCAATATGCAGTTATACAAGCAGCCAAAGGACACGGCGAACAGTCGAACATACAGCCAATCGGATCGCGTTATTTCTTAACCAATTACGGGAGGTTATTCCTATCGCACCACCTATATCAAACGAGGTCTGGAGTCTCTCTGGCATTCTTTCTCGACCAGTCACTCTGAGAGGTCAAACGCGATGGAAGCTTTCAGCTGGATTATGACATACGTCGACGGCATCGAAAATATGCTGGATATGATTAAACGTTTGCCCGTCGAAGTTGCTGGTATGATATTTGCATTGTTGGATAGCAAAACTCTTGGGATTATTTCCAGGGTCAGCAAGACATGGAGGGCGAGATCCGAATACGAGCGAAAACGGAGACGTCAGTTGCAGCTTACTAAGACCAGGAGGCAACTTTACAGGTCCAACGGTGGTGAGGTTTTTGAAAGTAAAACGTTTGTCGTGAATGGACAAAACGGTAGTGTTAGCAGAGAAAAACCGGAATGGACTCGCCGACATACAAAAACACAAACCGGGAACAAGAAACGCAATAAATCAAAAACGAATAATCTAAGTAAGATTAGTCTTCGAATATAACATTAAAGAATAAAATATTAAAATATTTCGCACTTTTCTTAACATTATTATGTACTTCTAATTCAATAACGATCTTGTAAATGTAATAAAGTTTTTCTTTGTACATTTTCTTGTTTTACCAAAAATAATTATTACATTCGTTACTACCACATCTATGACTTATTGCTGTTTTTACGTTGCATTAAATCTTATTTTTATTGTGATTTTAATTTTTTCTATTTTACGCATTGACATTGAAGACAATTTTTCGCATTCTCGAATGTTTCTGCTTATATGTATAACCGCTTTAGAATTCTGCTCGAATAAAAATGATTATGTATTATTGGCAAACTTTCGATAACTTTGCTTTATTTTTCAAAAAAAATTATTTTTAACGTAATATTTTCCGCAATGTACTTAAAAACTTATATTTTATTTCAGAAAATTTCTAGTATCATATCTCGAATGAGAAGGTACGTTGTGCATAATAAATTTCTACCACGTGTAGTTAACTTACACAAAACAAACTTTGGCATATTAATTAAATTGATCGCGTCATTTAGAAGAAGGGTATATCACAGAAAATAATTAATCTTAGTAACAAGTATTCCAAAACTGGTCAACAGAAAGAAACAACCAATGAGAACACCAAAGAATTACAGATGCACTTATCGCGACCAATATGCAGTTATACAAGCAGCCAAAGGACACGGCGAACAGTCGAACATACAGCCAATCGGATCGCGTTATTTCTTAACCAATTACGGGAGGTTATTCCTATCGCACCACCTATATCAAACGAGGTCTGGAGTCTCTCTGGCATTCTTTCTCGACCAGTCACTCTGAGAGGTCAAACGCGATGGAAGCTTTCAGCTGGATTATGACATACGTCGACGGCATCGAAAATATGCTGGATATGATTAAACGTTTGCCCGTCGAAGTTGCTGGTATGATATTTGCATTGTTGGATAGCAAAACTCTTGGGATTATTTCCAGGGTCAGCAAGACATGGAGGGCGAGATCCGAATACGAGCGAAAACGGAGACGTCAGTTGCAGCTTACTAAGACCAGGAGGCAACTTTACAGGTCCAACGGTGGTGAGGGTTTTGAAAGTAAAACGTTTGTCGTGAATGGACAAAACGGTAGTGTTAGCAGAGAAAAACCGGAATGGACTCGCCGACATACAAAAACACAAACCGGGAACAAGAAACGCAATAAATCAAAAACGAATAATCTAAGTAAGATTAGTCTTCGAATATAACATTAAAGAATAAAATATTAAAATATTTCGCACTTTTCTTAACATTATTATGTACTTCTAATTCAATAACGATCTTGTAAATGTAATAAAGTTTTTCTTTGTACATTTTCTTGTTTTACCAAAAATAATTATTACATTCGTTACTACCACATCTATGACTTATTGCTGTTTTTTACGTTGCATTAAATCTTATTTTTATTGTGATTTTAATTTTTTTCTATTTTACGCATTGACATTGAAGACAATTTTTCGCATTCTCGAATGTTTCTGCTTATATGTATAACCGCTTTAGAATTCTGCTCGAATAAAAATGATTATGTATTATTGGCAAACTTTCGATAACTTTGCTTTATTTTTCAAAAAAAATTATTTTTAACGTAATATTTTCCGCAATGTACTTAAAAACTTATATTTTATTTCAGAAAATTTCTAGTATCATATCTCGAATGAGAAGGTACGTTGTGCATAATAAATTTCTACCACGTGTAGTTAACTTACACAAAACAAACTTTGGCATATTAATTAAATTGATCGCGTCATTTAGAAGAAGGGTATATCACAGAAAATAATTAATCTTAGTAACAAGTATTCCAAAACTGGTCAACAGAAAGAAACAACCAATGAGAACACCAAAGAATTACAGATGCACTTATCGCGACCAATATGCAGTTATACAAGCAGCCAAAGGACACGACGAACAGTCGAACATACAGCCAATCGGATCGCGTTATTTCTTAACCAATTACGGGAGGTTATTCCTATCGCACCACCTATATCAAACGAGGTCTGGAGTCTCTCTGGCATTCTTTCTCGACCAGTCACTCTGAGAGGTCAAACGCGATGGAAGCTTTCAGCTGGATTATGACATACGTCGACGGCATCGAAAATATGCTGGATATGATTAAACGTTTGCCCGTCGAAGTTGCTGGTATGATATTTGCATTGTTGGATAGCAAAACTCTTGGGATTATTTCCAGGGTCAGCAAGACATGGAGGGCGAGATCCGAATACGAGCGAAAACGGAGACGTCAGTTGCAGCTTACTAAGACTAGGAGGCAACTTTACAGGTCCAACGGTGGTGAGGTTTTTGAAAGTAAAACGTTTGTCGTGAATGGACAAAACGGTAGTGATAGCAGAGAAAAACCGGAATGGACTCGCCGACATACAAAAACACAAACCGGGAACAAGAAACGCAATAAATCAAAAACGAATAATCTAAGTAAGATTAGTCTTCGAATATAACATTAAAGAATAAAATATTAAAATATTTCGCACTTTTCTTAACATTATTATGTACTTTGAAACGACCGTAATTCCTGGCCGCGAATATCTTGCAAGCGAGAGTGCCCGGACGTGCTCGCCGGGCAGACAGGATTCGCGAGTGAATTGATAGGTCCGAGAATGCACGAGACGTGGTCTTTATGTAACAATTAATTGAGACTTTATTCAATTAATATAGTAGAATACATTAAGCCAATTATGACGAACGCGTGCTTGAGACGTCGCCGGACGAACACGAATTTAACAATAGATTCACGATGACGCGGTAATTGGCGCGTGTATGCGCTTGATCGGTACGGTGGTAATCGATACGCGGATCTACGACGGGCGGGCCGTTACAGGTTTTCGGCAGCCGCCTAGATAACGCCCTAATCGGAGCGCGGGGTTAGCGGCGCGAGTATGTCCCCGAGTCGCGGGCCTGGGCGGGGCCTGATCTATGCACGCGGCGCGAGACGCGGTGATCGACTTAACGCTTAGATCGCGGCGCGAACGCGGTATTCGGACAGCGGGGAGGATGGAGCACCTTTTCGGTGTTGCAGTAGCCGAGAGTACTCGGCCGAGGCGGAGATCTCTCCACCCCGGTTTTGTGCAACGGTGCGAATGGATATTTTCGCCTAGGCAAGATGACTGTCGATCCGGGATCGAGATCGCTCGAAGGAGGCGAAGTGCGCTTCACCCCACGAGCCGGTCGTATCAGTCTAAGTTGCGTTCGGCAGGAAGATTCCTCTGCGGTGCAAGCGTCAGGAGTTCCTGACCGAGACGGAGTTCGCTCCACCCCGTTGGTTTGCTCGCTCCAGGAGTCGGTTCGGTTCGGATGTTCGCTGCGAAGCGAACGGCACGAGAACGGTGCGCGACTTCCCCGAGTTCGGCTTTTTATATCGCACAAGGCTATATTCGGGGGTATCCTTGTTCGTGGCGCCGGCCGCGGTATTCCGCGGTACCGTGCGCGTCGCGCTCGCTCGGATGAGTTCGGGGCCGCTCGGATACGCTCGTTCCGCGGGACTTGGCGCGTTCCGCGGTACTCGTTATAATTACGTATTTCGATGATCGGTTTCTTCGGGAGCCCCCCGCGCTCCCTTGCCTGGCCGAGAGGATGGTCGTCTCGCCTGTTCTTCACTGGGGACGATGCTCCTTCCGGGGCATCGTTACATCGCCCCTTCCTTAGATTGGTGCATGTACTTGATGCACTTCACGGTCGCTGCGTCTTCTCTTTACAGGATCGCAGGCGGCCGGCGGCGTCAAACCGCAGGTGCCACCGGCGGTTTCCCAACCGGGGCTTATATTGCCGGGCCACATGCACGGCAAAGTGCGGGATCTCCAAAACTATCCCCGGCTCTACCTCCACAGGTATCGGTGGCGGCGGTATCGGCCCCATCACTCGCAGCGGTTCCAGGGTCGGCCTTGGTGGTTCGGCTGGCTCGGTCCGTCGCTTGGACGGCGGAGGCGGTGGTGGTGTCTCCATGAGCCAGGCCCTCTTCCTGGCGTTCATCGCGTCGGACCGCTGCACTAAGGTCCCGACGCGAGGAACCGTCGGCCGGCTGGTGGTGGTGTCCGGCCTCGCTGCCTCCGGCGGATCCTCCTGGCGTTTCTCCGGCGAGTCGCGAAACAGGCGGACCCACTCGTCCCCGATCGCCGGTGCCGTCGGATCGTATCCTTCGCTTAGGATCGCGTTGATCTCCGCTAGGATGTCTCGCTCCATGGCTGGTTCGACTGATAATGAGAGCGAGATCTGTCTCCGGATCTTCCTCGGCTTTACTTTGTTGTCGTCCTCGCTCGTTGTTTATTTCCCGGTCGTCGTCTCCTGTTGCCTCATCCTCCGGCCTCATCTTCAGATCCTTGACGTGTACATGTCGGTACCACTTCCCGCGCGGGCTCCGCAAGTCGACGATCACCGGCGAAATTACGCGACGTATCTCGAGCGGCCCAACGAATTTCGGCGCGAGTTTGGCGTTGAACGCCGCGGCTTTGTTCGATAACGGTCGGTCGCGCTTCCAAACAATATCGCCTATTGCCGGTTTCCATTCTCTCCGCCGGAGATTATAATACTTTTCTTGCCGCTGGAATGCGCGCGCGAGGTGTACGCGGACAAGTTCGTACGCCTCCTCGAGTTGTCGCTTCCGTTCGTTCGGTTTGACGGCGTGATTGCGCGGTTCGTCCGGTCGTCTCAATTCTCGTCCGTGTGTTAAAAATGCGGGCGTATACCCGGTGGCCTCGCTGGCGGCGGTATTAAATGCGAACTGGAGTTCGGGCAGATATTCGTCCCAAGTACGGTGTTTTTGCCGGACGTATTGGGCGATCATCGTTTTGATCGTTCGGTTCGCTCGTTCGACCGGATTGCACTGCGGCGCGTACGCGGGGGTTAGGCGGTGTTTTACTCCGAATTCTTTTAGCATTTCGGTTAAACGTTCAGCTTTAAATTGCGTCCCATTGTCAGATAGAATTTCCTCGGGACACCCATGTCGGAGAATAATTGCCTCCCTCAAATGCTTTTTGATTTCGTCCGCGGTCGCCTTACGCAGTGCGCGCATCTCCACCCATTTCGTGAACCGGTCCTGCATGTTGAGCAACCACGTATGCCCATTTCGCGAGCGCGGGAGCGGTCCTACTAAATCTATGGCTATCTGTTGGCCGGGATGGTCGATGGCCGTACTGTGCATAATGCCGGTCGGTTTGCTTTGCTCGGTTTTGTAGGCTAAACAGGTGGGACAGTTACGTACGTATCTCGCGATGTCGCGGAACATTCCGGGCCAGTAATATATCCGAGCGATCCGCGCAATGGTTTTCGCGATCCCGAGGTGGCCCGCGGTCGGCTCGTCGTGATACTTTCGCATCAACTCCGGTCGTTCTTCCGTCGGTACGCACTCTTTCCATTGTGCGTCGGTCGGCGTTTCGGTAAAATCGAGTTGATGCAAAAGGTGCCGATACAGCCGGCCTTCCGTGACCCGTAAATCCGGATTTTCGTGCGGTTGTTCGCATGCCCGTTGCCACATTTTCCGATGCCACGTGCATTTCGTGGGTCGGACGCTGTTTACGTGATATTGTCGCGAAAGCGCGTCGGCTACTCGGTTCAGCGCCCCTTTTCGGTATCGAATTTCGAAAGTGTATTGTTGCAATTCGAATGCCCATCGGCCGAGACGGCCCGTGGGCGATTCGAGTTTTTGCAACCACCGTAGTGACTGATGGTCGGTTACTACGGTGAATTCATATCCTTCTAGATATCCGCGCATTTTCCGGATTCCCCACAGGACTGCTAGACACTCAAGCTCGGTCGCGCTGTAATTTCGTTCTGCTTTACTAAGGGTGCGGCTCGCGTACGCAACGACGCGTTCCCCCTCGGCAAAATGTTGCGTTAACACTGCCCCGAGTCCGGCGTTGCTGGCGTCGGTCTGGAGCACGAATTTTCGCGTGAAGTCGGGGCAGGCTAATACCGGTGCCGCGGTCAGCGTTAATTTTAGTGAATTGAACGCGGCCTGCTTTTCTTCCCCCCAGTTCCATTTAACGTTTTTGCGTGTTAGCGCGGTTAATGGCGCGGCGACGGTTGCAAAATCCTGTACGAATCGCCGGTACCAGGATGCAACTCCTAAGAAACGTCGAACTTGACGGACGGTGCGCGGTTCCGGCCAGGTGGTTACTGCCGCGGTTTTCTCGGGGTCGGTACGAATTCCGTCGCGGTCTACGATGTGTCCCAGATATTTGAGGGAATCCACGCAGAATCGACATTTGTCGGGATTTAATTTTAACTTCGCGTTACGCAGGCGGCGGAATACTTCGGCGAGTATGCTTAGGTGATGTTCGAAATTCGGACTGCAGACGATAATATCGTCCAGGTAAACGAACACGTGCGGTTCGAGGGCGGGACCGAGGATTGTGTCTAGCAATTGTTGGAATGTCGCGGGCGCGGAGTGTAGCCCGAACGGCATGACGCGAAATTGCATCAAGCCGCGCCCTGGTACGGTGAAAGCGGTGACGGGTCGACTTTCCGGTGCTAGCGGTACCTGCCAATACCCGTTTTTAAGATCGAGCGTCGACAAATACTTTGCTCCGCGTAATTTATCTAACGTTGCTTGGATTTGTGGCAACGGGTATGCGTCGCGAGCCGTTACTTCGTTGACGCGGCGAAAATCTATGCAGAACCGGTGTTTGCCGTCTTTCTTTTTCACTAGCACGATCGGCGAGCTCCAACCGCTCTCGGAGGGCTCGATTACTCCGTCCGCGAGCATTTTCTCGACTTCGGTGTCGATGATATGCTGCATCGCGGGGTTCCGTGGTCGATAGCGTTGTTTGATCGGCGAGTCGGTTAGTACGCGTAAGCGATGTTCTAATTTGTCGGTCGGGCCTTGTACGCTCTCAAATTTTCGCATCTCGGTCTCTAAAAATGTTTTTAGTCGCGGTTCTTCTCCCCCCCCGGTCGGTGTCTCCCCCGTCGCGGTTTCGGTGGCGGTGACGTGCGGTGTTCGCGTGACGCATCGGTCTCGTTCGGGAGGCGGTGGGACGCTAAACGCGGCGCGGGCCCATATGTCCACCCCGATTAATACGGCGCTGTCGAGCGTTGGCAAAATTAGAAAGGTGTGCGTTAAATTTTTCCCCCCTATTACGATTGGCACGGCGATTTCCCCGGTGGTGTGGGTCGCCGAACCGTCGGCGAGCCGCACCTGACCGATCGACTCCCTGCAGGTTATTCCGTGCGCGTGTATTTGTTCGGCGGTATTTTCGTTGACGTACGATACCTCGGATCCGGTGTCGAACAACGCCTCATAAGTCTGCCCGAGGATCTCGACGGGCAGGTGCGGTCGCGGATTATACTTCATTACGGGGACCGGGGTGCGGCCGCTGTTTCCCCGGTCCGAGTCGCGTTTCCCGCCGGATGACACTCGCGTGTGAGCACCCCGTCTTTCCCGCACTGCGAGCAGAATTTTCGCGGGATTCGCTTGCAGTCGAAGCGTGTGTGGCCGCGCTGCTTGCATCGCCAGCAGCATTCGTTACGGTCGTAACTGGTGGCCAACGCCGCGGTTTGACGGGATGCGGCCGGACGCGGCTGACGGTCGAGGCTTTTTTCTATTTCGGCCACGCGACGCGCAAGTTCGGTCGGGCTACGGACCGTATCTCCGCAGATAAATGGACGTACGCGCGGGTCCATATTTTCGAGAAGAATTTCCATCTTCTCTTCCTCCGAATATCCCTCCGCCCGTCTCATGAGGGTCGCTATTTCGGTGGCGAACTTGCGGAACGTTTCGCCGGTCTTTTGTACGCGCGCGTCGATTTCCCGCTTCAGCTGGGCCCGATATCGGTAGGGTAGAAATTGTTCCCTAAACGCGGTGCGGAACGCGTCCCAGGTAACCCAATCTTGCCGGTTATTGCGGTACCACTCGAGGGCCTCCCCCCGCAATAATTCCGGCAGCCCGCGGAGCATATGTATCCCGTTGAAGCCATATACGGAGGTCAGCTCGTCGACGCGCTCGAGAAATCCCGCCGGATCCTTCCCGTCGAAATGGCATCCCCATTTCCGTATTTGGTTCATTATCTTGGCCGGATCGTCGGTGGGCGCGGTAATCTCGATTAGCGGAGTGGCCATCGTCGCGTGCGACGGCCCGGGCCGTGGTAAAAAATACGTGTCGGGATTCTCGCGGACGTATTCGCTGAGGCGTTGTCGTAAATCGTCGATTGTACCGGTCGCGGATACCTGCAGTTCCTCCAGTTCGGCAATTAAGTCGGCTTTGGTTAATTTATATATCCACTCTCGTGGCATTCTCCGTTACGGACTAGTGACTTAAAGTCCCTGTTCGGGCGCCATGAAACGACCGTAATTCCTGGCCGCGAATATCTTGCAAGCGAGAGTGCCCGGACGTGCTCGCCGGGCGGACAGGATTCGCGAGTGAATTGATAGGTCCGAGAATGCACGAGACGTGGTCTTTATGTAACAATTAATTGAGACTTTATTCAATTAATATAGTAGAATACATTAAGCCAATTATGACGAACGCGTGCTTGAGACGTCGCCGGACGAACACGAATTTAACAATAGATTCACGATGACGCGGTAATTGGCGCGTGTATGCGCTTGATCGGTACGGTGGTAATCGATACGCGGATCTACGACGGGCGGGCCGTTACAGGTTTTCGGCAGCCGCCTAGATAACGCCCTAATCGGAGCGCGGGGTTAGCGGCGCGAGTATGTCCCCGAGTCGCGGGCCTGGGCGGGGCCTGATCTATGCACGCGGCGCGAGACGCGGTGATCGACTTAACGCTTAGATCGCGGCGCGAACGCGGTATTCGGACAGCGGGGAGGATGGAGCACCTTTTCGGTGTTGCAGTAGCCGAGAGTACTCGGCCGAGGCGGAGATCTCTCCACCCCGGTTTTGTGCAACGGTGCGAATGGATATTGTCGCCTAGGCAAGATGACTGTCGACCCGGGATCGAGATCGCTCGAAGGAGGCGAAGTGCGCTTCACCCCACGAGCCGGTCGTATCAGTCTAAGTTGCGTTCGGCAGGAAGATTCCTCTGCGGTGCAAGCGTCAGGAGTTCCTGACCGAGACGGAGTTCGCTCCACCCCGTTGGTTTGCTCGCTCCAGGAGTCGGTTCGGTTCGGATGTTCGCTGCGAAGCGAACGGCACGAGAACGGTGCGCGACTTCCCCGAGTTCGGCTTTTTATATCGCACAAGGCTATATTCGGGGGTATCCTTGTTCGTGGCGCCGGCCGCGGTATTCCGCGGTACCGTGCGCGTCGCGCTCGCTCGGATGAGTTCGGGGCCGCTCGGATACGCTCGTTCCGCGGGACTTGGCGCGTTCCGCGGTACTCGTTATAATTACGTATTTCGATGATCGGTTTCTTCGGGAGCCCCCCGCGCTCCCTTGCCTGGCCGAGAGGATGGTCGTCTCGCCTGTTCTTCACTGGGGACGATGCTCCTTCCGGGGGCATCGTTACAACTTCTAATTCAATAACGATCTTGTAAATGTAATAAAGTTTTTCTTTGTACATTTTCTTGTTTTACCAAAAATAATTATTACATTCGTTACTACCACATCTATGACTTATTGCTGTTTTTTACGTTGCATTAAATCATATTTTTATTGTGATTTTAATTTTTTTCTATTTTACGCATTGACATTGAAGACAATTTTTCGCATTCTCGAATGTTTCTGCTTATATGTATAACCGCTTTAGAATTCTGCTCGAATAAAAATGATTATGTATTATTGGCAAACTTTCGATAACTTTGCTTTATTTTTAAAAAAAATTATTTTTAACGTAATATTTTCCGCAATGTACTTAAAAACTTATATTTTATTTCAGAAAATTTCTAGTATCATATCACGAATGAGAAGGTACGTTGTGCATAATAAATTTCTACCACGTGTAGTTAACTTACACAAAACAAACTTTGGCATATTAATTAAATTGATCGCGTCATTTAGAAGAAGGGTATATCACAAAAAATAATTAATCTTAGTAACAAGTATTCCAAAACTGGTCAACAGAAAGAAACAACCAATGAGAACACCAAAGAATTACAGATGCACTTATCGCGACCAATATGCAGTTATACAAGCAGCCAAAGGACACGGCGAACAGTCGAACATACAGCCAATCGGATCGCGTTATTTCTTAACCAATTACGGGAGGTTATTCCTATCGCACCACCTATATCAAACGAGGTCTGGAGTCTCTCTGGCATTCTTTCTCGACCAGTCACTCTGAGAGGTCAAACGCGATGGAAGCTTTCAGCTGGATTATGACATACGTCGACGGCATCGAAAATATGCTGGATATGATTAAACGTTTGCCCGTCGAAGTTGCTGGTATGATATTTGCATTGTTGGATAGCAAAACTCTTGGGATTATTTCCAGGGTCAGCAAGACATGGAGGGCGAGATCCGAATACGAGCGAAAACGGAGACGTCAGTTGCAGCTTACTAAGACCAGGAGGCAACTTTACAGGTCCAACGGTGGTGAGGTTTTTGAAAGTAAAACGTTTGTCGTGAATGGACAAAACGGTAGTGTTAGCAGAGAAAAACCGGAATGGACTCGCCGACATACAAAAACACAAACCGGGAACAAGAAACGCAATAAATCAAAAACGAATAATCTAAGTAAGATTAGTCTTCGAATATAACATTAAAGAATAAAATATTAAAATATTTCGCACTTTTCTTAACATTATTATGTACTTCTAATTCAATAACGATCTTGTAAATGTAATAAAGTTTTTCTTTGTACATTTTCTTGTTTTACCAAAAATAATTATTACATTCGTTACTACCACATCTATGACTTATTGCTGTTTTTACGTTGCATTAAATCTTATTTTTATTGTGATTTTAATTTTTTTCTATTTTACGCATTGACATTGAAGACAATTTTTCGCATTCTCGAATGTTTCTGCTTATATGTATAACCGCTTTAGAATTCTGCTCGAATAAAAATGATTATGTATTATTGGCAAACTTTCGATAACTTTGCTTTATTTTTCAAAAAAAATTATTTTTAACGTAATATTTTCCGCAATGTACTTAAAAACTTATATTTTATTTCAGAAAATTTCTAGTATCATATCTCGAATGAGAAGGTACGTTGTGCATAATAAATTTCTACCACGTGTAGTTAACTTACACAAAACAAACTTTGGCATATTAATTAAATTGATCGCGTCATTTAGAAGAAGGGTATATCACAAAAAATAATTAATCTTAGTAACAAGTATTCCAAAACTGGTCAACAGAAAGAAACAACCAATGAGAACACCAAAGAATTACAGATGCACTTATCGCGACCAATATGCAGTTATACAAGCAGCCAAAGGACACGGCGAACAGTCGAACATACAGCCAATCGGATCGCGTTATTTCTTAACCAATTACGGGAGGTTATTCCTATCGCACCACCTATATCAAACGAGGTCTGGAGTCTCTCTGGCATTCTTTCTCGACCAGTCACTCTGAGAGGTCAAACGCGATGGAAGCTTTCAGCTGGATTATGACATACGTCGGCGGCATCGAAAATATGCTGGATATGATTAAACGTTTGCCCGTCGAAGTTGCTGGTATGATATTTGCATTGTTGGATAGCAAAACTCTTGGGATTATTTCCAGGGTCAGCAAGACATGGAGGGCGAGATCCGAATACGAGCGAAAACGGAGACGTCAGTTGCAGCTTACTAAGATCAGGATGCAACTTTACAGGTCCAACGGTGGTGAGGTTTTTGAAAGTAAAACGTTTGTCGTGAATGGACAGAACGGTAGTGTTAGCAGAGAAAAACCGGAATGGACTCGCCGACATACAAAAACACAAACCGGGAACAAGAAACGCAATAAATCAAAAACGAATAATCTAAGTAAGATTAGTCTTCGAATATAACATTAAAGAATAAAATATTAAAATATTTCGCACTTTTCTTAACATTATTATGTACTTCTAATTCAATAACGATCTTGTAAATGTAATAAAGTTTTTCTTTGTACATTTTCTTGTTTTACCAAAAATAATTATTACATTCGTTACTACCACATCTATGACTTATTGCTGTTTTTTACGTTGCATTAAATCTTATTTTTATTGTGATTTTAATTTTTTTCTATTTTACGCATTGACATTGAAGACAATTTTTCGCATTCTCGAATGTTTCTGCTTATATGTATAACCGCTTTAGAATTCTGCTCGAATAAAAATGATTATGTATTATTGGCAAACTTTCGATAACTTTGCTTTATTTTTCAAAAAAAATTATTTTTAACGTAATATTTTCCGCAATGTACTTAAAAACTTATATTTTATTTCAGAAAATTTCTAGTATCATATCTCGAATGAGAAGGTACGTTGTGCATAATAAATTTCTACCACGTGTAGTTAACTTACACAAAACAAACTTTGGCATATTAATTAAATTGATCGCGTCATTTAGAAGAAGGGTATATCACAGAAAATAATTAATCTTAGTAACAAGTATTCCAAAACTGGTCAACAGAAAGAAACAACCAATGAGAACACCAAAGAATTACAGATGCACTTATCGCGACCAATATGCAGTTATACAAGCAGCCAAAGGACACGACGAACAGTCGAACATACAGCCAATCGGATCGCGTTATTTCTTAGCGCGCGAAAAGCATTCTCGACAAACTTTTTAAGTAAAATCAAGACTCTTCCAAAAAAAGACTCCTCCAAAATCAATATTTTCTCAAACAAAGATTTCCCAAAAAAACCCCCCTAAAAAACTCCGAAAACCAAAACTTCTCTCAAAAAAAGACTTCTCCAAAAAAATAATTTTCAAAAAAACTCCTACAAAAAGACTACAAAAAAAAGACTCCTCCAAAATAGAACATAAAATGTGTACATTAATATCAAATACTCTCTATAAAAATAATGAGATCAAATAATTGCGCCAAGAACCTAAAGAAACTAGAAAATTATATTTAAGCAAAATCAAGACTCCCCCAAAAAAGACTTTCATCAATCAATATCAAATATTCTTTATAAAAATAATGAGATCAAATAATAGCGCCAAGAACCTAAAAGAGCTAGAATATTTTAAACGTTATAAACCCATGTAGAACCGTACACACGTAGACCTAGGTTTGCCCCGATAATAAAACGTTAACATTACAAACCCATGTGGAACAGTACAAACGTAGATCTAGGTTCGCCTCGATATGATATAACATGGTAATGTAAAGAAAGAAAATTATATTTAAGCAAAATCAAGACTCCCCCAAAAAAAGACTTTCATCAATCAATATCAAATATTCTTTATAAAAATAATGAGATCAAATAATAGCGCCAAGAACCTGAAGGAGCTAGAAAATTTTAGAAATTACAAACCCATGTGAAACCGTAAAACGTAGACCTAGGTTCGCCCCGATGGTAAAACGTAATTAACATTATAAACCCATGTGGAACCGTAAAAATGTAGATCTAGGTTCGCCTCGATATGATATAACATGGTAATGTAAAGAAAGAAAATTATATTTAAGCAAAATCAAGACTCCCCCAAAAAAAGACTTTCATCAATCAATATCAAATATTCTTTATAAAAATAATGAGATCAAATAATAGCGCCAAGAACCTGAAGGAGCTAGAAAATTTTAGAAATTACAAACCCATGTGAAACCGTAAAACGTAGACCTAGGTTCGCCCCGATGATAAAACGTAATTAACATTATAAACCCATGTGGAACCGTAAAACGTAAACCTAGGTTCGCCCCGATATGATATAACATGGTAAAATGTAAAGAAAAAAAACTTGGCGCTGCGAAACCAAATCTTTAAAATCGAAAAAACAAAAAAATAAAATTTGGCTCTATGAAACCAAATCTTTAAAATAAAAAAAAAATATTGAATAGAAAATGTAAAAAAAAATAATAAAAGTAAAGAATTTTAATAAAAATATTAAAATTCAGCAATGCAACAAATTTTTTACCTCCTTAAAAAAAAGATGGAAAGAGGGTGAGGGAGAAAAAACAAGAAGGGTGATGACATAAAAAATATGTTTAATATAAAATAAAAATATATTGAAAATGCGCAATGCAGCAAATTTTTTGCCGTCCCACTTTTACAGACTGCGGACTGTCGGATGTATTATAAATCTTAATATACATCCGGTGTGGTTACAAAAATCTGATGCATAGCACATCGTAAAAAGCAAAAAATTATAATTTGAAATTTTAAAGAATGTTTTTTTCGATTTTAAAGATTTGGTTTTGCAGCGCCAAGTTTTTTTTTTCTTTACATTTTACCATGTTATATCATATCGGGGCGAACCTAGGTTTACGTTTTACGGTTCCACATGGGTTTATAATGTTAATTACGTTTTATCATCGGGGCGAACCTAGGTCTACGTTTTACGGTTTCACATGGGTTTGTAATTTCTAAAATTTTCTAGCTCCTTCAGGTTCTTGGCGCTATTATTTGATCTCATTATTTTTATAAAGAATATTTGATATTGATTGATGAAAGTCTTTTTTTGGGGGAGTCTTGATTTTGCTTAAATATAATTTTCTTTCTTTACATTACCATGTTATATCATATCGAGGCGAACCTAGATCTACGTTTTTACGGTTCCACATGGGTTTATAATGTTAATTACGTTTTATCATCGGGGCGAACCTAGGTCTACGTTTTACGGTTTCACATGGGTTTGTAATTTCTAAAATTTTCTAGCTCCTTTAGGTTCTTGGCGCTATTATTTGATCTCATTATTTTTATAAAGAATATTTGATATTGATTGATGAAAGTCTTTTTTTGGGGAGTCTTGATTTTGCTTAAATATAATTTTCTTTCTTTACATTACCATGTTATATCATATCGAGGCGAACCTAGATCTACGTTTGTACTGTTCCACATGGGTTTGTAATGTTAACGTTTTATTATCGGGGCAAACCTAGGTCTACGTGTGTACGGTTCTACATGGGTTTATAACGTTTAAAATTTTCTAGCTCCTTTAGGTTCTTGGCGCTATTATTTGATCTCATTATTTTTATAAAGAATATTTGATATTGATTGATGAAAGTCTTTTTTGGGGGAGTCTTGATTTTGCTTAAATATAATTTTCTAGTTTCTTTAGGTTCTTGGCGCAATTATTTGATCTCATTATTTTTATAGAGAGTATTTGATATTAATGTACACATTTTATGTTCTATTTTGGAGGAGTCTTTTTTGTAGTCTTTTTGTAGGAGTTTTTGAGAATTATTTTTTGGAGAAGTCTTTTTTGAGAGGAGTTTTGGTTTTCGGAGTTTTTTTTAGGGGGGTTTTTTGGGAAATCTTTGTTTGAGGGAATCTTGATTTTGGAGGAGTCTTTTTTTGGAAGAGTCTTGATTTTACTTAAAAAGTTTGTCGAGAATGCTTTTCGCGCGCTTATACTTGGCGCTTTTTTATACCTTTTTTTAAAAAGGTAATTTTGGGAGATTTCATTCATTTTGTAGTTTATAATCAACAATATTAATGTACACATTTTACGTTCTATTTTGTTAAAATTTTTTTAGTCATTTTGTAGTTTTTGTGGATTTTTGGGGGAAAATTTTTTTTGGAGAAATTATTTTTGGGAGTATTATTTTTGGTTAAAATACACATTCTGTTTTATTTTGGGAAGAGTAATGTTGAGGGGTTATATCAATAGAGACACGTTAGTATTTTGCGTTTTACATATAACATGCAGCAAAACTAACCATGTTATTACACTACATGTCATTTATTCTTAGCTATCTTGAGATTTTCGGATTTTAACAACAATCCAACCAATCGCTTTCTAAATAGGTTCCGTTTAAAGCTTGTATATTATTGATTGATTTTTTTCAAGAAAATTTTTGACATATATAATAGAATGGGCCCCATCCAACGCCCATTCTCGTGAGACGCACCAAATTAATACTTTTCGTCTCTCCGTTGCAATGTTACATTTAACACCTCTAACGTTTTTATAAAAATATTGGTCTCAGGCGCACAGCAGCCTTTTGTCGGCGCACAGCAGCCTTCTGTCTGCGCACAGCAACCAATATTTAAAACCAACGCCCATTTTTGTGAGACGCACTAAATTAATACTTTTCGTCTCTCCGTTGCAATGTTACATTTGAGACCTGTAACGTTTTTATAAAAATAATGGTCTCAGGCGCTCAGCAACCTTTTGTCGGCGCACAGCAGCCTTCTATCTGCGTACAGTAACCAATATTTTAATTATTTCGCAAAATTTCCTATTCAAAGATATTAATATTTTCTCATTCCATCATTGTTATTAATCATTACGCAAGGTTTCTTATTCAGAGCTATTGAGATTCTTTTTTTTTTGCAAAATTTTCATAAATGTCTAAACTAACTATCAATCAGATTTTATTTTATTTTTTTTTAATTTAATAACTTATTGGTCCATGCTTGCAATTTGTTAAATAAATTTATTTTTTATCAATTTTTTGTAAAAAAAGTATATAAAGATCTTTAGCACCTCTGGGCCATTGTCTTTTTTTAATTCGCTCATTATCTATTTCAATCCAACTATTAGATTGTCTACAAATACTTCTATAATTTCCTTCTTCAATACTTGAACCAAAATGAAATATAGCATTCATAACTTTATATGATTTTTCAGCTATTAATACTGTAGCCGTTGGAATCTGAGATATATTACATCTACGTTTTGCTTTTACGATTTATCGTTTTTAACGAAAATATTGCAAAATGAATAATAATTATATCTTTTGTCAACGTTAATTCTTTTTTAAACAATACACTATTTCCTGTACAATTATCACAAAATCCGTTATCAGTTTGATACCAATGAGAGTATGTAACATTAAATAAATCTTGTAGATTATAGCTCTGTTTGTTAAAATTAATAATAGGTATCGAAATAAATAAATTATTAGAACTAATTGTTTTTGTATATTGACACGTAACACATCGAATAGTAGAAGTTATTTCATGCTCTACTGACTCTCTTATACACTCGTACCTTGTACACAAAGTTGTTAAAAACTTGATTCCATCTAGTTTTATATTCATCGAAAACGATTCTCCTAAATCTTGTCGAACATCATATGTATTTAAATTACTCATTCCATATTCATACCTATGCATTAACATACGTAGAATATTTGATTTATCACAATTAAGCAGTTGCTTTCTAATAGGACTTAAATGAAATAGACATTGTATAACCGTATTAGCGTAACATACAACATTTTCTGTATTTTCAAAACCACGTAAAACCCAAGTGGTATTTATTTGTAACATTTGATTTTGCTGACCATTCTCTTGAACGGCTTCGACTAGTTTAGATTGTATCCATAGAATATCTTTCACTTTGATACGACGTTCCTTTTGCATAGTAATTATTTCTGCCTCTGGTTTGTACTTATATTTTAGTCGATTGTACTCGTCAATAGCTTTTTCGTCAGCTGTCACTTTGGAAGGATCAAAGTTAATCAAATGCAATCCTTCCACAGTTGTTACTCGAGACAATGCAACGTAAGATTGACCACAATTAAATATAGAATTGCCTATATCAATAACAGCAGTCTGTAAACTCAATCCTTGACTTTTATGAATAGTTATTCCATAACTCAGACACAGTGGAAATTGTTTTCTTACAACAAATGCTTTATCCACCACTTCAAATTTAACGTTTACTCTTTCTATCAAATATTCTAATCCTGAAGGTAAAAGCAATTTAATTTTTTCCACACAATCAGTAGATATATCTCGTACAACTGAAACTACTGTAGCTATTGTAACGTTCACCAGATCCAAAGTAGCATCGATATTACGCCTTATCATAACTTTTGCTCCAATTTTAATTACAATTTCTTTTGAAAGTCCAGCAGTTTTAGAATTATCATCGTCATTATTCGATAATACTTTTAATACTTTTTTTTTTAATATGAAGTACAGTCAATTGTATCTTCAGCAATTAGTAATATCTCTTTTGAATCAATGCGACTTAACATAGCTGTATTGAGAGCGTCACACATATGACGTGCAGGTAGTAGACAAACAGCGTCCGATGAACAATTATTAATAAAATCGTATAATTCCTTTAATCTGGATTCCAAAGAATCACCTTTAAAAATTATTTTTCTATTTTCAAGTACGACACGATCAGTCGTTGTCAATGTACCAATACGAATTCTCGACAACAATTGCCTATATGTATCGTCTTCTCGCTGACGCATATTAATCGTCAATTCATCGTAATGAAATAACGTAGACCACAAATTAATAGCAGTTAAAGAACCAATGCATTTGTTAATTTTATCATTTGATAATTGCGCAAAAATACAATCTTCACGTACAGGAGACAATTGAAGAAAATCGCCAAATAAAAAAATGTGTTTTTTACCGAACCAACCATCTTCAACGTCATTTGTATCAAATATTTCTGTCAATCGAAAATGTATATACATTAAAACCAAATTTGATATCATTGACACTTCATCAATTACAAAGAGAACAACTTCTTTAAGTTCAGTTCGTAAAACTTTTAAAACATGATTAGACAATGGTTTATACTTTGAAGTCTGACCATGTTCAACAGGTAATTGAAGTAATCTGTGAACAGTCAAACCATCAATGTTAAACGCTGCTATACCAGTAGGTGCTGCTAAAGCGGTATCTTTGTTGAGATTATGTTTAATCCAACATTTAATCGTTTTAATTAAAAAACTTTTTCCAGTTCCACCTTCTCCACTAACATATAAACGTAATATCGAATCTTTCGACCTTACCGTATCAATGACTCTATCAAATACTCTTAGTTGATCCGCATTTAATTTTGCTATCATTTCTGAAACATCGATATTATCTATTTTCTCACCAAGATCTCTAAAATCTTGCATCGCTTTACCAGCTTCTATATTTTGAATACCAATCGGATTATCAGGATCATCCTGAGACACATTCTTTTGTTGTAATTCTTCATCAACTTGCTGAACCAACTGTTTTGCATTTTCAAATGCTTTTTGCAATTCTTGTACTTTTTCATGATATTGCAATGCCTCTGTAAGATGTAATTTTGCTTTTTCAAATGCTTCTGCATAAGTGTCACAATTATCTTTAAGATCGTCTAAATTTCGCCATGGTTTAAACATAAGCAGTAAAGAAAAGAAGTAATCTTCGGGCTGTGTTTCAACATTGTATTTATAGTGATTAATAAGACATGCACATCGTCGTCGTTTAAGAAAATGTTTACTATCTATTTTATAATATTCAATTAAATTATTCTTTGGCTCCGTTGTCGTGACATCATACCACTTTGCGAACTCGTAAAGAGACACTGATTCCAATTTTTCCACTCTATTTGGATAATAATCATCTACTAAAGCCGGACAAAATAAATCTGTGGATTCTTCATCTAGAGCTTCAATCTCTTTACGATTTTTTAATTTTTTCTGTCGTATACGATTAACGTTCAACTATTTAATAGTTGTATTACGATCAGTTCCATATAAAGGAATACTTATTAATGTATCTGCAGCTTCAAGAGCTCCACATTCCATATTAGTTATAGATCGTAAACCATAATTCCAGAGAACACTGGCCAATGATTTATTTTTATTATTTTTAAAACTCTCAAGATCGAAGTCTGATAACTTACTTTTACCCGCTTTATTTACATACTTAGTAACATACCATGTAAGCAAGGTCGACTTTTCACCAATAAATTGTATATCCATATTTCCTTCCCATGCAGTAAGAAGCACGGGATTATAATCATTAATATCAACTTCATCTTCTGTTCTAGGAAGATCATACAATCTACTTTTATGTTTCAATTGCTTTCTACCTGCTATTGCAGTTGCTACATCTCTCATATACAATGTTTCAGTAACAGGTCGTGGAAATCCAAAACGACACCTACGAATAACTTTTCGTCCTACTTTTTTCGATCGTAAACAATAATCATTATGTCTGTGTCGTTGATGTTTATCAACACGACCGTACAATAATGGTGCAATATTTTTATCTGGCTTTTTGCAGCTAATGTATTGCGAAATAAATTTTAAAACTTCTTCTACAGAAGATTCTCCAAAAATTGGTGGATTTTTTATCCAAATTAATAAATGAAAATGTTGTATGCCTCTACTTTGATATTCTCGTCGCCAAAAATAGTGCGTTACTTCTCCGATCGGAAAATCTTTCGAACAAATAAAATCTATCATCGCTCGAAATTTATTATCAAGAAATCTCGACGTTGATACAGGATCTTTAGCAACAAGTACACTAGTACTCAACGAAGAATCTTGCCATCCATTAACTTCACGAATATATTCACCTAAATCGTCCCATAACCATTCACTAGGACTTAACGTTAAGAACCATGTTGCAGGTCCGTAGTGTCGAGCCATACAATCTAAATCGCTTCTTGGTCGACGCCAATATTGCTCTGTATTTCGAAGTACGGAAAATATAGTATTTAAATTGGACTCCAACAGTTCTTTCGACATAGCTTCTAAATATTCCGCAGCCGTATAACGGCTTCGTGGATCAATTATATTCATTTTATGATAAATTCCACGACTTAACTGACGAATATTTGCTCTATTTAACAAATAAAATAAGTATTGTTGATTCAGTCTAAATTGTGGATGCTTAGACATCAAACGACATTTAATAAATTCATGTTCTTCAAGTTTGTTTGGTCTTTTTTCATCATATTGTCCATTTTTACCGAATGGATATAAATCTGGAAAACACATCAAATCCAAATTCTTTTCACGATTATCCAAAGGTACATCTTGAATTTTTAACATTTGATACAAAGCAGTTGCAGTTTTATTTTCTTTTTTTCATATAATGGATATATAGTATATTGCTCGTAGTAACTCTCATTGTCATCTTTTTGTAAGCCTTCAACTTCATAGTCATCTTCTGCATCATTTTTTGTTTCTTGTGCCTGAAATTCTACGTTATTAAGACTTCCTAAATTTAATTGAACATGTGTTATGGGCAGTACAATGCCAGAATATAAAAAGTTATGAACTTTCAACCATTTTAAAGCTTGATATATTTTTTTTAAATCCACTAAATCTTCCCAAATAATTTTTGATTTAGTTGGAATATTTCTAACTAAGATACATAATTCGTGATTTAAATTTATTGGATCAATTTTTGAACATAATTTATTAAAAGTTTCTTCTAAAGGAATTGGTAAGTGAAAAGTTGAACCTTTAACTTTTTGTATTTTTTGTCTTTCTGGAATTACCTTATGAAAAACTGTTCCCATTTTAACTACAGTCTGAAAAGCTTTAGCTCTCTGTATAAGTATTTTCTCAAATTCATTAAGAGAAGATATACACTCCGGTACATCATTTGCGAATAAATTATTTAGAATACAATAAGCAGGTAACAGTCCGCTACGAAATTTCTTATCACAATAATGACATATGTATTCAGGATTAATTTTTTGTTGATTTACATATGCCATTAAATCGTTCCAAATTGGATTACTTCTACGTGTTTGAACTTTATTATTATTAACTTTTGAAATATTTTTCTTGTAACAAAGTCTTTCACACGATATACAAATATATCGTGGTGTATCAAAAAAACGTTTCTTCAAAGCTTTAAACGCATTTTGATATTTTGAAATAATATCATCATCACTCATAATTGTATCACTTTGCTGATGCTTGTATATATCCGCTAATTCTTGTGCTGAATGTATAATTTCCTGTAGTTTATCAACTTCACCACAAGTTAATGCTTCGTCCAACTGTAATATTTTTTGATAAGAGCTATATAGTTGGTAAAGCATACGTCTAATATATCTCACTTTTGGGAAATGCGGTGATAATAATTGAACTGGAATAAACATAGCTTTACAAAGATTTAAATTAATGTAACAGCTATGTGCGTGACCCTTTTTAGCATTTTCTAAATTTTTGTAAAAAATTGTTACAGTGCAATCGTAAATTCTTTGCATTAGTTCCGGAATTTTCCTCAAAGTACATTCATTTATAGCTTCTAACAATTTTTGATATCGTTCGATTAGAAGCGGATCATTAACTTTACATAAAGTACCGCATAACCACGATTTTTTTGCTCGAGCTTCTACCAAAGGTAACGTATTAACAATTTGTCCTCTCGTGTTTAACATTAAAGGTTCCGTTACATTAACTTTGGATGAATTAATATCACAATACGTCGAATCAACGAAATAATTTTCAGACGAAGCTGTATGTCTAGATATACCACAAAATGCACTTATTTTGTCATCAACTGTAATACATTCTGCAGCAACAGACAAACAAGTTTCAGATCTATTTTTGAGTTTAGCTAATATTTTATACATATCACGAACAAAAGTATCTCTAATATTGAAACACCACCGAACAATTTGTTCTGCTTTCAATCTTTTTTCAATATAAGATTTATTACTATTAGTAATACCTTGTTTGTATAAAATATGTATCACATATGTCTCAAAAGAATTATGAGTTCTTAAATAATTTGTGGATCTAAATTTTGCATATTTTTTTAAAATATTTTTGACAGGATTACACTTTTCCACTGCAACTGTGTACTCTAATATTTTTTTCTGGTAGTATTGCTTATTATAAAGCCACTTACGCTCTGAGTGCAACCTGTAGAACGCTTTTTGTCTTTTTTGCACATGCTCTGAATTGAAAAAATAAAATATTCGTTTTCGTAAATGTTCTTTTTCTTTATTTTTTATGTATAGACATTGTTTTTTAAGCGATAAATTTCTTTTTTCGTGCATAATTTTCTCTCCGTTTAGCAAGCTTATATTCGTTACTATTTTCACAGTCTTCTTTCTGTTTAGCTCGTTTATTTTTTCTCTTATGTTCACATGGTTTTCTCTGTTTAACAATATTATTAACCGAATCTTCTTCATATTTACGCCGCTTTTCAGCACCTTTATTTTTTTTATCTTCATAATTTTGACAGCGTTTTTTAGCACATTTCTTTAAATTTTGTGCATAATTCACTTGGTCATTATCATGTACATTGTCTTCTTGCTGACATTGTTTATTTTTATTAATATTATTTAATTTTTGTAATTGCTTCTTATCATATTGTCGTTTTATACGTTTCTTTGTTGCGTCTAACTCTTTTGCTCTTACTACAGCTAATGGTAACACTTTCTGTGTTACGCCACATTGCAAATCTTGTGGAAAATGCTCTATCATATTAGTTTCAAAAATTTTTAATAAATGCGAACGCATTTTACTCCAATCATACTTTACTTTCTCGGGTTTTATATTGAATAATAACGACACGGCGAAAGCTATGGCAAAAACACCGCAATCGTCACTATTTGGTTGTTTCTGAACAGAAGGAAATATAATTGAATTCTTTTTTTGAAAATCATATGTTGGAAACAACCTTGATAACATTATTAAATGATCTTCATGTACATTGTTTGAATTTAATGAATCATAAATAAATATACGTTTTGTATTGTAATAACTACATACCCAATGTTGTTGACTATATAATATTTGTATATGTTTTTTGTTCGGAGAGACAGGATTTATTGTTTGTGGTAATTGTATCCGCCACGTTGAAACAGGTTTATAATCTGAATGGTTTTCCAACAGATTGTTAAAATGATCCATATGGACATCACTTAACCAATCTCCCCGAGTAATTTCATCTTTTTCTTTAAGTTGTAAAATGACTTTTTTTTGTTTTGAAAACATGTTATTTATATTACAAATTTGTATTTATAAACAACAAAGCAATCGTTTTGTGCAGGCACACAACGGTCTGTGTTTTTTGGCACAAAAGCAGACTATGATCTTTGGTGCAGATACAACGTATAATCTTTGGTACGGAAATACCCTATGTTTTGGCACAGAAGTAGCCTATATTCTTTGGCGCAAATAAAGTATATATTCTTGGATACAAATGCAGCCTATATTCTTTGGCGCAAATGCAGCCTATATTCTTAGGCGCAACTGCAGCCTATATTCTTTAGCGCAAATGTGGCCTATACTGTTTGACGCAAATGCAGTCTATATTTTTTGGCGCACAGCAGCCTACGATTGTAAGCGCACAGCAGCTTACGATTGTAAGCGCACAGCAGCCTACGTATGTAAGCGCACAGCAGCCTACGTATGTAAGCGCACAGCAGCCTACGTATGTAAGCGCACAGCAGCCTACGTATGTAAGCGCACAGCAGCCTACGTATGTAAGCGCACAGCAGCCTACGTATGTAAGCGCACAGCAGCCTACGTATGTAAGCGCACAGCAGCCTACGTATGTAAGCGCACAGCAGCCTACGTATGTAAGCGCACAGCAGCCTACGTATGTAAGCGCACAGCAGCCTACGTATGTAAGCGCACAGCAGCCTACGTATGTAAGCGCACAGCAGCCTACGTATGTAAGCGCACAGCAGCTTACGTATGTAAGCGCACAGCAGCCTACGTATGTAAGCGCACAGCAGCCTACGTATGTAAGCGCACAGCAGCCTACGTATGTAAGCGCACAGCAGCCTACGTATGTAAGCGCACAGCAGCCTACGTATGTAAGCGCACAGCAGCCTACGTATGTAAGCGCACAGCAGCCTACGTATGTAAGCGCACAGCAGCCTACGTATGTAAGCGCACAGCAGCCTACGTATGTAAGCGCACAGCAGCCTACGTATGTAAGCGCTCAGCAGCCTACGTATGTAAGCGCACAGCAGCCTACGTATGTAAGCGCACAGCAGCCTACGTATGTAAGCGCACAGCAGCCTACGTATGTAAGCGCACAGCAGCCTACGATTATAAGCGCACAACCGCTTTTATTAAAAAAAATCCTCCAAATCGACCTGACCTTCAAATAGACCTGAAAAAAAGAAAAAGAAATTACATTCTAACGTAAAAAACGTGACGTGTGGAGAGAACGGAACGTATGGAAAGAATAAATAAAGAGGAAAGATCGAAACATGTGAAAAGAACAGAGCGTACAAAGAGAACGAAGGGTACGGACAAAAAGAAAAGCGCAGAAAAAGAGAACAGATAGCGCGAAAAAACAGAGCGTACGGATCATTAATTGCGTAAATTTACAACCAAAATGCTACAACCGCGTTTTTTGATTAATTCAACCAATCAAAAGCGATTCAGCCAATCAGAAGCGCAAAAGTACAAAAAAGCGATAGAGAATAGATAACAGTCAACAAGAAACGAAAGAAAATACATAACAATCATTAATTGCGTAAATTTACAACCGAAATGCTACAAGCGCGTTTTTTAGTTAATTCAGCCAATCAGAAACAATTCAGCCAATTAGAAGCGCGAAAAGTACAAGAAAGCGATAGAGAATAGATAACAGTCAACAAGAAACGAAAGAAAATACATAACAATCATTAATTGCGTAAATTTACAACCAAAATGCTACAACCGCGTTTTCTGATTAATTCAGTCAATCAGAAACGCAAAAAATACAAGAAAGTGATAAAAAATAGATAATAGTCATTAATCAGCTAATCAGGAGCGCGAAAAATACAAGAAAGTGATAAAGAATAGATAATAGTCATTAATTTACAACCAAAATGCTACAAGCGCGTTTTTTAGTTAATTCAGCCAAACAGAAGCGATTCAGCCAATCAGAAGCGCGAAAAATACAAGAAATGATAAAAAATAGATAATAGTAATTAATTACAACCGAAATGCTACAAGCGCGTTTCTTAGTTAATTAATTCAGCCAATCAGAAGCTATTCAGCCAATCAGAAGCGCGAAAAATACAAGAAACTGATAAAGAATAGATAATAATCATTAATTGCGGAAATTTACAATCGAAATGCTACAACCGCGTTTTTTGATTAATTCAGCCAATCAGAAACGATTCAGCCAATCAGAAGCGCGAAAAGTACAAGAAAGCAATAGAGAATAGATAACAGTCGACAAGAAACGAAAGAAAATACATAACAATCATTAATTGCGTAAATTTACAACCAAAATGCTACAAGCGCGTTTTTTGGTTAATTCAGCCAATTAGAAGCGATTCAGTCAATCAGAAACGCAAAAAATACAAGAAAGTGATAGAAAATAGATAATAGTCATTAATCAGCCAATCAGGAGCGCGAAAAATACAAGAAAGTGATAAAGAATAGATAATAGTCATTAATTTACAACCAAAATGCTACAAGCGCGTTTTTTAGTTAATTCAGCCAAACAGAAGCGATTCAACCAATCAGAAGCGCGAAAAGTACAAGAAAGCGATAGAAAATAATTAACAAGATAGAGAATAGATAAATCAACAAAAAACGAATCTTTAATTGCGTAAATTTAAAATCGACATGCTACAATCGCGTTTTTTTGCTGATTCAACCAAGCAGAACCGAGAATAGTACAAGAAAGCAACCGAGAAGAGATAACAGTCATAGCGAAAAAATAAGCGAAGATTGCAGGAAAAAGCGAAAACGTATCTTACCCTGGTTATCACTATATGCACGACGAACAGTCCTAAGCCCAATCTACACAGTCAATGTTAAAATTATACGCGATCTATCACAAAACCACAACATAAACAACATTTCACTCTCGCTGTAGTGACAGCTGTCATAAACTATGTAAATATACGTTACGAAACTCACCGTTACTACTACAACTTGTTATAAACTCACCCATACAACGCAATCGTTTTTTGTTATTCTGATCTCAATTCCCTCCATTTCAAAATGGCGAATGTGCCGGCCCGTCGAGAGAAAGAAAATAAATAACAATCATTAATTGCGTAAATTTACAACCGAAATGCTACAAGCGCGTTTTTTTTATTAATCAACCAATTAGAAGCGATTTAGTCAATCAGAAGCGGAAAGAGAACAAGAAAGCGATAGAGAATAAATAACTGTTAACAAGAAAGCGAAAGAGAAAAAATAACAGTCATTATTAGCGATAATTTACAACCGAAATGATTCAAGCACGTTTTTTGGTTAATTCAGCCAATAAAAAGAGATTCTGCCAATCAGAAGCGGAAAGTGTACAAGAAAGCGAAAGAAAATAATTAACAATCATTAATTGCAAAACTTTACAATCAAAATGCTACTAGCGCATTTTTGGCTGATTCAGCCAATCAAAAGCGAGAAAAGTACAAAAAAGCAAAAGAGAATAAAAAGTTCAAGAAAGCGAAAGAGAATAATTAACAATCATTAATTAATTGCGTAAATTTACAACCAAAATGCTGCAAGCGCGTTTTTTGATTAATTCAGCCAATCAGAAGGGATTCAGCCAATTAGAAGAAAAGAAAATAATTAACAATCATTAAAATTATTAATTGCAAAAATTAATTGCAAAATTTACAACCGAAATGCTACAAGCGCGTTTTTTGGTTAATTCAGCCAAAAAAGAGATTCTGCCAATCAGAAGCGGAAAGAGTACAAGAAAGCGAAAAAAAAATTAACAATCATTAATTGCAAAACTTTACAATCAAAATGCTACTAGCGCATTTTTGGCTGATTCAGCCAATCAAAAGCGAGAGAGAATAAAAAGTTTAAGAAAGCGAAAGAGAATAATTAACAATCATTAATTGCAAAAATTAATTGCGAAAATTTACAACCAAAATGCTACAAGCGCGTTTTTTGGTTAATTCAGCCAATCAAAAGAGATTCTGCCAATCTGAAGCGGAAAGAGTACAAGAAAGCAAAAACAAAAATAATTAACAATCATTAATTGCAAAAATTTACAATTGAAATGCTTTAAGCGTAATTTTTAGTTAATTCAGAAAATTAGAAGCGATTCAGCCAATCAGAAGCGAGAACTACAAAAAAGAATAAATAACAATCATTAATTGTGAACATTTACAATATAAATGCGACAAACGCATTTTAACGCAATTATTGTAGACTCGCACAAAATCGCAATCGGCTTTTATATCTTTCCCTCCAACTTCTGCTATCGACATTATTAGAGCAAAATGGCGAACGAACCAGATTTTGAAGAAATCGAGCAAAGTTATTTTAAAAATTTCCGAAGGTAAGAATTAATTAACACACACACACACACACACACACGCACGCACGCACGCACGCACGCACGCACGCACGCACGCACGCACGCACGCACGCACGCACGCACGCACGCACGCACGCACGCACGCACGCACGCACGCACGCACACGCACGCACGCACGCACGCACGCACGCACGCACGCACGCACGCACGCACGCACGCACGCACGCACGCACACGCACGCACGCACGCACGCACGCACGCACGCACGCACGCACGCACGCACGCACGCACGCACGCACGCACGCACGCACGCACGCACGCACGCACGCACGCACGCACGCACGCACGCACGCACGCACGCACGCACGCACGCACGCACGCACGCACGCACGCACGCACGCACGCACGCACGCACGCACGCACGCACGCACGCACGCACGCACGCACGCACGCACGCACGCACGCACGCACGCACGCACGCACGCACGCACGCACGCACGCACGCACGCACGCACGCACGCACGCACGCACGCACGCACGCACGCACGCACGCACGCACGCACGCACGCACGCACGCACGCACGCACGCACGCACGCACGCACGCACGCACGCACGCACGCACGCACGCACGCACGCACGCACGCACGCACGCACGCACGCACGCACGCACGCACGCACGCACGCACGCACGCACGCACGCACGCACGCACGCACGCACGCACGCACGCACGCACGCACGCACGCACGCACGCACGCACGCACGCACGCACGCACGCACGCACGCACGCACGCACGCACGCACGCACGCACGCACGCACGCACGCACGCACGCACGCACGCACGCACGCACGCACGCACGCACGCACGCACGCACGCACGCACGCACGCACGCACGCACGCACGCACGCACGCACGCACGCACGCACGCACGCACGCACGCACGCACGCACGCACGCACGCACGCACGCACGCACGCACGCACGCACGCACGCACGCACGCACGCACGCACGCACGCACGCACGTACGCACGCACGCACGCACGCACGCACGCACGCACGCACGCACGCACGCACGCACGCACGCGCACGCACGCACGCACGCACGCACGCGCACGCACGCACGCACGCACGCACGCACGCACGCACGCACGCACGCACGCACGCACGCACGCACGCACGCACGCACGCACGCACGCACGCACGCACGCACGCACGCGCACGCACGCACGCACGCACGCACGCACGCACGCACGCACGCACGCACGCACGCACGCACGCACGCACGCACGCACGCACGCACGCACGCACGCACGCACGCACGCACGCACGCACGCACGCACGCACGCACGCACGCACGCACGCACGCACGCACGCACGCACGCACGCACGCACGCACGCACGCACGCACGCACGCACGCACGCACGCACGCACGCACGCACGCACGCACGCACGCACGCACGCACGCACGCACGCACGCACGCACGCACGCACGCACGCACGCACGCACGCACGCACGCACGCACGCACGCACGCACGCACGCACGCACGCACGCACGCACGCACGCACGCACGCACGCACGCACGCACGCACGCACGCACGCACGCACGCACGCACGCACGCACGCACGCACGCACGCACGCACGCACGCGCACGCACGCACACGCACGCACGCACGCACGCACGCACGCACGCACGCACGCACGCACGCACGCACGCACGCACGCACGCACGCACGCACGCACGCACGCACGCACGCACGCACGCACGCACGCACACGCACGCACGCACGCACGCACGCACGCACGCACGCACGCACGCACGCACGCACGCACGCACGCACGCACGCACGCACGCACGCACGCACGCACGCACGCACGCACGCGCACGCACGCACGCACGCACGCACGCACGCACGCACGCACGCACGCACGCACGCACGCACGCACGCACGCACGCACGCACGCACGCACGCACGCACGCACGCACGCACGCACGCACGCACGCACGCACGCACGCGCACGCACGCACGCACGCACGCACGCACGCACGCACGCACGCACGCACGCACGCACGCACGCACGCACGCACGCACGCACGCACGCACGCACGCACGCACGCACGCACGCACGCACGCACGCACGCACGCACGCACGCACGCACGCACGCACGCACGCACGCACGCACGCACGCACGCACGCACGCACGCACGCACGCACGCACGCACGCACGCACGCACGCACGCACGCACGCACGCACGCACGCACGCACGCACGCACGCACGCACGCACGCACGCACGCACGCACGCACGCACGCACGCACGCACGCACGCACGCACGCACGCACGCACGCACGCACGCACGCACGCACGCACGCACGCACGCACGCACGCACGCACGCACGCACGCACGCACGCACGCACGCACGCACGCACGCACGCACGCACGCACACATTTTTTAGCCACATGGAAGAAGTAGAAAAGAAATAGCAGCCGTCTCCTTGCGACAAGGAGACGGCTGCCCAACAGCAGCCGCCTCCTCGTCCCAAGGAGACGGTCCAAAGCGCTCATCATTCATTAAAATTACAAGAAGAGGCCGCCATACCATCCGCCGAAACAACAAATTATTTGTTACAAAAAATTCAAGAACTGGAAGCAAAATTAAAAAGACGTAAATAAATATATCAATATAATATATATCAATATAATAAGCAATATATCAATAATTTCATTTTATTACTTTTCAGCTCCTAGATGGCAAAAAGGAGGACGGAATAGGGGCCGGGGCCGTGGTCGCGGACGTGGCCGCGGACGTGGCCACGGTGCCGGTACCACACATAATCAGACTTTGTATTTTTATTAAACATTGATAGGTAAGAAAACAAAATATTATTAATTTAATTAGACATTTTTTTTAATTATGCATTGTATAAATATTTTTAATCTAATATAACATTTTATTGCAGGTTAACACAAATCAATGTCGGCGACGAAGCTAAACAGCACAACGCCGTAAGCATCTGATGTACATCGCTTTTGCGGGATTTTCCGTTGAATTTTGAATTAGAGTCAGTCGAAGAGAGTATTACATCCGATTACGAAAAGATCAGAGCGTTATTTGAATGTTCTTAAAAGATCTTATAGTTTTAAAATAGTGTTACCATTACTTTCTAATATTTGTCCGCAAATAAATTTTAGTTCTTACGAAATACGAAATTTCAAAATGTTACGATTCGTAAAAGAAAATGTAAGATAAGACTCAGCCGATTCGTAAAGAAATTTCAAATATTTTTATGATTATGGACATTATGTTTAATTTCAAATTAATGCTAAAAATTAGTCTTAGTACTTGATGCATAATCTTGTATAATTACTTGTGAAAAGTTTCGATTAACTTTCTCCTGCAGACAACGATACGTAATTAAAGTTATCCAATTTGAGCGTACGTGGTTCTACTACGACAGTCCTCGACAGTTCTCATTTCTAAAGGAGTTAATATCATTTATGTATATGAGAAAACTAATTTTCTACTATAATATATTTCTTCTTCACAGTAGTTAATAAATTATTACATAACTGATTCCTTTTCCTAATTATATTTTTAAGGATTTATACTTCTAAATTAGTCTTCGTTATTTTACCTTGCAAATTGTGTTTATTTGTTCTCTCTCTCGCGAGCTTACCGATTATTATTAGTATTTTAAAAGCAGTTTTTAATTTATGTCTTAGTTCTCGTTCCGATTGTTCAGCTGCGAGATCGTCGCGATCATGCATGTGTTGATGTTTACCTACATAAATCTGTAGTAATTTCGCCGACTTCAGTATAAAACTGCACATCTACATGTTTCTTTTTTCCGAACAGCATGCTAAAAATACAAATATGTAAATTCAAGCTCCTGCACGGAGCACGTTAAGCTAAATTAGTCTTCGCTATTTTACCTTGCAAATTGTCTTTATTTGTTCTCTCTCTCGCGAGCTTACCGATTATTAGTATCGAGTCGCCGCAAGCGCCTGGACACTTCAAAAGATTAAAAATTCTATTTATTTTTCGATCTTTGTCTCAAAGATTGATTTTATATTATCAAATCCTTTTTCTTACTAACCATTTCAGCTGCTTCTGCTCTAATGTGATCTTTTAAAGTTTTCAATTTTATTTTTTTCGCTAATTCGCTTTCTGTTTTATCCAATTCGAGTTGTAAACTTTAACTAAAACTCGTCTGAAAGTCACAAATTATGATAATAATTCTTTGTGCAAGCTTTTCATCTAATGCAACCCGCTCTACCTCTATACGAACCAAACACGTTTTATATCTGTCGTTAGCAAGCCGTATCTTCTTTTCCACGGTATTTCGCACTTCTTCGACCATAGCGTTGACCTGAAACACATTTTATTCTAACATATTATTTATATTTTTTTAAACCCAAAATTTTTTCAAGTATCACAAAGAGTACGTATAAGTTGAATAAATTAGAAACGTATAGAGAAAAGTAATAAACAAAATATAGATTTAAAATATATATATATATATATATATATATATATATATATATATATATATATATATATATCTACAGAATAAATTACATAAATTAATATTGTAAAAGTATGAATGTGTTTGAATGTTTAAAAACTTTCACAAAGACTTTAGCATCGCATTCGATAATCGTTTTTTTCACCTGCTCTGTACTCTCGGTACAATATGCTATTAGTGCACCTTGTTTATCAGTTTCAGCTTTATTGATCAGTTTCTAAGCATGCTTCATTATTTGTTCAGTTTCTTCTTCAATTTTTTTGGAGGAAATTTGTTTTACCTCCTCTATTTCTTTATTTTTCTTCTGCTTTAATCTTTTCTATAGTTTTTTGTTGCTGTTCCAATAATCTCGTCTTGGCCAGCAATCCTAAAAACATTATTTTACAATCAGCAATATAAAAAGAATATGTGAAAGCTTAAATAAAATCATAATAATATAATTAAGATTATTATTTGTCATAAGTATTGATCATCAGCTCTACTGGAAAAATGCTAATAGATTTACTTATAAAGAAACTTTTATTTATAAAATCTATTCCATAAATATTAATATTAATAAGTTTATTTTTCTTACTATAAAATCTCTCTTTTGAATAGATCTTTATTTGCAAAACACATGTATGAAATAATTTCATTTTCTCGCTTTGTTTTATCTTATCACGATATAGTCACATGTGCAAATATGATAATAGTAGGAGAAAAATGTAAAAGGAAAACACTAATTTTGTGAGATTACAACCGATGCATAAAATAAAGCTAGAGCTTTACGAAACGGAGAAAGCAAACATTATTTACACAATAATTAGATAATCAAATAAATTATACATAAATTAAAATTCTCTGTTACAATTCCACAACAATCACGATTATTTATCAGGCCTGCCTGAGCAAATTATGAAATTATTCCATAAAGAATTGCATTAATTAAACTCAATCTTCAGCTTTACATCGTTTTTTTTTTCTCTTCAATCTGTTTCGTAAGTTTATTTTCCAAAGATTTCCACTGAATTCGTTCTTGTTCTAATAACAAAGTGAAATTCTGGAATAAAGTATTTTTAATTGTCACATTTCTTTACAATCTTAATATAACAATAAATTGTAATTATTTAAAAACATTACCTTTGCAGTTTTATCCGTTTCTTCGAATTGCTTAATTTTTCAGTAAATTTTTTATTTGAGAATTTGCCTATAAAAATGATGCTATATATGTTACCAATTTTCTACTTCGATGTACGCACCCGTAGCACCACGAATAGCATTTATATGACTGCCACCTCTGCCTATTACTCGGCTGATAGCATTTGTGGGAACGGACACTTTTTTAGAACGAAACCGTGAATTCATAAATCTTCCCGAATCATCAGACTGTCCCCTGTAAACCACAATTACATTAGATAGCCGTAAATATTATTAATTGAAAAACTTTTTTCAAGAACATGTATCTTACATTCGTACAACTTCTTTCCATCCTTCTTCACGCTTTCCACTTTGTTTGGGGCTGGTATTACTCGTTTTCGATGATGTGTTTAAAGTATCTCCATCGTATTGATTATTATAAGACTTTTTTCCTTAGCCAGGAACATAAGTTTCATTACCAGTCGCTTCAAAATCTTCTCTATCAGCAGGATGCCTCAAGGAAGTTTCAAAAACTAATTGACCTTTCAATTTTCAATCGGAATTAATATTAGTGGATGTCCTAGTGGTTGTAATCGAAGTTGTTGATACCGATCCTGCACTGGTAACGCTATCAAGATCTTGTCATTTCTTGATCACTTGGAAATTGCGTTACGTGATTTACCATCTATCCATTTCAATACCTTAATATGACCTTTTCGAAACGCAGCCATCAGACAAGAAACCTAATCATAAAATATATTTTGTTACAGATTTGACAAACAAATTTTTGATAATTACCTCGCTATTTAACCATTAATTTTTACCTTCTTTAAGAATTTGAGCCATCTCTGAAATACAAGATTATTAATAATAACATTTAAATTATATTTAATATAATATAATATATATACTATAAATAACATTTAAATAATATTAGTCACACTTACCTTAATTAACGGATCACTGCGGATCACTAACCTCACACGTCAATCAACAAAGTCGATAATATTATCAAACTGTCGATAAATCAATCCGCACCATCTAGCGACGCGAAAACGAAAGGGACATTTTTTGAGACGTAAAAATGACGACGGAGAATCTTAATAATTTTACTCTTGTAACCAAAATTATAATCGCGATATCTTTAATTATAGACCACGCAGCGAAATAATAAAAAGACTTTTATTATATAAGTCGACCATAATCAATGCAATATGCCTATTAAGAAAGCGATTGGTTGAGCCGTTATTGAGATCCGGTAATCTACGGATTTCTCAAAACGTCGTCTCGCGTAATAGAGGCACGATAGTGCCTCGCTGCGCCTATACTTGGCGCGAGGCACTACCGTGCCTCTTGAACCAATTACGGAAGGTTATTCCTATCGCACCACCTATATCAAACGAGGTCTGGAGTCTCTCTGGCATTCTTTCTCGACCAGTCACTCTGAGAGGTCAAACGCGATGGAAGCTTTCAGCTGGATTATGACATACGTCGACGGCATCGAAAATATGCTGGATATGATTAAACGTTTGCCCGTCGAAGTTGCTGGTATGATATTTGCATTGTTGGATAGCAAAACTCTTGGGATTATTTCCAGGGTCAGCAAGACATGGAGGGCGAGATCCGAATACGAGCGAAAACGGAGACGTCAGTTGCAGCTTACTAAGACCAGGAGGCAACTTTACAGGTCCAACGGTGGTGAGGTTTTTGAAAGTAAAACGTTTGTCGCGAATGGACAAAACGGTAGTGTTAGCAGAGAAAAACCGGAATGGACTCGCCGACATACAAAAACACAAACCGGGAACAAGAAACGCAATAAATCAAAAACGAATAATCTAAGTAAGATTAGTCTTCGAATATAACATTAAAGAATAAAATATTAAAATATTTCGCACTTTTCTTAACATTATTATGTACTTCTAATTCAATAACGATCTTGTAAATGTAATAAAGTTTTTCTTTGTACATTTTCTTGTTTTACCAAAAATAATTATTACATTCGTTACTACCACATCTATGGACTTTCGTTTCCGATAGCAGAGCGAACGGTTGTGTGTCTGAGCGAGTGCATGTAGAAAAACTGGGGGAGTAAAATAGTTTTTCAGAGGTAAAGGGTTGGTTTGAGGGAAAGAGGGAAGGGTTTTAAGGAGGGCAAGTGAAGGGAAAGAGCAAAGGTAAGAATAAAAGGAAAACTGGGAAGGTAAAAAGAGAGTTCATTTTAGGTTAGGTTGGCGGTGACGGAAACCAGGGTAAGACAAAGGAAAAGAGGAAGGCAAGGGGGCAAAGGAGAGAGGAGGTATCAAAGACAAGGAAAAGAGATAAGGAAAATTGAAAAATGAGCGAACAGGAAAAAGGAAATGTGGAGAGTGGAAATGAGGAAAGAAAAGAGGAAAAAGGAGAAGAGAAAACAAAAAGAAATGAAGGCCTGCAAAGGTAGAGATGTTAAGAAGAGAAAGGGCTAACAGCATGCCAATTTTGGAAGCGTGGAAGCAAGGAGAGAAAAGGAAGGAAAGGCAGGAAGAAAAAGGCGAAATAGAGGGCTTGGAAGGATTTAGGAAAAGTGTGAAAGTGTACAGATCACCGGTGAAAGCAACAGGAGAGGGTGCAAAGGGGGAATCAAGGAAGGTTTTGAAGAGGTAATAAAGGAAATGAGAAGTGGATTTGCAAGGATTCAAGCGCAGATGGAGGAAGTAAGGGAATAAAGGTACAAATAAGGAAAGAAATAGAAGAATTGAGATAATATGGAAAAAGAGAAGATAGACTTTAGAGAAAAGAATGGACGAGATGGAAAAAGAATAAAGGAAAAAATATGAGGGAGGTAAACTGGAAATGGAAGAAATACAGGAAAGGTTTTGAGTTTAGAAGAAAGAACGAGAATGCTGGAAATGGCAAAAGAAAGAGAAAAGAAAGAATGGAGGAAAAACAATTTAATAATAAGAGGTATAAAGATAAAAAGTGAGGAAAAAAAGGCGCTGAAAGAACAAGTGGGAGAAATAATAGAAGCAACAGGAGTGAAAGCAAAGATAGAGGATGTAAATAAGATAGGAGGAGTAAATAAAGGAGGTTATAGTATGGTGTGGGTAAAGATGGAAAGTTTTAAAGAAAAATTGGAAATATTAAGATGTAAGGGAAAATTAAAAGACAAGACGGAATGGATAGGAGACGATCTGACAGAATACGAAAGGAAAGTGGAATGGCTCATAAAGAGAGAAGCGGATAAATTGAAAAGAGAAGGAAACAGGTAAAAATAGGGTACAAGAAGATAGGTAAATAAAGAAATGTGGATATGGGATGACCTGAAGGAAGAATTGAGAAATGGGATGGTGCGAAAGAATTTGAAAAGAAGAATAAAAGAAAGAAGGTGATAGCAGATAGACTAAATGCAAGTTTTTAAAAGAGGCGGAAGAAGAGAACGAAATGAGCTGAAAAAAGTGGAGAAAAAAAGAGGAGGAAGGAGAAAAAGAAAAGGATGAAGAAAATAGAAAAAGGAAAGATAAAAGACAAAAAGAAAAGAAAGGAGAAAAAGGAGAAAGGAAAGGAAAAGGCGGAGGTAAAAGACAGAAACGTGAGAATAGTTTTTTGGAATGTGGCAGGAATAGAAAACAAGGATGAAGATTTTTGGAAGAACATGGAAAAATGGGAGGTGATATATATGTGTGAAACTTGGTTGGAAGAAAAAAAAATGGAAGGGTTAAGAAGTAAACTGCCAAAGGGCTATAAATGGATAAATAAGGGGCAGAAAAGAAAATAAGAAGGGGAGGCAATGGGGGAATGGTGATGGGATGGAAGGAGGAATTGGAAGGAGAGGAAGAATTAGAATTTAAAGATAGAAAAGAAATGATAGGAATAAAGATAAAAAGTGGAAAGGTATGGTGGAAAATAGCAGGGGTATACGTAAATGAGGATTTAGAAGACATAACAGAGAACATGAGAAATTGGATGGATGAAAAAGAGGAAGGAACGAGATATCTGATAGGAGGAGACTTTAATGTGAGGACGGGAGAAGAGGGCGGGCTATGGGATGAGGAAAAGAAGAAGAAGACAAGGAAGAGAGAAAAGGAAAACAAAAGACAAAAAATTACAGGAAAAGGAAAAAATTTTGTAAAGCTCTGGAAGAAGCAGGATGGGGAATAGTTAATGGTTGTACAAGAGGAGATGAAGAGGGTGAATGGACATATGTAGGGGAAGAGGAAAACAGTAATAGATTATGTGATCAGTAATGTGGAATCAAAAGGAGAAATAGTAGAAATGAAGGTGGGGGAAGAAGTGGACTCAGACCACTTACCGTTAATAGTGACGATCAAAAGGGAGGGAGAAAAGAGGAGAAGATGCAAATATGGTATAAAAAAGAGCACGAGACTGGCTTGGGGTGAGAAGGAGAGGAAAATGTTCAGGGAAAAATATAAAGAAAAAAGAGAGAAAGAAATCAATACGGAGGAAAATTGGAGAAGTTTTAGTAAGGAACTGGAGAAAACAAAGAAAGTAGTTAAAAAGGAAATGAAAAAAGAGGAGGGGGAAAAACCAAAAGAAAGATGGTGGAATGAAGATTGTAAAAAGAAAAAAGGTGAAGTAAAAGAAGAAATGTTAAATTGGAGGAAGGGGGAAGGGAGTGAGGAGAATTACAAAAAGAAGAAAAGAGAGTATAAAAACTATGTGAGGAGAAAAATTGCAAGAAAAGGTGAGATGGGAGAAAGAAATAGAAAAAGATTAGAACAGAGGGAGAAGTATGGAAAGTAGTAAACAAAGGAAGAAAAAAAGGAAGGAAGTGGAGGAAAAATAAAGATTGAAGAGTGGGACGGATATTTTAAGGAAATGTTAGGAGGAGTGGAATGGAGAGTAAGAGAAGAATTAGGAGGAAAGAGAATAGAAGACAATGAGGAAGATANGAAGATATAAATAGAGAGGAATTTGAAAATGTAATAAGAAAGTTGAAAAGCTGCAGGAAGTGATGGGTTAGAAAATGAAATATGGAAATGGGGAGGGGGAAGTAAAGAAATTATGGGAAACGTTGGGTATGGAGGAGGGATGCCGGAGGAATGGAGAGAAGGTGTGATAGTTCCGGTGCTTAAAAAAGGAAAAGGGGAAAAGTAGAAGAGTATAGAGGGATAACGCTGACACAGACTGCGTACAAAGAGTATGCATCTGTGTTAGCAGAAAGATAAGAAAGGAAATAGAAGAAAAAGAAATATTACCGCAGAGTCAAGCCGGTTTTAGAAGAGACATGGGGACAGTGGATCAAATATATGTGTTAAATTATTTGATAAATAAGAAGATAGAAGAAAGGAAGGTAAAATGGTAATTGTGTTTTATAGATATGAAGGCGGCTTTTGACTCTGTAGACAGGAGAAAATTGGTGAAACAATGAAGAAAAGAGGGGTAAGGGAGGGATTGATAAGAAGGTGTGAAGAAATATTAGAGGAAACGGTGAATAAAGTAAAGGTGAAGGATAAAGAGGAAAAGTTTCTGGACAACAAAAGGAGTAAGACAGGGTTGTCCGCTTATCCTAACTGTTCACGCTCTTGTTGGCAGACATAGATGAAGAATTAGAAAAAGGAGGATGGGGGTATAAGAATGTTGGAGAGTTTACTCGCTGGCGTATGCGGATGACATTGCGCTACTGGCAGAAAATGAGGCAGGCATGAAAGGAATGATTAAAAGTATGGAAGAATATGTAAAGGAAAAGGGATTGGAAGTGAATGTTAAGAAAACAAAGATAATGAGGTGTAGAAAGGGGGAGGAAGATGGAAAAAAACTAAATGGGTATGGAAAGGGGAAGAAATAGAGGAAGTAAAAAGTTTCAAGTATTTGGGATACACAATTATGAGGAATGGAGAGCAGAAAAGAGCATGTAAAGGACAGGTGAAGGCGGCAAGAATAATGGGGCAGGTGTGGAGTATAGGTAAAAGAAAATTTGGAAAAGATTGGAGTAAAAGAATATGGCTATTTGATAAACTGGTATGGTCGGTTATTAATTGCAGCGTAGAAATATGGGGATGGAAGGAAAGAGAAGAGGTGGAGATATTACAGGAAAAATACCTGAGATGGTTGCTGGGAGTAAGAAGATATGTACCAGGATATATGGTGAGAGAAGAACTACAGAGGGATAAATTGAAAGGTAGAGCAGGGATGAGAGCATGGAAATATGAAAAAGGTTAGAAGAAGGAAAGGAGTGTTCTAGCAAAATGGTGCTGGGAAGAAATGAAGGAAAGAGCAAGGGAGGGAAGAAGCAAGGGAAAATGGGAAAAAGAAAGAGAGAACAGAAAATTTTGGGTGGTCGGGAAAGAGGTGGAAGATTTAAGAAGAGGGGAAATAAGGGGAATATTTGGTGAAAAAAGGATGAATGGCAAAGGAAAGATGGAAAAAAAAAGAGAGTCAAGATTTAATAAGTATTATAAAAAAGTGAAAGAGGAAGGGATACCAGGATATTTGAAATTGGGATGGAAAGAAGAAAAATGGCAAAGAATGGCAAAAATTTAGATTAGGGGAGGAAATGAGAGAAATATAAATATTGGGAGAAGAGGAGAAAAGAAAATGTAGAATATGTTTGGAGAAGGAAGAAACGTGGGAACATATATGGGAGGAGTGTATAGATTGGGGAAACGAGATTAGTTGGGAGGAAATGGTGGAGGGAAATTCTGGGAGGAAGGAAGGGGGATAGATTGGTTGGAAAATTTGGAAAGAACAAGGGAGAAAAATAGGAGTGACTGAAAGTATGAAAGAAAAAGCGTCGGAAGCGGGGGTCCAAAGATAGAATTTAAGGTAAAATTAAGGCAAAACAATGTAAAGTATGAATGGAAGTGTGATCTCTCTCTCTCTCGACGCGTAGGCAATAGAATAGGAAAAAGGCGTAGATATAAGTTTTTACTTTCAGGAAACGGCTGTGAGAAGAAAGAAGATTATAAAAGTAGAAATAGTTTAGAGATAAGAATGAAGTTTGAAAATATATTTTATGAAATTGTAAACAGAAAATTGGGGAAGCGAAAGTCCCGGTGTACCTCTGAGGAGAAATAAACACCTTATACATTATGTATTAAAAAACTTTTTAATTTATACAATCCATTGTCTTTATATGCTACAGCAATTAATTAATTTTTTTTTATAAATTTTTGTATTTCAGCTGCTATTACTGTAAAATTATTTGTTATCTTTGCTTTGCTTAATAAATTTTTATCTATTTCTTTTACATAATATACATTAGTAATTAATATTGGTACTTTTGATTCATGATTTATAAAGATCGTTTAATATTTCCTATTTTGTTGCCTGAATACATCTTCCGTCGCCTATTTTAACGTCTACCGGTTTTTGCAAAGTTACAAATTTATCAAAAAATGCATCATTATTTATAATGTGATCGGTACAGCCATATCTATCACCCAATTAATTTCTTTTTTGTTGCAAAAATTTACCTCCGTATTCATAGTTTTTATATTTTTCTTACCTTCGTTTATTTCGGTTTTGAAGACGCTTGATTCGCTGGTGTTGGTTTCGCAATTACTGTCTCTATTATAGTTTCTATTTTGATTGTATCTTCTGTTGCATAGGCGGTGCACTGGGTCCGTCACTCCGAATATTACACTTTCCAGTGTAATCGGTGTACGGGTGTTGTAAATAAATATACTCTTAGTTGTATAAAGTATATTGTATATTGATGGATTTATTTCTCCTTGATGTTTCGGTGATAGAGTTACGAGTCGCTACCTCGAACTCCCGAACGACTTGCTGAGCTTCGGAGCTTGTTGCATTATATATTATTTTGGTCTTGTCAGCGAAATAGCAGAAGGAAGTGGCCGCGTGCCCTACTGCTTTCTGCTGATAGCGCGTGATGTCGAAAGGCTGACAAGACGGATTCTTGAGCTCAGCAGAATTCCAACAGTTTGGTAATCTGCTGAGTTGTGTAATGTCGCGCGTGGTGGTCAATGACCAGCGTGCGCTGTCGAGGATTACAACACTTCTGATGGCTTGCATGATTCTTCTTCCTCTGGGGTTGTTTATTTGACGTGGATTAGAATATCCTCCTCTTCCTTTCGGGACATATCCTTGGGTGTTGAAATTATTTCCTCTATAGTTAAAGCTGCTCCCTTCTTGTGGATACATTTGTTCTGTTGAATTTTGAGTTTCAAAGTTTCCTTTTGATCCAGTTGCACGACAGTTTGCTTTTAAATGTCCGAGTTTACCACACTTGTAACACGTTCTTTTTTCTATATTTTTTCTTTCTCCTTTAAAGGCACTTGATTTTGTCACATTCCTTCCTTGTTCAGTTTTATCACGTATTTCCCACATCTTGATTTTGTTTTTGACAAATTCACATGTCTGGTCTTGCTCTCTTACAGCATCAATTAAGTTTCCGACATAACTTAATGACTCGGGTAACGTACGTAGCATGTAATTCAGTTTTTCTTTTTCCGTCACTGTGGCACCTGATGATTTTAACTTATTTATTAATTTTTCAAAGTCTGTAAAATATGCACTTGAGTCATCATAATCCATTAGCTTTATTTTTTCTAGTCTATTTCGCACACATATTTGTATCGCAGTGGATTCTCTGGAATACATTTCATCAAATTTTTTAAGAATATTATAAGCCGTTTCTTCATTGCTCACAAATTCGAGCTGTTCATTGGATATGCCGCAATAAACGTAATTCATGGCTTTAAGATTACTTTCGGCCCATGTTGTTGAATTATCAGACGATAGCATTGGTTTGATTGCCACCTCATCACATTTTTCAATTTTAAATAAGTAGTATCCGCTTCTTCCATAAATTGTAATCTTGTCCATTGAACTGTTAAATTTAATCTCTTCAGTCATTTCTTCGTCTTCTTGTTCTTCTTTTATTCTGAACTCAGTGTTTGATTTTTGTTGAATGTTCTTTTTAATTTTAACTATTTTTGTAATAGTTTTTGGTTATTTTTAAATATCGTTCCAGTCAACTTCAAGCCAAGTTGCATTCACTTTACTGTGGTAAACACCTTTTGATTTATGAACCACGCTCTGCTACCATGAAAAAATTATTTGGGTGCGTGGATAATTTTTTATAATAAAAAACACTTTAATTCACAAAACACTGGTTTATATTTGGTTTATATTTTACACACTTAATAAAAAAACATAAAAGAATATGAGAACGGTATTTAAGGAGGTTTTAATATGTGACAATCTGTACCCGACGACGACTTTTTCAAGTGAGTAAGTCCCGATATTAGTTTTATCTTTGAATCAGTAAAGGGGCTTCCCGGTCCTTTGTCTTGTTTATAAACCTTTTGTTTATTCCCTTTCTTATCTAGCTGTCACAAAGTCACGTAGTGTTTCCGGTCTACTAGGAATTATTTATTTGTAAATTGATTCGGTCTTATTTAAAGTTAAATTTATAATTATTGTTTGAAGCGCATATATTTTAACATGTTTGAAGCGCATATATTTTAACATTGGCAATTCACTGTCATGCCTTTTGGTCTCACAAATGCTCCAGCAACTTTTGAACGGTTTATGGAAAGGGTCTTGGAAGGGCTTCTTTCTAAGAGTTGTTTTGTATATTTATATGATGTAATAGTTTTTGGAAGGAGTTTCGAAGAACTTATGGAGAATCTTAATGAAGTGTTTCTTTGTTTAAGAAAATTTAATTTAAAAAGTAATCCAGGAAGTGTGTTCTTTTCAGTAGAAAAGTTAAGTACTTGGGTCATGTGGTTTTTTCAGAAGGGGTTGCTACTGATCAGGAGAAAGTAGCAGCAGTGATAGATTGGCCAATTCCTCATACTAAGAAGCAATTGAGAAGTTTCTTAGGTTTTTGCTCATATTATCGGAGATTCGTGAAAGGTTTTTCTTCAATAGCAAAGCCACTTCATTCTTTGACGAGAAATTTGGTGAAATTTTCTTGGACGGATGACTGTCGAAAGGCTTTTGAATCCTTGAAGCGGGCCTTAACTTCTCCTCCAGTGTTAGCGTTCCCGAAGGAGAAAGGTCAGTTTATTTTAGATACTGACGCTTCTGGAATAGGAATCGGGGCTGTTTTTCACAGAAGCAAGGAGATGAGGAGAAAGTTATAGCGTATTTCAGTCGGGTTTATCAAAGAAAGAAATTGTTGTGTTACTCGACGCGGAGCTTTTATGCCATCGTTGATGCAGTTAAATCTTTTCGTCATTTTCTTTTAGGAGGAAATTTTTAATTTGTACGGATCATATTTCTTTAAGGTGACTTTTGTTTTTAAGGAACTCGAGGGCCAGTTAGCTCGTTGGGTAGAAAGTTACAACAATTTCAGTTTGAAATTGCTTACAGAAGGGGACTTCTCACGGAAATGCCGATGGTTTATCAGGCGACTTTGTGAAAGCGGAAAACTGTCGGTATTGTTTTAAGGTTGAGCAAAAAAGTCTTTCCGAGGAGGGAGACTGTGGCTCGAATAGTCTTCCAAGTAGAAGAATTAGATCTTTGGAAAAGGATCAGCGGGAAGATCCGAGTCTGAATGTTTTAATTCAGGCGAAGGAGTCTGAAACATCTTCCCGTTCGGGATTTTCTTCTTTAGATACAACGGGAAGAGTTCTTAATTCATATTGGGATTCCCTTGTTTTAGAGAACGGAGTTCTTTATAAGAAGTGAATAGCTCGTGAGGAAGGTGCTGTTTCAGTTAGTGGTTCCTTGTAAACGGATTAAAGAGGTTCTGACTGATGCCCATGATTCTCCTTCGGTTGGGCACTTCGGGATCAACAAGACTCTAGATAGAATTCGAAAGCGTTTTTATTGGGTTTCTTGTAAACAAGATGTAGAAGATTGGTGTCGTTTGTGTTCGGTTTGTTGTTTAAAGAAGGACCTTCCGGCAAAGGAAAATCTCCTTTGCAAATTTACAATGTTGGATCTCCGTTTGAGATTACAGATGGATTCTTAGTCCTTTTCCTATATTTTCTTCTGGAAATAGGTTTCTTTTGGTAATTGTTGATTGTTTTTCTAAATGGGTGGAAGCATTTCCGGTGAAGAATATTAGAGCAAAAACGGTAGTTGAGGTTTTGTTAAGAAATTATTTCGAGATTTGGAGTTCCTGAGGAAATACATACGGATCAGAGACGAAATTTTGAGTCCGGTCTTTTGAAAGAGTTGTTGAATCTTTTGGGAGTTAGGAAAACTAGGACTACTGCTTTACATCCACAATCGGATGGGCAGGTGGAGCGACAGCATCGTACAGTTTTGGAATATTTTCAAAATTTGTTTCAGAAAATCAAAAAGATTGGGATCGTTGAATGTTCTTGTTAGCTTATAGGTCTTCGAAGCATGAGTTACGAGGTTTCTCCGGCGGAGCTTTGTTTTGGCAGGGATTTAAGGTTACCGTTAGATTTAACGCGGGGAATGATTTCTCAATTTTCTCAGTTTTCAGTTTCTTAAGGAGAGTTTGTTAGAGGTTTAAGACAAAGGCTTGATGAAATCCATTCTCATCTCTTGCACGTTCGTTAATAAATCCGTTATTAACATTCTTAATATGTAGAAATGTTCCGACATTTCTATTTGTCCCGTTATGCCGTCTACTTTTTTGCTTAACAGCTTCGTCGCGTTTGTTATAACTTTTTTGTGGTACTTTATTGTTTCCTCTAATTTCTGTATATGACCAATCGAACTATTTATTACTTTCAGCTGATTTTTTGCTACATGTTGCAGCGTTTGCTGTCTTTTCGTTAACATTTCTAACTGTTTGCTTATTACTTTTTCGTCGTTCGCGTCCATTGTTCCGAATAGTTTTTACTTATTGTTCCTATTACATCTATTAATCCTTGCTTTGTTTTTGTGCCTCATATGTTGTTAGTAATTCTATCGCTGTTATTAATTTTTCGTTTTGGGCTCGTACTGTCTCTGCTAAGTATTTACATTTATCCTTAAGTAATTCTCCGCTATATGTCTCGCACGCTTTTTCTCCGTCTTTTACTCGTTCTTGTAGTTTTTCATATTGCGCTTTTAATTCTTGTGTTTTTGTTATTATTACTAATTTCCACGACGCGTCGGATAGCTGCAATTGTCCCACGTTTTCGTAGTAGAGTCCGGGTTCATGTACGAACTGCGTTACCGTGTACGGTGAGCTTATCTCCGGCGGTTTTTCGCTTGCGCTCAGCGTCACGGTGATTATTATTCTGAAAGATGATTTTCTTTCAGATTGATTTTTCGCGGTTTCTGCGTATTCTAATTTTTATTTCTTTTCGCGTGTGTTATCTATTGTGCGTGTGTGTTCTGTGGAACAACTGTGTATTATGATACGAGGTAAGTCTTTATAACTTTTCTTTGCTGTGTTCGCGCGGTTTCGCGTTGCTCTTCTTGAAATTTTAATATGCATTTTTATATCGCGTCGGATTTGTCTCTTAGTCTCGTTTCCGTTCCGTCAGTCTGTCAGTAACTTTCTTGCTGTATCTTCTACCCTATACATTTTTTACAATGTCGTAAGTGTCGGTTTTAATTCTATTTTTTACCGGCGTTGTTTTTTGTATTTTTGTTATTTGTTTTTTCTTTTATCTAGTTCGTCTGTGAATATCGTTTTTGATCCCGCTGAGTCCTCCCGTCGGTGGGTGCGATGTACCACCTGTCAGCGGGAGTACATGGCACTTCAGTGTTTTGAGTGCCGACTAAGTTCCGTTCCTCCTATTCGGTCACGGATTTACCGGCACCCCGTGCCAAATTTATTGGTGATGATGGAGGATCGTCCGGACGAAATCGTGCCGTCTATCCTATGCACTCTGGTGAATACACATTTTTTTTGTTAATGCTTTACAAATGCTTTTAGCCTATTTGCATGCACTTTTATGCTTCTTCTTCCTCCTTTTATTCTGTAGTTTACTTCTCCGCATTTCTCTATAACCGTGTACGGCCCTATCCATTGTGCTTCTAATTTCTTTGATCTTCCTCTTCTCACTGTTTCATCGTGCAATAGGACTTGATCTCCTATTTTGAATTTTCTTTCCCGTATTTTCTTATCGAAGTTTGTTTTTGATTTTTTCTCCTTTTTAAGTGTTCCTTCGCGATTGTATTTGACGCGCGTAATCGTTCCCTTAGTTCCTGCGCGTAGTCGTCGTATGTGTATGTGTTTCTTGGTGCCGTCGCCAGTGCCGTCGGCAATGTTGCTTGGTGCCCGTACACCAATTCAAACGGCGTGTACCCCGTTGCTGTGTGCGGTGTCGTATTATATGCGAACATCGCGTACGGTACCCACTCGTCCCAATCGGCTTGAACTCCGTTTATATAATGTCTTAGGTATTCTGCTAGAGTTCGATGTGATCTCTCTAGAGCCCCATTGCTTTCCGGATGATACGCCGTTGTTTGTATCTTCTCGATTTTCAATAGTTTGCATACGTTTTTGAACATTTCGTTTACGAAGTTTGTTCCCTGATCCGTTAGTATTTTTTCTGGAATTCCATGTTCAAAAATTATTTTTGTTGCGAATGCTTTCGCCACGGTTGCCGCTTCTTGATTTGCTACTGGTATTGCCTTGCTAAATTTCGTTAAGGCATCTTGAAATGTTAGGATGTATTTATTTCCGCGCGTTGTTACTGTCAGTGGTCCTACGATGTCGAGTGCGCATTTTTCGAATGGCTTTTTGGCGTATCGGTTATGACCATTGGCATTTTGTTTTTGCTTAGTTTGTTCTTTTGGCATTTTTCACATTTGCTGATGTATTTTTCCACTTCTTTGTTCATTCCTGGCCAATTATGGTTGAGTTTTATTCTATTTATTGTACGTTTCACACCCTGTGTCCTCCCAATGGGCAGTCGTGATATTCTTTTTATATTTTTATTTTTCTTCTAAATATTTTTTGTTTCGTTCTCTATTTTATTTATTTTGGTTTCTTCGATTGGGTTTCTACTTAGTGCGTCAGCGTTTGTGTTTTTCTTTTTCGTCTTTGTGCACTATTTGATATGTGTACTTTTCTAGTTTTAGTCTCCAGCGTATTAGTCTTGCCGGATCATTTACATTAAATAACCATGTTAATGGTTTGTGATCCGTTATTATTATGAATTTCGTTCCGTATACGTATGGTCGGAAATGTTTTACCGCTCATACTATTGCTAGTAGTTCTTTTTCTGTTGTACTATAATTTCGCTTCGCTTTATTTAGAATTCTGCTGGCATATGCGATCGGTTTGTCTTCTCCGACCGTTCCCTGTGATAGTATTGCTCCGATTGCATAATCCGAGGCATCTGTTGTTACCAGGAACTGCCTCGTGAAGTCCGGGTAACTTAATACCGGAGCTGTCGTTAGCTTTTCTTTTAATATCTCGAATGCGTTCTGCTGTTCTATTCCCCATTCGAATTTTTCTCCCTTTTTGTCAATTTTGTTAGTGGTTTTGCTATTTTCGAAAAATTTTCTATGAATTTCCGGTAGTATCCTGCCAGACCTATGAACGCTTGTATATCTTTTACTTTTTTCGGCATCGGGTAGTTTCTTACTGCGTTTATTTTTGCTGGATCTGGCTGTATTCCGTTTTCTGTAATTATGTGTCCTAGGAATAATACTTCCTTCCGTAGGAATTCACACTTGTCTGGTTGGAGTTTCAGATTATTTTCTCTTAGCCTGCTAAATACTCTTGTCAGCTTTTGTTGTGTTCTTCAAGTGTCGGTCCGTATATCACGACGTCGTCCAGGTATACCAGACACTTGATACCTTGTAATCCTGCTAGTACTGAGTTCATCAGTCTTTGGAATGTTGCGGGGCGTTCTTTAGCGAAGGGCCTATTAAATTCGTAATGCCCATGTGGTGTTGAAAATGCTGTTTTGCATTTGTGTTCTTCTTTCATTTATATTTGATGATACCCAGATGCAAGGTCTAATGTGGTGAAGTATTTCGCGTTTCCTAGCTGATCAAGTATTTCGGTGATATTTGGTATTGGAAATGAATCACCTATCGTTATTTAATTGATTTTCGGAATCCACCACTATTCTTAATTTCGCTTTTCCTGACGCGTCTACTTTCTTCGGTACTACTAGTATTGGCGCGTTCCATTGGCTGCTACTCTGGCGAATTATATCTTCTTTCAGCATTTTGTCTATTTGTCTATTTACTTCTTTTTTGTGTTTCTCTGGTAATCTATACGGGCGATTATTTATTGGCGGATTTTCACTTGGCGTATTTACCTTGTGTTTGACGGCTGCTGTGTACAGTCACCGGCAATAATGGCCTGTCGCGCTGCGGCGACGGCGGCTCTCGTGCGTGAGGTGGGGTAGTGTGCGTGAGGCCTCACCGCGGATTGCGTACGTGAGGCATGGAACGCCGAAAGGAGCGAGAGGACAGGGGAAAATTTGGTGGGGGGCGTTCTCATGCTCTCTCTCGCTCGCGACCCGTGAGTGTGAGATAGAATGAGTGAACTAAGGAATTATTATGGGCGCACCTTCGCTCTCTCTCTTGCACGCGTTCGTGTTTATACGGTTAGACAAGGTTAGAATTGTATATCGCTAGAGTACGCTATTAATTCTAGCGTATACTTTCAGACATTTCGCGACTTTTAACAATCAAAATTAAATTCTCATGTTACTTAGATTTTAAATATATATTTTTACATTACGTATAAATTAATTTTGAGATAATTTTCGTTTTCTATCTTAGAAAAAAATTGTCTTTCTCAAGATAGAAAACGAAAAAATATCTCAAAGTGTATACGTAATGTAAAATATATTAAATCTAGTAACATGGTAATTTTGATGAGATATCTGTTCACTACGCTGGTAACCAATTATCTGGCGATATGCTCTGTCACTTAATCTAATATAAGCTGAACATGCAGAGAGAGCTTTGAAAGTATAATTCATGGCATTCATCATTGCTCTCTCACACTCACGGCGAAGAGGAGAGGCACCTCTCCTGGGGCCTCCCCTGTCTCGCTCCTTTCGGCATTTCATGCCCTCACGTGCCTCCGCGGTGAGGTCACCTGCCGCACTATTCTTTGTGACCGATATTATGATGACTGTACGTTAATAATCACCTTCTAAATAAAATATGCCACAATAATGTAGACATATTTTTTTAAGTTGTCTTTTTTCTTCTTTGTTCAGATGGTCCGTTCTTAGTTGTTTCATTAATTTTTCGCTACGTTCCTGTATCGTTTCTTGTCGGTTCTTTTATTCAGCGTCAGCACTTTTGCGGAGTTGATGGTTCTCAGTTCTTCTATCTCCACTTACGGTGTATGTATTTTCATCGGTTTCTCTGTCATGTTGAGCACACTTACTGGGCACTCGTTATCTTTTGGTGCTACCAGGCAGTTTCCTATAAATACTGGTTTTGTTCCTTCCGCATTAAATACTCCTACTTGATTTTGACTCGTGATTGCTCGGAGTATTGTTTCACTGCGCGGGGGCAGTATATATTTTTCGTACGGATGTAGTTTAAATTTTACTCCGTCTATTACTATTTGCTCCTTTCCGTGCAGGCAGGATGCTCGTTGTTTTGTCAGAAAGTCTATCCCTAGTATTCCTTCGTACTCTATCGGGAAATCATCTCTTACTACATACATTTTTTGTTTTACGTTTTTTCTGCCTATTTTAATTGTTGCCCTTATTTTTCCTATCGTATTAATTTTGTGTTCTGTGACACCTGTTAATGCCATTTTTTCTTTGATTATCGGTGTGTCTTCCTTTAAATTTCTTACTTTTATTAGTGTACTTGTCGCTCCTGAATCCACTAATAAATTCAATCTTTCTTTTTTTGCTTGCTCGACGTTTAACGTGATGAGTTTTAATCCGTTATTTACTTCTTTCGTTGTTATATTCGCAACTTGATATTCTTTTGCCGCTCTTATTACTCTTGGTTTCTGTCTCTCTTCTTCGCTCTCGCTTCCGCTTCCCTTGCTTCGGCTGGTTTCTTTTCTATTCCTACTTGTGCGTGCTATGTTTATCGCGGGCGATTATCTTGTGCGTATCGTCTGTCTGTTATCTTTTCGTTGCCATCGCGTATCTGGTCGTCCGTTCACCGACCAGCATTCGTCTCGTGTGTGTCCGGGCTTTCTGCAGTGTGTGCAGAATTTCTCTGTATTATTAATTCTCGCACGTGTTTCGGCTCGCGGCAAGTTGAATCCGTTTATGTGTCTGTTGCTTCGGCATTCGCGTGCTATATGACCTGCTTTCCCGCATTTGTTGCATGTAATGCTTGATGATCGCGGTTTTTCGTGCGTTTCGTTTGTTCGCGTTTTTTCATATGTGCCTTTTTGTTTTGTTACTCTTATTTTTTCTTCTTCTACTGCGCCTTCTATCGCGTCTTTTAACGTCTCGAAATGTTGCGAGCGGACCATTGTTTTAATGTCGTCTGTTAGTCCCATGTGAAAGTAATGTAACGCCTGTCGCTGAATTAATTTTAGAACCGTACGTTTCTGTTCGCTGGTCATCTCTTCTTCATCCGTCATTGCTTCGTATAATTCCATCGCGGTTTTTTGTACGCGTTGTCCGTAAGTTGTCGCGCTTTCTCCGTATTTCTGTTTTAGCGCGCTCATTTCCGTCTGAAGATGCGAAGTTCTCTTTTTCCTTAAATATGCTTTTTCGAATTCCTTTAAAAATTGATCAAACGTTGTTATGTCTCTCGCGTCGAAATCTAATAATGCGGCGCCCTTCAATTTCGTGCAGAGTACCGCTTTTAGTAGTGTTTCTGTATTTTCGTGTGTGACGTGTTTCGCGGCGTACGCGCATGCTTTTAAAAATTCTTTTGTTTGAGCGTGGTTTGTTCCGTCTACCGTCGGAATCATTGCTCGTGCGTCCTTAAGTTTAAACGTGGATGCTGGTTCCGTCGGTCTGTTCCGTACGTCCCCGTGTGTGCGTCCATTTCCTTCGATGAGCTCTTAATTTCCCCGCGTTTTTCGACTTTTGTTTGGTCGTTGTTCGAGGCGAATAATTTGGGAATTCATTTCTCGCAAGTTTTCGAGTACCTGTTCCATTAATCGTTCTTGTCGTTGTGTCGGGTTTGGCGTCGCGGTATGTAATTCTCGCAACGCGTTTACTTCTCTGTCGATGAGTATCTCTAGTACTCCTCCAGCTGCTCCGTTCAGTAATGAGTAGTTGTGAGTCATTTTTCCGCGGGATCAAACACGCTACTGTAGTATGACGTTAATGAGAATTCTCCTCTATCCGAAATACCGCTTTGTCGCTCGGGGTATCTGCGAGTATTTTATTGTGTGTACGGCGCGCAATGTTTCCGTCTCCGCGGTCTAATAACGCGTCGTCTATTTCGCCAAAATCAAATTCGCGCGGAGTGATAATATTTACGGACTCCTCGCTTTCTGTCGCGTGGTCGTCTTCGTATTCTAACACGCGGCGTACCCTATTTCTAATATCGTTTAACGCGTTTACGGCGACTCTCAATGGTCGCACAGGTGTCGGCTGTAAAGCTCGTCTACCCGCTTGGCTGTGGAGCCACGAATTGTTTGCAACGCGGCGTTGTAATTCTAATTCGCTATCCGACATGGACCGGTCGGTTACAAAATATTTCGGACTTACATTAACGCTGCGATTCGCATGTTTAATCTGCTATGCTGCTGGATGCTTATCTGCTGTCTCCTTTTTGCTGCTTGTCTGCTATGTTGCTCTCCTTGTCTCACTGCTTGGCTGCTATGTTGCTCTCTTTATCTCACTGCTTGGCTGCTATGTTGCTCTCCTTGTCTCACTGCTTGGCTGCTATGTTGCTCTCCTTGACTCACTGCTTGGTTGCTATGTTGCTCTCCTTGTATCACTGCTTGGCGGTTTCTTCCTTCCTTTCTTTTATCACGGGAGTCAAGTACCGACTCTACTGCTGACTCAGTATTTTGCTCACTGTGGTGTGTCCGTCTTGTCGCGTTAATTATTTTTTTTAATAATCTTCGGTTTTTCTTTGTTTCAGAGATCGTCCTCGCCGTCGCGGAATAGGCGGCTTTGCGCCACCTGGAGGGCGGATTCCACCGCTGCCACCACTTTTGTTGCACCGCAGCCGGTGCACGGGGTCCGTCCTTCGGGATCCGTGGAAAGAGCGATAATTTTAAGAAATAATAATAAATACTTTACTCTTTAATTGGTTCAAAGTTACAAATTTTTCGCTTCTCCTGAGTTTCCTTTTGGTTAGTTCGGTGCGCGTCCCAGCGTTATCACGCGTCCTCGACTCCGCGAGGTCTCCTTTTTCACGGCACGCGACGGAACTTTAATTACTACGCGGTATCGGTTTACTGCACGGACTCTAAAGTGACTGCCCGCCCGTGACGGTCCGCGGTTATTAAATAGTGACGCAGGGCCTTGGCGTCATCGGGTTGCAATGCCGAACTTAGGTTGTTCGGCAAATGCAACCTTAGCAATTTCGGCAATAAGTTCTTGCAATTGTTTCTCTTTTTTATTTCTTATGATTTTATTGCTTAAGGAGGTTTGCTGATATCGCATCCTCCGATGTTATTTTATTACGAGATCTTATGCCGAAATGACTTGAGTCATGTTCCGTGTTGTAACGGGGTTCGGGTTACAACATAGTAAAAGTAGAAAACTCGGAATAGGCCCGTATGCATTTTTTTCAAGTTTCGCACAATGCTACGTTGCCAGATTTTAAAAATATTTTTTATTGTTTTTTGGCCATATCTCGGCTACTGGTAAAATAGAAAACTCAATATATGCTCGTAGGCATTTTTCTCAAGTTCCGCACAATGCTACGTTAACAGATTTTGAAAATTTTTTTTTCGTTTTTTGGCCATATTTCGGCTACCGATGAAGATAGAAAGCTCAAAATAGGCCCGTACGCATTTCTTTCAAGTTTCACACAATGCTACGTTGCCAAATTTCAAAAATATATTTTTTTGTTTTTTGGCCATTTCTCGGCTACTGGTGAAAGTAGAAAGCTCGGAATAGGCCAGTATGCATTTTTCTCAAGTTCCGCACAACTCTACGTTAACAGATTTAAAAAATATTTTTTTTTGTTTTTTGGCCATATTTTGGCTACTGGTGAAAATAGAAAACTCGAAATAGGCCCGTATGCATTTTCTTCAAGTTCCGCACAATGCTACGTTACCAAATTAAAAAAATTTTTTTTTTTGTTTTTTGGCCATATCTCGGCTACTGGTGAAAGTGGAAAGCTCGGAGTAGGTCCGTATGCATTTTTATTAAGAATCGCACAATGCTACGTAAACAAATTTCAAAAATTTTTTTTTCGTTTTTTTGGCCATATCTCAAATACAGGTGTAAGTAAAAAGTTCGGAATAGGCCCGTATTCATTTTCCTCAAGTTCCGCACAATGCTACGTTGTCAGATTTTAGAAATATTTTTTATTGTTTTTTGGCCTTTTCTCGGCTACTGGTAAAATAGATAACTCGATATATGCCCGTATGCACTTTTTTTAAATGCCGCACAATGCTACGTTGCCAGATTTCAAAAATATTTTTTTCCTTTTTTGGCCATATCTCGGCTACCGATGAAAATAGAATGCTCAAAATAGGTTAGTATACATTTTTTTTCAAGTTTTGCACAATGGTTACGTTGCCAGATTTCAAAAAAATTTTTGCGTTTTTTAGCCATTTTTCGGCTATTAGTGAAAGTAGAAAGCTTGGAATAGACCCGTATGTATTCTTCTCAAGTGTTACACCGTAGTACGGTGCGGGTGTAGGTCCGTTCGCCGGAACGTGTGCCACCAGTTGAGAGGAGCCGGGTGTAGGCGAAATAAAGACTTGTCTTTTAAAAACGTGCTGTACTTGTTTTATTTCTGCGTTGATACACTTGTCACGCGTTCGTTTCTCCTGATAGGGTGCCCGCGACGGCTTCGAGCCGTCGCTCATATACTCGGCCAAGTTGCAACCTCAGCGAGTTTCGGCCGCGGTGGTTGACCGGAGAGGTTCGTCAACTGCGCGGCCTTAAAATAATTGTTAAATGTTCATTTCCTTGTTTCGACATCGGGCGATAATCCCGAGGTCCTTGCCCGATGTCGTAATACGCAAGGTATTTCCGGGGTGGTTTGCAACCAGAGCGCATTCTTTGAAGTGCAGCTCAGGTTACAACACAAGTTTCGCACAATGCTACGTTAACAGATTTCAAAAATATTTTTTTTTGTTTTTTGGCCAAATCTCGGCTACCGATGAAAGTAAAAAGCTCGGAATAGGCCCGAATGCATTTTTTTTTAAGTTTCGCACAATGCTACGTTGCCAGATTTCAAAAATATTTTCTTTTGTTTTTTGGCCATATCTCGGCTACTGGTGAAAGTGGAAAGCTCGGAATAGGCTCGTATGCATTTTTTTTAAGTTTCGCACAATGCTACGTTAACAGATTTCAAAAATATTTTTTATCGTTTTTTGGCCATATCTCGGCTACCGATGAAAGTAGAAAGCTTGGAATAGGCCCGAATGCATTCTTATTAAGAATCGCACAATGCTACGTTAACAAATTTCAAAATTATTTTTTTTCGTTTTTTTGCCATAACTCGGCTACTGGTGAAATTGGAAAGCTCGGAATAGGCCCGTATGCATTTTTTTTAAGTTTCGCACAATCCTACGTTAACAGATTTCAAAAATTTTTTTTTCGTTTTTTGGTTATATCTTGGCTACTGGTGAAACTGGAAAGCTCGGAATAGACCCGAATGCATTTTCTTCAAGTTTTGCACAATGCTACGTTAACAGATTTCAAAAATATTTTTTTCGTTTTTTGTAAATATTTCCGCCCCTGGTAAGGGTAGAACGCCGAAAATAGTCACATGGGCATCTGCTGACGTCACCGCACGACGCCACGTGGTCAGATTTTCAAAAATTTTTTTTTTGTTTTTTGTCAATATCTCCGCTTTTGGTGGGGGTAGAACGCCAAAAATGGTTACGTGGGCATCTGCTGACATCACCGCACGACGCCACGTGGACAAATTTTCAAAATTTTTTTTTTTATTTTTGTCAATATTTTCGCCTTTGGTGAAAGTAAAACGCTGAAATTGGTCACGTGGGCATCTGCTGACGTCACCGCACGATGTTACGTTGTTAAAACATCAAAAATTTTATTTTTGTTTTTCGATAATATCTTTGTTCCTGGTTGAAGTAGAACGCTGAAAATGGTCACGTGGGCATCTGCTGACGTTACCGCACGATGCTACGTTGTTAAAACTTCAAAAATTTTTTTTTGTTTTTAGTTAATATTTTTGTTCGTGGTGAGAATGGAACGCTGAAAATGGTCACGTGGGAATCTGCTGACGTCACCGCACAACGCCACGCGGTCAGATTTTCAAAAATTTTTTTTTTGTTTTTTGTCAATGTTTCCGCTTTTATTGAAGGTAGAACGCCGAAAATGGTCACGTTGGCATCTGCTGACGTCACCGCACGATGCTACGTTGACAAATTTTCAAAAATTTTTTTTTTGTTTTTGTCAATATCTCTGCTTCTGGTGGAAGTAAAACGCTGAAAATAGTCACGTGGACATCTGCTGACGTCACCGCACGATGCTACGTTGTTAGAATTTCAAAAATTTTTTTTTTGTTTTTTGTCAATATCTCCGCCCTTGGTGAGGGTAGAACGCTGAAAATTTTCACGTGGGCATCTGCTGACGTCACCGCACGATGATTTGTTGCCAGATTTTCAAAAATTTTTATTTCGTTTTTTGTCAATATCTCTGCTTCTGGTGAAGGTAGAACGCTGAAAATTGTTACGTGGGCATCTGCTGACGTCACCGCACGATGATTCGTTGCAAGATTTTCAAAAATTTTTTTTTCGTTCTTTGTCAATATCTCTGCCTTTGGAAATGGTAAAACGCTGAAAATAGTCACGTGGGCATCTGCTGACGTCACCGCACAATGATACGTTGCCAGATTTTGAAAAATTTTTTTATCGTTTTTTGTCAATATCTCTGCTTCTGGTGAAGGTAGAACGCTGAAAATTGTTACGTGGGCATCTGCTGACGTCACCGCACGATGATTCGTTGCAAGATTTTCAAAAATTTTTATTTCCTTTTTTGTCAATATCTCTGCTTTTGGAAAAGGTAGAACGCTGAAAATAGTCACGTGGGCGTTTGCTGACGTCACCGCACAATGATACGTTGCCAGATTAAAAAAATTTTTTTTTTTGTTTTTTGTCAATATCTTTGCTTCTGGTGGAAGTAGAACTCTGAAAATTGTTACGTGGGCATCTGCTGACGCAACCGCACGATGATTTTTTGCCAGATTTTCAAAAATTTTTTTTTTGTTTTTTGTCAATATTTCTGCCTCTGGTAAAAGTTGAACGCTGAAAATGGTCACGTGGGCATCTTCTGACGTTACCGCACAATGATACGTTGCCAGATTTTGAAAAATTTTTTTTGTTTTGTCAATATCTTTGTTTCTGGTGGAGGTAGAACGCTGAAAATTGTTACGTGGGCATCTGCTGACGTCACCGCACGATGATTGTTGCCAGATTTTCAAAATTTTTTTCGTTTTTGTCAATATCTCTGCTTCTGGTGAGTGTAGAACGCTGAAAATTGTCACGTGGGCATCTGCTGACGTCACCGCACAATGATACGTTGCCAGATTAAAAAAATTTTTTTTTGTTTTTTGTCAATATCTCTGCTTCTGGTGGAAGTAGAACGCTGAAAATTGTTACGTGGGCATCTGCTGACGCCACCGCACGATGATTTTTTGCCAGATTTTCAAAAATTTCTTTTTTGTTTTTTGTCAATATTTCTGCTTCTGGTGAAGATAGAACGCTGAAAATGGTCACGTGGGAATCTGCTGACGTCACCGCACAATGATACGTTGCCAAATTTTGAAAAATTTTATTATTGTTTTTTGTCAATATCTCTGCTTCTGGTGAAGGTAGAACGCTGAAAATAGTCACGTGGACATTTGCTGACGTCACCGCGCAATGATACGTTGCCAGATTTTCAAAAAATTTTTTTTCGTTTTTTGTCACCATTTTTGTTCTGGTGGAAGTAGAACGCTAAGAATAGTCACGTGGGCATCTGCTGACGTCACCGCACAATGATTCGTTGCCAGATTTTGAAAAATTTTATTATCGTTTTTTGTCAATATCTCTGCCATTGGTGGAGGTAGAACGCTGAAAATTGTTACGTGGGCATCTGCTGACGTCACCGCACGATTATTTGTTGCCAGATTTTCAAAATTTTTTTTCGTTTTTTGTCAATATCTCTGCTTCTGGTGAGTGTAGAACGCTAAAAATTGTCACGTGGGCATCTGCTGACGTCACCGCACAATGTTCGTTGCCAGATTAAAATTTTTTTTGTTTTTGTCAATATCTCTGCTTCTGGTGGAAGTAGAACGCTGAAAATTGTTACGTGGGCATCTGCTGACGTCACCGCACGATGATTTTGCCAGATTTTCAAAAATTTTTTTTTTGTTTTTTGTCAATATTTCTGCTTCTGGTGAAGATAGAACGCTGAAAATGGTCACGTGGGAATCTGCTGACGTCACCGCACAATGATACGTTGCCAGATTTTGAAAAATTTTATTATCGTTTTTTGTCAATATCTTTGCCTCTGGTGAAAGTAGAACGCTGAAAATGGTCACGTGGGCATCTTCTGACGTTACCGCACAATGATACGTTGCCAGATTTTGAAAAATTTTTTTATCGTTTTTTGTTAATATTTCGTTTTCTGGTGGAGGTAGAACGCTGAAAATTGTTATTTGGGCATCTTCTGACGTCACCGCACGATGATTCGTTGCTAGATTTTCAAAAATTTTTTTTTTGTTTTTTGTCAATATCTCTGCTTCTGGTGGGGGTAGAACGCTGAAAATTGTTACATGGGCATCTGCTGACGTCACCGCACGATGATTTGTTGCCAGATTTTCAAAAATTTTTTTGTTTTTGTCAATATTTCTGCTTCTGGTGAAAGTAGAACGCTGAAAATGGTCACGTGGGCATCTGCTGACGTCACCGCACAATGATACGTTGCCAAATTTTCAAAAATTTTTTTTTTGTTTTTTGTCAATATCTCTGCTTCTGGTGAAGGTAGAACGCTGAAAATTGTTACGTGGGCATCTGCTGACGTCACCGCACGATGATTCGTTGCCAAATTTTCAAAAATTTTTTTTTCGTTTTTTGTCAATATCTCTGCCTCTGGTGAAAATAGAACGCTGAAGAATGTTATTTGGGCATCTGCTGACGTTACCGCACGATGATTCGTTGCCAGATTAAAAAAAATTTTTTTTTTTGTTTTTTGTCAATATCTCTGCTTCTGGTAGAGGTAGAACGCTGAAAATTGTTACGTGGGCATCTGCTGACGTCACCGCACAATGATACGTTGCCAGATTTTCAAAAATTTTTTTATTGTTTTTTGTCAATATTTCGCTTCTGGTGGAGGTAGAACGCTGAAAATTGTTACGTGGGCATCTGCTGACGTCACCGCACGATGATTCGTTGCAAGATTTTCAAAAATTTTTTTTTCCTTTTTTGTCAATATCTCTGCTTTTGGAAAAGGTAGAACGCTGAAAATAGTCACGTGGGCGTTTGCTGACGTCACCGCACAATGATACGTTGCCAGATTAAAAAAATTTTTTTTTTTGTTTTTTGTCAATATCTCTGCTTCTGGTGGAAGTAGAACGCTGAAAATGGTCACGTGGGCATCTGCTGACGTCACCGCACGATGATTTTTTGCCAGATTTTCAAAAATTTTTTTTTTGTTTTTTGTCAATATTTCTGCTTCTGGTGGAGATAGAACGCTGAAAATGGTCACGTGGGCATCTGCTGACGTCACCGCACAATGATACGTTGCCAGATTTTCAAAAATTTTTTTCGTTTTTGTCAATATTTCGCTTCTGGTGAAGGTAGAACGCTGAAAATTGTTACGTGGGCATCTGCTGACGTCACCGCACGATGATTCGTTGCCAGATTTTCAAAAATTTTTTTGTTTTTGTCAATATCTCTGCTTCTGGTGGGTAGAACGCTGAAAATATTACGTGGGCATCTGCTGACGTCACCGCACGATGATTTGCCAGATTTTCAAAAATTTTTTTTTGTTTTTTGTCAATATCTCTGTTCTGGTGAAAGTAGAACGCTGAAAATGGTCACGTGGGCATCTGCTGACGTCACCGCATGATGTTACGTTGCCAGATTAAAAAAATTTTTTGTTTTTGTCAATATCTCTGCTTCTGGTGAAGTAGAACGCTGAAAATGTTACGTGGGCATCTGCTGACGTCACCGCACGATGTTTTTGCCAGATTTTCAAAAATTTTTTTTTGTTTTTTGTCAATATCTCTGCTTCTGGTGAAGATAGAACGCTGAAAATAGTCACGTGGGCATCTGCTGACGTCACCGCACAATGATACGTTGCCAGATTTTCAAAAATTTTTTATCGTTTTTGTCAATATTTTTGCTTCTGGTGAAAGTAGAACGCTGAAAATGGTCACGTGGGCATCTGCTGACGTCACCGCACAATGATACGTTGCCAGATTTTCAAAAATTTTTTTTCGTTTTTGTCAATATTTCGTTTCTGGTGAAGGTAGAACGCTGAAAATAGTCACGTGGGCATCTGCTGACGTCACCGCACGATGATTCGTTGCCAGATTTTCAAAAATTTTTTTTTTGTTTTTTGTCAATATCTCTGCTTCTGGTGGAAATATAACGCTGAATTTTGTTACGTGGGCATCTGCTGACGTCACCGCACGATGATTTGTTGCCAGATTTTCAAAATTTTTTTTGTTTTTTGTCAATATCTCTGCTTCTGGTGAGTGTAGAACGCTGAAAATGGTCACGTGGGCATCTGCTGACGTCACCGCACGATGATTTGTTGCCAGATTTTCAAAAATTTTTTTTTTTTTTTGTCAATATTTCTGCTTCTGGTAAAGTAGAACGCTGAAAATTGTCACGTGGGCATTTGCTGACGTCACCGCACAATGATACGTTGCCAAATTTGAAAAAATTTTTTTTGTTTTTGTCAATATCTCTGCTTCTGGTGAAGGTAGAACGCTGAAAATTGTTACGTGGGCATCTGCTGACGTCACCGCACGATGATTCGTTGCCAAATTTTCAAAAATTTTTTTTTCGTTTTTTGTCAATATCTCTGCCTCTGGTGAAAATAGAACGCTGAAAAATGTTATTTGGGCATCTGCTGACGTTACCGCACGATGATTCGTTGCCAGATTTTCAAAAAAATTTTTTCGTTTTTGTCAATATCTGCTTCTGGTGAAGGTAGAACGCTGAAAATAGTCACGTGGGCATTTGCTGACGTCACCGCACAATGGTTGCCAGATTAAAAATTTTTTTTCGTTTTTGTCAATATCTGCTTCTGGTGAAGGTAGAACGCTGAAAATTGTTACGTGGGCATCTGCTGACGTCACCGCACGATGATTCGTTGCAAGATTTTCAAAAATTTTTTTCTTTTTTTGTCAATATCTGCTTCTGGAAAAGGTAGAACGCTGAAAATAGTCACGTGGGCGTTTGCTGACGTCACCGCACAATGATACGTTGCCAGATTAAAAAATTTTTGTTTTTTGTCAATATCTCTGCTTCTGGTGGAAGTAGAACGCTGAAAATTGTCACGTGGGCATCTGCTGACGTCACCGCACGATGATTTTTGCCAGATTTTCAAAAATTTTTTTTTGTTTTCAATATCTCTGCTTCTGGTGAAGATAGAACGCTGAAAATGGTCACGTGGGCATCTGCTGACGTCACCGCACAATGATACGTTGCCAGATTTTCAAAAATTTTTTTTGTTTTTGTCAATATTTCGCTTCTGGTGAGGTAGAACGCTGAAAATTGTCACGTGGGCATCTGCTGACGTCACCGCACGATGATTCGTTGCCAGATTTTCAAAAATTTTTTGTTTTTGTCAATATCTCTGCTTCTGGTGGGGTAGAACGCTGAAAATTGTCACGTGGGCATCTGCTGACGTCACCGCACGATGATTTGTTGCCAGATTTTCAAAATTTTTTTTTGTTTTTTGTCAATATCTCTGCTTCTGGTGAGGTAGAACGCTGAAAATCACGTGGGCATCTGCTGACGTCACCGCACGATGATTGTTGCCAGATTTTCAAAAATTTTTTTGTTTTTGTCAATATTTCTGCTTCTGGTAAGTAGAACGCTGAAAATTGTCACGTGGGCATCTGCTGACGTCACCGCACAATGATACGTTGCCAAATTTGAAAAATTTTTTTCTTTTTTGTCAATATCTGCTTCTGGTGAAGGTAGAACGCTGAAAATTGTCACGTGGGCATCTGCTGACGTCACCGCACGATGATTCGTTGCCAGATTTTCAAAATTTTTTCGTTTTTTGTCAATATCTCTGCTTCTGGTGAAAATAGAACGCTGAAAATTGTCACGTGGGCATCTGCTGACGTCACCGCACGATGATTCGTTGCCAGATCAAAAATTTTTGTTTTTGTCAATATCTGCTTCTGGTGAGGTAGAACGCTGAAAATGGTCACGTGGGCATCTGCTGACGTCACCGCACGATGATTTGTTGCCAGATTTTCAAAAATTTTTTTTTGTTTTTTGTCAATATCTCTGCTTCTGGTGAAGGTAGAACGCTGAAAAATTCACGTGGGCATCTGCTGACGTCACCGCACGATGATTCGTTGCCAGATTTTCAAAAATTTTTTTCGTTTTTGTCAATATCTCTGCTTCTGGAAAAGGTAGAACGCTGAAAATGGTCACGTGGGCATCTGCTGACGTCACCGCACAATGATACGTTGCCAGATTTTCAAAAATTTTTTTTTCGTTTTTTGTCAATATCTCTGCTTCTGGTGGAAGTAGAACGCTGAAAATTGTCACGTGGGCATCTGCTGACGTCACCGCACGATGATTCGTTGCCAGATTTTCAAAATTTTTTTTTTTTGTCAATATCTCTGCTTTTGGAAAAGGTAGAACGCTGAAAATAGTCACGTGGGCGTTTGCTGACGTCACCGCACAATGATACGTTGCCAGATTTTAAAAATTTTTTTGTTTTTGTCAATATCTCTGCTTCTGGTGGAAGTAGAACGCTGAAAATTGTTACGTGGGCATCTGCTGACGTCACCCACGATGATTTTTGCCAGATTTTCAAAAATTTTTTTGTTTTTTGTCAATATTTCTGCTTCTGGTAAAGTAGAACGCTGAAAATGGTCACGTGGGCATCTGCTGACGTCACCGCACAATGACGTTGCCAGATTTTCAAAAATTTTTTTTTGTTTTTGTCAATATTTCGCTTCTGGTGAAGGTAGAACGCTGAAAATTGTTACGTGGGCATCTGCTGACGTCACCGCACGAAGATTCGTTGCCAGATTTTCAAAAATTTTTTTTTCGTTTTTTGTCAATATCTCTGCTTCTGGTGGAAGTAGAACGTTGAAAAAAGTTACGTGGGCATCTGCTGACGTCACCGCACAATGTTACGTTGCCAGATTTTCAAAAATTTTTTTTTGTTTTTTGTCAATATCTCTGCTTCTGGTGAAAGTAGAACGCTGAAAATTGTTACGTGGGCATCTGCTGACGTCACCGCACGATGATTTTGCCAGATTTTCAAAATTTTTTTTGTTTTTGTCAATATCTCTGCTTCTGGTGAAATAGAACGCTGAAAATGGTCACGTGGGCATCTGCTGACGTCACCGCACAATGATACGTTGCCAGATTTTCAAAAATTTTTTTTGTTTTTGTCAATATCTCTGCTTCTGGTGAAGGTAGAACGCTGAAAATAGTCACGTGGGCATTTGCTGACGTCACCGCACAATGATACGTTGCCAGATTTTCAAAAAATTTTTTTTTTTTTGTCAATATCTCTGTTCTGGTGGAAGTAGAACGCTGAAAATAGTCACGTGGGCATCTGCTGACGTCACCGCACATGATTCGTTGCCAGATTTTCAAAAATTTTTTTCGTTTTTGTCAATATCTCTGCTTTGGTGAAGGTAGAACGCTGAAAATTGTTACGTGGGCATCTGCTGACGTCACCGCACGATGATTTGTTGCCAGATTTTCAAAAATTTTTTTTCGTTTTTGTCAATATCTCTGCTTCTGGTGAGGTAGAACGCTGAAAATGGTCACGTGGGCATCTGCTGACGTCACCGCACAATGTTACGTTGCCAGATTTAAAAATTTTTTTGTTTTTTGTCAATATCTGCTTCTGGTGGAAGTAGAACGCTGAAAATTGTCACGTGGGCATCTGCTGACGTCACCGCACAATGATTTTTGCCAGATTTTCAAAATTTTTTTTTGTTTTTGTCAATATCTCTGCTTCTGGTGAAGGTAGAACGCTGAAAATAGTCACGTGGGCATCTGCTGACGTCACCGCACAATGTTACGTTGCCAGATTTAAAAATTTTTTTGTTTTTGTCAATATCTCTGCTTCTGGTGAAGTAGAACGCTGAAAATGGTCACGTGGGCATCTGCTGACGTCACCGCACGATGATTTTTGCCAGATTTTCAAAAATTTTTTTTGTTTTTTGTCAATATTTCTGCTTCTGGTGAGGTAGAACGCTGAAAATTGTCACGTGGGCATCTGCTGACGTCACCGCACGATGATTCTTTGCCAGATTTTCAAAATTTTTTTCGTTTTTTGTCAATAACTCTGCTTCTGGTGAAGGTAGAACGCTGAAAAAAGTCACGTGGGCATCTGCTGACGTCACCGCACAATGTTACGTTGCCAGATTTTAAAAATTTTTTTTGTTTTTTGTCAATATCTCTGCTTCTGGTGGAAGTAGAACGCTGAAAATGTCACGTGGGCATCTGCTGACGTCACCGCACGATGATTTTTGCCAGATTTTCAAAAATTTTTTTTTGTTTTGTCAATATCTCTGCTTCTGGTAAAAGTAGAACGCTGAAAATGGTCACGTGGGCATCTGCTGACGTCACCGCACGATGATTTGTTGCCAGATTTTCAAAAATTTTTTTTGTTTTTTGTCAATATTTCTGCTCTGGTAAAGTAGAACGCTGAAAATTGTCACGTGGGCATTTGCTGACGTCACCGCACAATGATACGTTGCCAGATTTTAAAAATTTTTTTTTGTTTTGTCAATATCTCTGCTTCTGGTGAAGGTAGAACGCTGAAAATTCACGTGGGCATCTGCTGACGTCACCGCACGATGATTCGTTGCCAGATTTTCAAAAATTTTTCGTTTTTGTCAATATCTTTGCTTCTGGTGAAAATAGAACGCTGAAAATGGTCACGTGGGCATCTGCTGACGTCACCGCACAATGATACGTTGCCAGATTTTCAAAAATTTTTTTTTGTTTTTTGTCAATATCTTTGCTTCTGGTGAAGGTAGAACGCTGAAAATGGTCACGTGGGCATCTGCTGACGTCACCGCACGATGATTCGTTGCCAGATTTTCAAAATTTTTTTCTTTTTTGTCAATATCTCTGCTTCTGGTGGAAGTAGAACGCTGAAAATTGTCACGTGGGCATCTGCTGACGTCACCGCACGATGATTCTTTGTCAGATTTAAAAAATTTTTTGTTTTTGTCAATATCTCTGCTTCTGGTGGAGGCAGAACGCCGAAAATTGTTACGTGGGCATCTGCTGACGTCACAGCACGATGATTTGTTGCCAGATTTTCAAAAATTCTTTTTTTCTTTTTTTGTCAATATCTTTGCTTCTGGTGAAGGTAGAACGCTGAAAATTGTCACGTGGGCATCTGCTGACGTCACCGCACGATGATTCGTTGCAAGATTTTCAAAATTTTTGTTTTTGTCAATATCTCTGCCTTTGGAAAAGGTAAAACGCTGAAAATAGTCACGTGGGCATCTGCTGACGTCACAGCACAATGATACGTTGCCAGATTTTGAAAAATTTTTTTCGTTTTTGTCAATATCTCTGCTTCTGGTGAAGGTAGAACGCTGAAAATTGTTACGTGGGCATCTGCTGACGTCACCGCACGATGATTATTTGCCAGATTTTCAAAAATTTTTTGTTTTTTGTCAATATTTCTCTGCTTCTGGTGAGGATAGAACGCTGAAAATTGTTACGTGGGCATCTGCTGACGTCACCGCACGATGATTATTTGCCAGATTTTCAAAAATTTTTTTTTCGTTTTTTGTCAATATCTCTGCCTCTGGAAAAGGTAGAACGCTGAAAATAGTCACGTGGGCATTTGCTGACGTCACCACACAATGTTACGTTGCCAGATTAAAAAAAATTTTTTTTTTGTTTTTTGTCAATATCTCTGCTTCTGGTGGAAGTAGAACTTTGAAAATTGTTACGTGGGCATCTGCTGACGTCACCGCACGATGATTTTTGCCAGATTTTCAAAATTTTTTTGTTTTTTGTCAATATTTCTGCTTCTGGTGAAGATAGAACGCTGAAAATTGTTACGTGGGCATCTGCTGACGTCACCGCACGATGATTATTTTCCAGATTTTCAAAAATTTTTTTTTCGTTTTTGTCAATATCTCTGCTTCTGGTAAAGGTAGAACGCTGAAAATGGTCACGTGGGCATCTGCTGACGTCACCGCACAATGATACGTTGCCAGATTAAAAAATTTTTTTTGTTTTTGTCAATATCTCTGCTTCTGGTGGAGTAGAACGCTGAAAATGTTACGTGGGCATCTGCTGACGTCACCGCACGATGATTCGTTGCCAGATTTTCAAAAATTTTTTTTCGTTTTTTGTCAATATCTCTGCTTCTTGAGGTAGAACGCTGAAAATGGTCACGTGGGCATCTGCTGACGTCACCGCACGATGATTCGTTGCCAGATTTTCAAAAATTTTTTTCGTTTTTGTCAATATCTCTGCTTCTGGTGAAGGTAGAACGCTGAAAATGGTCACGTGGGCATCTGCTGACGTCACCGCACGATGATTTGTTGCCAGATTTTCAAAAATTTTTTTTCGTTTTTTGTCAATATCTCTGCTTCTGGTGAAGGTAGAACGCTGAAAATGGTCACGTGGGCATCTGCTGACGTCACCGCACGATGATTTGTTGCCAGATTTTCAAAAATTTTTTTTCGTTTTTGTCAATATCTCTGCTTCTGGTGAGGTAGAACGCTGAAAATGGTCACGTGGGCATTTGCTGACGTCACCGCACGATGATTTTTTGCCAGATTTTCAAAAATTTTTTTTTGTTTTTTGTCAATATTTCTGCTTCTGGTGAAAGTAGAACGCTGAAAATTGTCACGTGGGCATTTGCTGACGTCACCGCACAATGATACGTTGCCAGATTTAAAATTTTTTTTGTTTTTGTCAATATCTCTGCTTCTGGTGAAGGTAGAACGCTGAAAATGGTCACGTGGGCATCTGCTGACGTCACCGCACGATGATTCGTTGCCAGATTTTCAAAAATTTTTTTCGTTTTTGTCAATATTCTGCTTCTGGTGAAAATAAACGCTGAAAATGGTCACGTGGGTTTGCTGACGTCACCGCACGATGATACGTTGCCAAATTTTCAAAAATTTTTTTTGTTTTGTCAATATCTCTGCTGGTGGTAGAACGCTGAAAATGGTCACGTGGGCATCTGCTGACGTCACCGCACGATGATTCGTTGCCAGATTTTCAAAAATTTTTTTCGTTTTTGTCAATATCTCTGCTTCTGGTGAAGGTAGAACGCTGAAAATGGTCACGTGGGCATCTGCTGACGTCACCGCACGATGATTTGTTGCCAGATTTTCAAAATTTTTTTTTGTTTTGTCAATATCTCTGCTTCTGGTGAAAGTAGAACGCTGAAAATGGTCACGTGGGCATCTGCTGACGTCACCGCACGATGATTCGTTGCCAGATTTTCAAAAATTTTTTTTGTTTTTTGTCAATATCTGCCTTGGTAAAAGTAGAACGCTGAAAATTGTCACGTGGGCATTTGCTGACGTCACCGCACAATGATACGTTGCCAGATTTTCAAAAATTTTTTTTTTTGTCAATATCTGCTTCTGGTGAAAGTAGAACGCTGAAAATGGTCACGTGGGCATCTGCTGACGTCACCGCACAATGATACGTTGCCAGATTTTCAAAAATTTTTTTTGTTTTTGTCAATATCTTTGCTTCTGGTGAAGGTAGAACGCTGAAAATAGTCACGTGGGCATCTGCTGACGTCACCGCACGATGATATTTGTTGCCAGATTTTCAAAAATTTTTTTTGTTTTTGTCAATATCTCTGCTTCTGGTGAAGGTAGAACGCTGAAAATGGTCACGTGGGCATCTGCTGACGTCACCGCACGATGATTCGTTGCCAGATTTTCAAAAATTTTTTTTTGTTTTTGTCAATATTTCTGCTTCTGGTGGAAGTAGAACGCTGAAAATGGTCACGTGGGCATCTGCTGACGTCACCGCACAATGTTACGTTGCCAGATTTTCAAAAAATTTTTTTTCGTTTTTTGTCAATATCTCTGCTTCTGGTGAAGGTAGAACGCTGAAAATAGTCACGTGGGCATCTGCTGACGTCACCGCACAATGATACGTTGCCAAATTTTGAAAAATTTTTTTATCGTTTTTTGTCAATATCTCTGCTTCTGGTGAAGGTAGAACGCTGAAAATGGTCACGTGGGCATCTGCTGACGTCACCGCACGAAGATTCGTTGCCAGATTTTTAAAATTTTTTTTTCGTTTTTTTTCAATATCTCTGCTTTTTGAGAAGATAGAACGCTGAAAATAGTCACGTAATCATTTGCTGACGTCACCGCACAATGATACGTTGCCAGATTTAAAAAATTTTTTTGTTTTTGTCAATATCTCTGCTTCTGGTGAAGGTAGAACGCTGAAAATTGTTACGTGGGCATCTGCTGACGTCACCGCACGATGATTTGTTGCCAGATTTTCAAAAATTTTTTTTTGTTTTTTGTCAATATCTCTGCTTCTGGTGAAGGTAGAACGCTGAAAATGGTCACGTGGGCATCTGCTGACGTCACCGCACGATGATTCGTTGCCAGATTTTCAAAAATTTTTTTTTGTTTTTGTCAATATTTCTGCTTCTGGTAAAGTAGAACGCTGAAAATAGTCACGTGGGCATCTGCTGACGTCACCGCACAATGATACGTTGCCAGATTTTCAAAAATTTTTTTTGTTTTTGTCAATATCTCTGCTTCTGGTGAAGGTAGAACGCTGAAAATGGTCACGTGGGCATCTGCTGACGTCACCGCACAATGATACGTTGCCAGATTTTCAAAATTTTTTTTTGTTTTTTGTCAATATCTTTGCTTCTGGTGAAGGTAGAACGCTGAAAATAGTCACGTGGGCATCTGCTGACGTCACCGCACGATGATTTGTTGCCAGATTTTCAAAATTTTTTTTCGTTTTTGTCAATATCTCTGCTTCTGGTGAAAGTAGAACGCTGAAAATGGTCACGTGGGCATCTGCTGACGTCACCGCACGATGATTCGTTGCCAGATTTTCAAAATTTTTTGTTTTTGTCAATATTTCTGCTTCTGGTAAAGTAGAACGCTGAAAATGTCACGTGGGCATCTGCTGACGTCACCGCACAATGATACGTTGCCAGATTTTCAAAAATTTTTTGTTTTTGTCAATATCTCTGTTTCTGGTGAAAGTAAAACGCTGAAAATGGTCACGTGGGCGTCTGCTGACGTCACCGCACAATGAAACGTTGCCAGATTTTCAAAAATTTTTTTTTTGTTTTTTGTCAATATCTTTGCTTCTGGTGAAGGTAGAACGCTGAAAATAGTCACGTGGGCATCTGCTGACGTCACCGCACGATGATTTTTTGCCAGATTTTGAAAAATTTTTTTATCGTTTTTTGTCAATATCTCTGTTTCTGGTGAAAGTAGAACGCTGAAAATGGTCACGTGGGCGTCTGCTGACGTCACCGCACGATGATTTGTTGCCAGATTTTCAAAAATTTTTTTTCGTTTTTTGTCAATATCTCTGCTTCTGGTGAAGGTAGAACGCTGAAAATGGTCACGTGGGCATCTGCTGACGTCACCGCACGATGATTTGTTGCCAGATTTTCAAAAATTTTTTTCGTTTTTGTCAATATCTCTGCTTCTGGTGAAGGTAGAACGCTGAAAATGGTCACGTGGGCATCTGCTGACGTCACCGCACGATGATTCGTTGCCAGATTTTCAAAAATTTTTTTTTGTTTTTTGTCAATATCTCTGCTTCTGGTGAAGGTAGAACGCTGAAAATGGTCACGTGGGCATCTGCTGACGTCACCGCACAATGATAAATTGCAAAATTTTCAAAAATTTTTTTTTGTTTTTTGTCAATATCTCTGCTTCTGGTGAAGGTAGAACGCTGAAAATGATCACGTGGGCATCTGCTGACGTCACCGCACAATGATACGTTGCCAGATTTTCAAAAATTTTTTTTTTGTTTTTTGTCAATATCTTCTGGTGAGGTAGAACGCTGAAAATAGTCACGTGGGCATCTGCTGACGTCACCGCACGATGATTTGTTGCCAGATTTTCAAAAATTTTTTTCGTTTTTTGTCAATATCTCTGCTTCTGGTGAGTAGAACGCTGAAAATGGTCACGTGGGCATCTGCTGACGTCACCGCACGATAATTTGTTGCCAGATTTTCAAAAATTTTTTTCGTTTTTGTCAATATCTCTGCTTCTGGTGGAAGTAGAACGCTGAAAATGGTCACGTGGGCATCTGCTGACGTCACCGCACGATGATTTGTTGCCAGATTTTCAAAAATTTTTTTGTTTTTGTCAATATCTCTGCTTCTGGTGAAAGTAGAACGCTGAAAATAGTCACGTGGGCATCTGCTGACGTCACCGCACAATGATACGTTGCCAGATTTTCAAAAATTTTATGTTCGCGATTTTCACGATAAGCGAGCGTGACCGGCTGGTGAGTATTCTCCGGGCCGCCTCACGTCATCATCCGCTGATGCAGGCGCACCGGATTTTCCGAAAATTCGATTTTCGGATCGCGAGCTGACGAAATTCTGCTCGCCTGCCGATCGCAGCTCAGTAGCCGTGCGTCGTTGAAATACATCTACGTACCGCGACTACTCCGTAAATCTCGCGCTTGTACGCTCCATGAAAGGCCGGTGCGGCAATTGTTCGCCGATCTTCTGACCACTGGGCTCAGAACTGTGCGCGATTTCTATATTGTAATTAAGCGTCCTTTAATTGTGACTGGTAGTATTACGACGCGTGCCGCGTCTCGGCATTTGTAACCTGCACGTGTTACGCGTTCGCGAAGAACTCCTGCTGCCGCGAATTTCCGTTTTTCGCGATCTTCCGCATTCGGCGGGCGTTTACGCTCAACGCTCCTCAAGATTTCCGTCGGCGCATTTGCAGCGAGATCACGGTTCTTGCAAGATTTTCCGTTCCGGTGCGTGCTATTTCATCCTTGTGCAGAGCTGTGTTACGCGCCAGTCACGTGTGTTCTTTCTTTCTTCATCACGTTTTGTTTCAACGTTGTATTTTAGTGGACCATTAAATTGTCGTGTATCATTATTCTGGTTTAATTTCTTGTGCGTGGAACGAATCACCCCGCGGCGGTCACTTCTGGCCGTACCGGCACCCCTTTTTTTCTTTGCATCCGCGCTTCAGCGTCGGCTGATCATCCGCGCTACCGGCGTGTCGTGATCACGCTACCACGCGTGCACATTGTTGTGGTCGCTTCAAGGCCGGATCCGTTCAGGGTGATTTGGCACCTGTTTTTCCTTCACGTGTCGAGTGTGTGAAATCGGCATGGCCGCGCTTTGCAGGCAGCTGTTTGTTCAGCGATCGATCACGCGTGCGTTGGACAACGTACGTAAGCTGGGGAAGGCAAATTTCACCGCGTAGCTGAGGAGCCAGCTTGACACGCTGCACGAGAACTGGACTCAATTCCAGGAGGACATCTCCGTCGCCCCGGAGGCACTACCGGGTGGAACGCGAGGAGATCGACTACTTCCGGGATCAAAGCTTCGAGGTAACGGAGGTCTACCAGAGGCGTCCACGAAGGATACGTTGAGTGAGTGGCTTGAGGAGTGGAACCTCCCACGTCTCAATCCTGATGCAATCGACTTGCAGCCAGGCCGACGCGACGAATGGCGCTCACTCATATGCCTCTATTGGCTTGCCACCGTTTGACGTGTATTTCTGAATGGGAGCAATTTCGCGATCGGTTTGCGGCGCTCGTTATCAAAAATACTGCTCTTTCCGATTTCGCTCGTATGCATTACTTGGCTTCCTCAGTTACCGGTTCGGCGTTCAGTTGTATATCCGATCTTTCTATTACGGCCGATAATTTCCAGGTCGCTTGGGCTGCGCTCGCCAAGCGATTCGATAGTCGGAAGCGGCTCGTGAAACATCACTTTGACACGCTGTTCGGGTTATCGGCGTTGCAGCGGGAATCCGCGACTGATCTTCAGATCTTGTGTGACAAGAATGGCGGTTTCAGCTTCTTACGTATGGATCGTCATCCAAGTCATTGTGGAGTGATTTCCTAGTACAATTATTAACGCGCAATTTGGACCCCGCTTCGCGGAAGGCGTGGAATCTCAGGAACTGCGACGCTGACGACCTTCCTAATTATAAGGAGTTGATTGAATTTTTGCATAATCGTTGTCATGCGTTGGAGGAAGCCAAGACTGTTGCCGTCGTAAAGCCGGAGCGTTCCTGTGCGATCGACCCGCGTGCATGTTGCCAACGCCGCCGCGACTCTTTACGCCTGTCCGCTCTGCAAAGCGAAGCATTTTTTGAGTGCGTGTCCTCGGTTTCTCGCGCAGCGGACTAGGGCTCGGTTGGATACTGTCAAACGTCTAAAACGATGTACCAATTGTCTCGCGCCGTCGCATACATTGGCTGATTGCCGCAGCGCGCATACGTGTCGTACTTGTCAAAATCGGCATCATACATTGTTGCATGCGGACGCGGAAACGCCGAACGATACTGCGTCGAGCCTCCCTCCCTTCCTTCCGCGATCTGGTGCGCCGTCGGCTTCCGTGCACCACAGCGCTGTATCCGTGTGTCAAACACCCGGCAGCGTACTCCTCGCTACGGCGCGAGTTACCGTGACGTCGGATTTGGGTCGCGCGGTTACCATTCGTGCTCTGCTCGATCAGGCTCCGAGGCGTTTATTTCGGAGTCGGTAGCGCAAATTTAGAGCAAAGCGCTGACGATGCCCCATTGCTATATCCGCTATCGGCGGCGCTTCAGTTGGCCACGTACGGCAGGCCATCTTCGTCAAGATTTCTTCCCCGCTTCGGAGCGACGCGGGATAGAGCGACGGCGCTCATACTTGATTCGCTCACGGCTTACGCTCCTAAACGTGCAGTCCCATTGGGCAGTCTGTCTTATTTAACGGGTCTCACATTGGCAGATCCCAATCCGACACAATCGGGTCCCATTCATTTGATTATTGAGTGATTTGTACGGCGACCTGTTACGAGAGGGTCTTCGGAAAGGGCAAACCGGACAGCCTATAGCGCAAAACACGGCCTTAGGCTGGGTATTATCGGGTCCATTGCGTGCAACTGACGACCGGCTGCCCTCCTCTGTTGCTTGCCCATCATTGCACGCCGCTTCTCGATCTCGATGCGTCTCTCCGCCAATTTTGGGAGGTCGAGGAAATACCCGCCATTCAGAACCTAAACCCTAGGGACGCGCAATGCGAGGATCATTTCCTCACCACGCACTCACGCGATAGCGACGGTCGCTACATTGTACGCCTGCCGTTCATTTCTCCGATTCCGCGCGCGCTCGGGGATTCGCGCCCTATAGCAGCAAGGCAACTTGGCCACTTGCTGCGCCGTATGAAAAGTCGCCCGGAATTACAATCCGAATACGCGCAGTTTCTCCAGGACTATGAGGAGATGCGGCATATGCGTCGGGTTCTACCCGCTTCCGATTCTTCGCGTCGCGTATATATTCCGCATCATCCCGTCGTTAAAACTGATAGCGCTACTACCAAACTTCGCGTCGTGTTCAATGCTTCGAGTGCCACCACGACTGGAGTGTCGCTCAACGACATTTTGCATTCCGGGCCAAAATTGCAGACGGAACTTCCGGCAATTCTCTTGCAGTGGCGACAATTCCGTTTCGTCTACACCGCCGATATCGCGAAAATGTTCCGACAGATAAAAGTAGATGAACGCGACGTTGATTCCCAATGTATATTGTGGCAACCGGAAGCCACGGGGTCTCTGCAGGAGTATCAACTCCTCACGGTCACGTACGGCATGACTTGTGCTCCATACTTAGCGCTGCGCGTACTACGACAGTTGGCGGACGACGATGGGCCACGGTACCCTCTCGCGGTTCCCATTCTACGCCGACAGATCTACGTCGACGACGTCTTGTTCGGCGATCACGAAATTGCGCCGTTGAAACATAGACGCGATCAGCTCATCTCGCTGTTGCGGTGCGGGCAGTTTACCCTGCGCAAGTGGGCGAGCAATTCTTCGCAACTGCTGGACGATATTGATCCCCGCGACCACGGGCTCGCGTGTGACAAATTCCTCGCACAGGATACATCGGTTAAAGTCCTTGGCATGGTGTGGACCCCATCTTCGGACGCGTTTCACTTTCGGGTTAGCCTCGCATCTACGGCTCCGAATACCAAACGTTCCGTACTTTCTTTTATTGCACGGTTGTATGACCCGCTCGGTTTGGTGACGCCGGTCACAGTCGCCGTCAAGATTCTCATGCAGGCCCTTTGGCGCCTCAACTCTGAATGGGACGCTCCGCTTCCTGACCCCATTTATTCACAATGGAGTGCTCTCCATTCTCAATTCAGTTGTTTAGAACAGCTGCGGCTGCCGCGCTGGACGGGCTCTTCTCCTGGTTGTTCTGCCGAACTACACGGCTTCGCGGATGCGTCAAATAGCGCATATGCTGCATCCGTGTACCTGCGGCTACCACGTCCCGACGGTACGGGCTTCGTTACGCTCCTCGCCGGAAAATCTAAAGTCGCTCCCATCAAGTCTCTTACGATACCGCGGTTAGAGCTCTCGGCTTCTTTGCTACTGGCACGTCTCATCACTTTCGTTCGCGCGACCCTCGAGCTCGGGGCAGTTCCGTGTACGTGTTGGGCCGATTCGACCATCGTCCTCCAATGGATTCGTTCTCAGCCGCCACGCAAGGACGTCTTCGTGGCGAACCGTGTTGCGAAAATTCAGGAACATCTTTCTGACGCGGTTTGGCGTCACGTGCCTACATTGGACAACCCTGCGGATTGCGCGTCGCGCGGTATTGCGGGCTTAGAATTGCTTAACCATCCCTTGTGGTGGCGGGGCCCACCTTGGCTTGTCTCCAATCCCGACTTATGGCCTAGCGAGCCGGCGTCCCTTCGCGCGGAGACTCCGGACGCGGAGCTGTTGACTGCTCTTCACGTTGCCGAGCCGCCTCCTCCGTGGGACCTTGCAGAGCGTTTTGGTTCCTGGAATCGGCTAATTCGCGTGACCGCCTATCTCCAACGATTTATTGATTGCTGTCGTCATAAAACCCGTAACGAGCCGGGGAATGGGCCTTTGGGTACCGCTTTATCTGCCACGGAACTTTCGAGTGCCAGACTGTTCTGGCTTCGCCGCATTCAGCGGGACTTATTTGCCTCAGATATTCATGCAGTGCAATCCAAGGGAAAGGTTGCCTCCCGTAGCCCTCTCGCTGCCTTTAATCCATTCCTAGATCGCGACGACCTGCTTCGCGTGGGCGGCCGTTTGAGACATGCGCCGCTGTCTTACGATGTACGACATCCGATCCTGTTGTCGTCACATCATCTCGTTCGTCTCTTAATTCAGCAAACTCATTTGCGCGTTTTACACGGGGGCTTGCAGCTCACGCTCAGCACCCTCAGACAAGCCTACTGGATTTTACGCGCCCGGTCCTTGGTCAAGGCCGTCATTCATTCTGCGTCGCTTGTGTACGCGAGCGCGCGACTGTACCTTCCCAGCTCATGGAAACCCCGCGGAGCGGGTGACTCCACCACCGAGGCCGTTCACGTGGTGCGGTCTCGACTACGGTGGCCCGGTGCGGGTGCGTCCCTCAGCCGGCCGTGGCATTAAAGCCCGTAAGGCCTATATAGCTCTGTTTGTGTGCTTGTCGACTCGGGCTGTTCACTTGGAATTGGTTAGCGACTATGGTTCCTCGGCGTTCCTGGCGGCCTTTACCCGTTTCTGTTCGCGACGCGGACTCCCACAATCTGTCTTTTCTGACAATGGTACCAACTTCGTCGGTGCCGATCGAGAGCTTTCGGTCGCATTTAGAGAGGCTCTTCGTGATCCCGATTTTCTAAACTATACGGCCCAGGACAAAGTGTCCTGGCATTTTATTCCCTCCGCACCACATTTTGGGGGCTGTGGGAAGCCGGAATTAAGAGTGTGAAATATCATTTACACCGCATTGTTGGCGCTCATACGCTCACTGCGGAAGAATTTTCCACATTGTTATGTCAAGTTGAGGCGTGTCTCAACTCTCGTCCTCTCGCGCCTCTCTCCGACACTTATGATGATTATCAGGCTTTGACTCCGAGTCATTTTCTAGTCGGATCAATCCTTACGACTCCACCCGAACCCTCCCTACTTCATTTAGAGGAAAACCGTCTTTCACGATGGCAACTTGTCCGACAAATGTCGGAAAGATTCTGGCGTCTTTGGGCCACCGACTATGTCAACACGTTGCAGCAGCGATCCAAGTGGAGAAAGGTGCATAGCGATATTGAGGTGGGCCGTTTTGCTGCGCAGCCCTCTCTTCCCCTGCAAGTGGGAGCTCGGACGGATCATTCAGGTTCATCCCGGGGCCGATGGCCTGACCCGTGTTGTCACAATCCGAACGGCCTCGTCCACCTTACGGCGCCCTATTGCCAAACTTTGTATTTTACCTGTTAAAGGCAACGAGTCTTCCTCAGAAATTTAGTGCTTTATTAGTCCTATTGTACATAAGCGTATTGCGTGCGACGTTTCCATTTCTCTTTGCGAAATATATGTAATCCTTTGCTACTAGTTTTTATTCATGCGATTTATTTGTACATGTTTGTAGCGCATCTTTGTACTTTATCATTCTTGCGTTTCTATTGTAAATCTTAGTTTATACGCCGTAGTTTTGGTTGGTCGTTCTATTCTGTTGCGATCAGCGACCAGCTTAAGTTTAATTGTAATTGAAACGACGTTTCAAGGGGGCGGCGATGTTCGCGATTTTCACGATAAGCGAGCGTGACCGGCTGGTGAGTATTCTCCGGGCCGCCTCACATGCATCATCCGCGTGATGCGGGCGCACCCGGACTTTTCCGAAAAGGCGATTTTCGGATCGCGAGCTGACGAAATTCCTGCTCGCCTGCCGATCGCAGCTCAGTAGCCGTACGCGTCTCGTTGAAACTACATCTACGTACCGCGACTACTCCGTATCTTTGTACGCTCCGCGAAAGGCCGGTGCGGCAATTGTTCGCCGATCTTCTGACCACTGGGCTCAGAACGTGTGCGCGATCTCTATATTGTAATTAAGCGTCCTTTAATTGTGACTGTTAGTATTACGACGCGTGCCGCGTCTCGGCACGGCCTGCACACGTGTTACGCGTTCGCGAAGAACTCCTGCTGCCCGCGAATCTCCGTTCCTCGCGATCAAGATCTTCCGCATTCGGCGGGGCGTTTACGCTCAACGCTCCTCAAGATTTCCGTCGGGCGCATTTGCAGCAGATCACGAGTTCTTACAAGATTGTCCGTTCCGGTGCGTGCTATTTCATCCTTGTGCAGAGCTGTGTGCACGCGCCAGTCACCTGTGTTCTTTCTTTCTTCCATTCCACGTTTTGTTTCAACGTTGTATTTTAGTGGACCATTAAATTGTCGTGCGTATCATTATTCTGGTTTTAATTTCTTGTGCGTGGAACGAATCACCCCGCGGCGGTCACTTCACGTACCGGCACCCCTTTTTTTTTCTTTGCATCCGCGCTTCGCGCGTCGTGATCATCCGCGCTTCGCGTGTCGTGATCACGCTACCACGCGCGTGCACATTTTATTATCGTTTTTTGTCAATATTTCTCCCTTTGGTGGAGGTAGAACGCTGAAAATTGTTACGTGGGCATCTGCTGACGTCACCGCACGATTATTTGTTGCCAGATTTTCAAAAATTTTTATTTCGTTTTTTGTCAATATCTCTGCTTCTGGTGAGTGTAGAACGCTAAAAATTGTAACGTGGGCATCTGCAGACGTCACCGCACAATGTTACGTTGCCAGATTAAATAAATTTTTTTTTTTTTGTCAATATCTCTGCTTCTGGTGGAAGTAGAACGCTGAAAATTGTTACGTGGGCATCTGCTGACGCTACCGCACGATGATTTTTTGCCAGATTTTCAAAAATTTTTTTTTTGTTTTTTGTCAATATCTTTGCCTCTGGAGAAGGTAGAACGTTGAAAATTGTTACGTGGGCATTTGCTGACGTCACCACACAATGTTACGTTGCCAGATTAAAATAATTTTTTTGTTTTTTGTCAATATCTCTGCTTCTGGTGGAGGTAGAACGCTGAAAATTGTTACGTGGGCATCTGCTGACGTCACCGCACGATGATTTGTTGCCAGATTTTCAAAAATTTTTATTTCGTTTTTTGTCAATGTCTCTGCTTCTGGTGAGAGTAGAACGCTGAAAATGGTCACGTGGGCCTCTGCTGACGTCACCGCACGATGATTCGTTGCCAGATTTTCAAAAATTTTTTTTTTGTTTTTTGTCAATATTTTTGCCTCTGGTAAAAGTAGAACGCTGAAAATTGTTACGTGGGCATCTGCTGACGTCACCGCACAATGATACGTTGCCAGATTAAAAAAAATTTTTTTTTTGTTTTTTGTCAATATCTCTGCTTCTGGTGAGAGTAGAACGCTAAAAATGTTCACGTAAGCATTTGCTGACGTCACCGTACGATGATACGTTGCCAGATTAAAAAAAATTTTTTTTTTGTTTTTTGTCAATATCTCTGCTTCTGGTGAAGGTAAAACGCTGAAAATTGTTACGTGGGCATCTGCTGACGTCACCGCACGATGATTATTTGCCAGATTTTCAAAAATTTTTTTTTTGTTTTTTGACAATATTTTTGCTTCTGGTGAGGATAGAACGCTGAAAATTGTTACGTGGGCATTTGCTGACGTCACCGCACGATGATTATTTGCCAGATTTTCAAAATTTTTTTTTTTTTTGTTTTTTGACAATTTTTCTGCTCCTGGTGAGGATAGAACGCTGAAAATTGTTACGTGGGCATCTGCTGACGTCACCACACAATGTTACGTTGCCAGATTAAAAATAATTTTTTTTTTGTTTTTTGTCAATATCTCTGCTTTTGGTGGAGGTAGAACGCTGAAAATTGTTACGTGGGCATCTGCTGACGTCACCGCACGATGATTCGTTGCCAGATTTTCAAAAATTTTTTTTTTGTTTTTTGTCAATATTTTTGCTTCTGGTAAAAGTAGAACGCTGAAAATTGTTACGTGGGCATCTGCTGACGTCACCGCACAATGATACGTTGACAAATTAAAAAATTTTTTTGTTTTTGTCAATATTTTTGCTTTTGATGAGAATAGAACGCTGAAAATTGTTACGTGGGCATTTGCTGACGTCACCGCTCGATGATTATTTGCCGGATTTTCAAAAATTTTTTTCGTTTTTGTCAATATCTTTGCCTCTGGAGAAGGTAGAACGCTGAAAATAGTCACGTGGGCATTTGCTGACGTCACCGCACAATGATACGTTGCCAGAATAAAAAAAATTTTTTTTTGTTTTTTGTCAATATCTCTGCTTCTGGTGAGAGTAGAACGCTAAAAATGTTCACGTAAGCATCTGCTGACGTCACCGTACGATGATACGTTGCCAAATTAAAAAAATTTTTTTTTTTGTTTTTTGTCAATATCTCTGCTTCTAGTGAAGGTAAAACGCTGAAAATTGTTACGTGGGCATCTGCTGACGTCACCGCACGATGATTATTTGCCAGATTTTCAAAAATTTTTTTTTTGTTTTTTGACAATATTTCTGCTCCTGGTGAGGATAGAACGCTGAAAATTGTTACGTGGGCATCTGCTGACGTCACCGCACAATGATACGTTGACAAATTAAAAAAAATTTTTTTTTTGTTTTTTGTCAATATTTTTGCTTTTGGTGAGAATAGAACGCTGAAAATTGTTACGTGGGCATTTGCTGACGTCACCGCACGATGATTATTTGCCGGATTTTCAAAAATTTTTTTTTCGTTTTTTGTCAATATCTTTGCCTCTGGAGAAGGTAGAACGCTGAAAATAGTCACGTGGGCATTTGCTGACGTCACCGCACAATGATACGTTGCCAGATTAAAAAAAATTTTTTTTTTGTTTTTTGTCAATATCTCTGCTTCTAGTGAAAGTAGAACGCTAAAAATGTTCACGTAAGCATCTGCTGACGTCACCGCACGATGATTTGTTGCCAGATTTTCAAAAATTTTTAATTCGTTTTTTGTCAAATTCTCTGCTTCTGGTGAGTGTTGAACGCTGAAAATGGTCACGTGGGCCTCTGCTGACGTCACCGCACGATGATTTGTTTCAGATTTTCAAAATTTTTATTTCGTTTTTTGTCAATGTCTCTGCTTCTGGTGAGTGTAGAACGCTGAAAATGGTCACGTGGGCATCTGCTGACGTCACCGCACGATGATTCGTTGCCAGATTTTCAAAAATTTTTTTTTTGTTTTTTGTCAATATTTTTGCTTCTGGTAAAAGTAGAACGCTGAAAATTGTTACGTGGGCATCTGCTGACGTCACCGCACAATGATACGTTGACAAATTAAAAAAAAATTTTTTTTTGTTTTTTGTCAATATTTTTGCTTTTGATAAGAATAGAACGCTGAAAATTGTTACGTGGGCATTTGCTGACGTCACCGCTCGATGATTATTTGCCGGATTTTCAAAAATTTTTTTTTCGTTTTTTGTCAATATCTTTGCCTCTGGAGAAGGTAGAACGCTGAAAATAGTCACGTAAGCATTTGCTGACGTCACCGCACAATGATACGTTACAAAAATTTGAATAATTTTTTTTTTGTTTTTTTGTCAATATCTTTGCTTCTGGTAAAGGTAGAACGCTGAAAATGGTCACCTGGGCATCTGCTGACGTCACCGCACGATGATTCGTTGCAAGATTTTCAAAAATTTTTCTTTCGTTTTTTGTCAATATCTCTGCCTCTGGAAAAGGTGGAACGCTGAAATAGTCACGTGGGCGTTTGCTGACGTCACCGCACGATGATTCGTTGCCAGATTTTCAAAAATTTTTAATTCGTTTTTTGTCAAATTCTCTGCTTCTGGTGAGTGTAGAACGCTGAAAATGGTCACGTGGGCCTCTGCTGACGTCACCGCACGATGATTTGTTGCCAGATTTTCAAAAATTTTTAATTCGTTTTTTGTCAAATTCTCTGCTTTTGGTGAGTGTAGAACGCTGAAAATGGTCACGTGGGCCTCTGCTGACGTCACCGCACGATGATTTGTTTCCAGATTTTCAAAAATTTTTATTTCGTTTTTTGTCAATATCTCTGTTTCTGGTGAGTGTAGAACGCTGAAAATGGTCACGTGAGCCTTTGCTGACGTCACCGCACGATGATTTGTTGCCAGATTTTCAAAAATTTTTTTTTTGTTTTTTGTCAATATTTCTGCCTCTGGTAAAAGTTGAACGCTGAAAATTGTCACGTGGGCGTTTGCTGATGTCACCGCACAATGATACGTTACAAGAATTAAAAAAATTTTTTTTTTTGTTTTTTTGTCAATATCTCTGCTTCTGGTGAAGGTAGAACGCTGAAAATGGTCACGTGTGCATCTGCTGACGTCACCGCACGATGATTCGTTGCCAGATTTTGAAAAATTTTTTTTTCGTTTTTTGTCAATATTCTTGCTTTTGGCGAAAATAAAACTCTGAAAATTGTCACGTGAGCGTTTGTTGATGTCACCGCACAATGATACGTTACAAAATTTTGAAAATTTTTTTGTTTTTTGTCAATATCTCTGCTTCTGGTGAAGGTAGAACGCTGAAAATGGTCACGTGGGCATTTGTTGACGTCACCGCACGATGATTCGTTGCCAGATTTTCAAAAATTTTTTTTTCGTTTTTTGTCAATATCTCTGCCTCTGATGAAGGTGGAACGCTGAAAATGGTCACGTGGGCATCTGCTGACGTCACCGCACGATGATTTGTTGCCAGATTTTCAAAAATTTTTATTTTGTTTTTTGTCAATGTCTCTGCTTCTGGTGAGTGTAGAACGCTGAAAATGGTCACGTGGGTTTCTGCTGACGTCACCGCACGATGATTCGTTGCCAGATTTTCAAAAATTTTTTTTTTGTTTTTTGTCAATATTTCTGCCATTAGTAAAAGTAGAACGCTGAAAATTGTCACGTGGGCGTTTGCTGATGTCACCGCACATGATACGTTACAAAAATTTGAAAATTTTTTTTTTTTTTGTCAATATCTCTGCTTCTGGTGAAAATAAAACGCTGAAAATGGTCACGTGGGCATCTGCTGACGTTACCGCACAATGATACGTTGCCAGATTTTCAAAAATTTTTTTTTTGTTTTTTGTCAATATCTTTGCCTCTGAAGAAGGTAGACGCTGAAAATAGTCACGTGGGCATCTGCTGTCGTCACCGCACGATGATTTGTTGCCAGATTTTCAAAATTTTTTTTCGTTTTTTGTCAAATTCTCAGTTTCTGGTGAGTGTAGAACGCTGAAAATGGTCACGTGGGCCTTTGCTGACGTCACCGCACGATGATTCGTTGCCAGATTTTCAAAATTTTTTATTTGTTTTTGTCAATATTTCTGCCTCTGGAAGTAGAACGCTGAAAATTTTACGTGAGCATCTGCTGACGTCACCACACAATGTTACGTTGCCAGATTTTCAAAATTTTTATTTTGTTTTGTCAATATCTCTGCCTCTGGAGAAGGTAGAACGCTGAAAATAGTCACGTGGGCGTTTGCTGACGTCACCGCACAATGATACGTTGCCAGATTTTCAAAATTTTTGTTTTTTGTCAATATCTCTGCCTCTGATGAAGGTGGAACGCTGAAAATGGTCACGTGGGCATCTGCTGACGTCACCGCACGATGATTCGTTGCAAAATTTTCAAAATTTTTTTTCGTTTTTGTCAATATCTCTGCCTCTGGAGAAGGTAGAACGCTGAAAATAGTCACGTGGGCGTTTGCTGACGTCACCGCACAATGATACGTTGCCAAATTAAAAAAATTTTTTTGTTTTTGTCAATATCTCTGCTTCTGGTGGAGGTAGAACGCTGAAAATTGTTACGTGGGCATCTGCTGACGTCACCGCACGATGATTTGTTGCCAGATTTTCAAAAATTTTTATTTTGTTTTTTGTCAATGTCTCTGCTTCTGGTGAGTGTAGAACGCTGAAAATGGTCACGTGGGCCTCTGCTGACGTCACCGCACGATGATTCGTTGCCAGATTTTCAAAAATTTTTTTTTTGTTTTTTGTCAATATTTCTGCCTCTGGTAAAAGTAGAACGCTGAAAATTGTCACGTGGGCGTTTGCTGATGTCACCGCACAATGATACGTTACAAAAATTTGAATAATTTTTTCTTTGTTTTTTTGTCAATATCTCTGCTTCTGGTGAAGGTAGAACGCTGAAAATGGTCACGTGGGCATCTGCTGACGTCACCGCACAATGATACGTTGCCAGATTTTCAAAAATTTTTTTTTTGTTTTTTGTCAATATCTTTGCCTCTGGAGAAGGTAGAACGCTGAAAATAGTCACGTGGGCATCTGCTGTCGTCACCGCACGATGATTTGTTGCCAGATTTTCTAAAATTTTTAATTCGTTTTTTGTCAAATTCTCTGCTTCTGGTGAGTGAAGAACGCTGAAAATGGTCACGTGGGCATCTGCTGACGTCACCGCACGATAATTTGTTGCCAGATTTAAAAAAATTTTTATTTCGTTTTTTGTCAATATCTCTGTTTCTGGTGAGTGTAGAACGCTGAAAATGGTCACGTGAGCCTCTGCTGTCGTCACCGCACGATGATTTGTTGCCAGATTTTCAAAAATTTTTAATTCGTTTTTTGTCAAATTCTCTGCTTCTGGTGAGTGTAGAACGCTGAAAATAGTCACGTGGGCGTTTGCTGACGTTACCGCACAACGATACGTTGCCAGATTTTCAAAATTTTATTATCGTTTTTGTCAATATTCTCTCCCTTTGGTGAGGTAGAACGCTGAAAATTGTTACGTGGGCATCTGCTGACGTCACCGCACGATTATTTGTTGCCAGATTTTCAAAATTTTTATTTCTTTTTTGTCAATATCTCTGCTTCTGGTGAGTGTAGAACGCAAAATTGTAACGTGGGCATCTGCAGACGTCACCGCACATGAACGTTGCCAGATTAAAAAATTTTTTTTTGTTTTTGTCAATATCTCTGTTTCTGTGGAAGTAGAACGCTGAAAATTGTTACGTGGGCATCTGCTGACGCTACCGCACGATGATTTTTTGCCAGATTTTCAAAAATTTTTTTTTTGTTTTTTGTCAATATCTTTGCCTCTGGAGAAGGTAGAACGTTGAAAATTGTTACGTGGGCATTTGCTGACGTCACCACACAATGTTACGTTGCCAGATTAAAAATAATTTTTTTTTTGTTTTTTGTCAATATCTCTGCTTCTGGTGGAGGTAGAACGCTGAAAATTGTTACGTGGGCATCTGCTGACGTCACCGCACGATGATTTGTTGCCAGATTTTCAAAAATTTTTATTTCGTTTTTTGTCAATGTCTCTGCTTCTGGTGAGAGTAGAACGCTGAAAATGGTCACGTGGGCCTCTGCTGACGTCACCGCACGATGATTCGTTGCCAGATTTTCAAAAATTTTTTTTTTGTTTTTTGTCAATATTTTTGCCTCTGGTAAAAGTAGAACGCTGAAAATTGTTACGTGGGCATCTGCTGACGTCACCGCACAATGATACGTTGCCAGATTAAAAAAATTTTTGTTTTTTGTCAATATCTCTGGGTGAAGGTAAAACGCTGAAAATTGTTACGTGGGCATCTGCTGACGTCACCGCACGATGATTATTTGCCAGATTTTCAAAATTTTTTTGTTTTTGACAATATTTTTGCTTCTGGTGAGGATAGAACGCTGAAAATTGTTACGTGGGCATTTGCTGACGTCACCGCACGATGATTATTTGCCAGATTTTCAAAATTTTTTTTTGTTTGACAATTTTTCTGCTCCTGGTGAGGATAGAACGCTGAAAATGTTACGTGGGCATCTGCTGACGTCACCACACAATGTTACGTTGCCAGATTAAAATAATTTTTTGTTTTTTGTCAATATCTCTGCTTTTGTGAGGTAGAACGCTGAAAATTGTTACGTGGGCATCTGCTGACGTCACCGCACGATGATTCGTTGCCAGATTTTCAAAATTTTTTTTTGTTTTTGTCAATTTTGCTTCTGGTAAAAGTAGAACGCTGAAAATTGTTACGTGGGCATCTGCTGACGTCACCGCACAATGATACGTTGACAAATTAAAAAAAAATTTTTTTTTGTTTGTTGTCAATATTTTTGCTTTTGGTGAGAATAGAACGCTGAAAATTGTTACGTGGGCATTTGCTGACGTCACCGCACGATGATTATTTGCCGGATTTTCAAAAATTTTTTTTTCGTTTTTTGTCAATATCTTTGTTTCTGGAGAATATAGAACGCTGAAAATAGTCACGTGGGCATTTGCTGACGTCACCGCACAATGATACGTTGCCAGATTAAAAATTTTTTTGTTTTTGTCAATATTTCTGCCTCTGGTAAAAGTAGAACGCTGAAATTGTCACGGGCGTTTGCTGATGTCACCGCACAATGATACGTTACAATAATTTATAAAATTTTTTTTTGTTTTTGTCAATATCTCTGTTTCTGGTGAAGGTAGAACGCTGAAAATGGTCACGTGGGCATCTGTTGACGTCACCGCTTTATTGATACGTTGCCAGATTTTCAAAAATTTTTTGTTTTTGTCAATATCTTTGCCTCTGGAGAAGGTAGAACGCTGAAAATAGTCACGTGGGCATCTGCTGTCGTCACCGCACGATGATTTGTTGCCAGATTTTCAAAAATTTTTAATTCGTTTTTTGTCAAATTTTCTGCTTCTGGTGAGTGTAGGACGCTGAAAATGGTCACGTGGGCCTCTGCTGACGTCACCGCACGATGATTTGTTGCCAGATTTTCAAAATTTATTTCGTTTTTGTCAATATCTCTGTTTTCTGGTGAGTGTAGAACGCTGAAAATGGTCACGTGAGCCTCTGCTGACGTCACCGCGATGATTTGTTGCCAGATTTTCAAAAATTTACGTTGTTTTTGTCAATATTTCTGCCTCTGGTAAAAAGTTGAACGCTGGTGTCACGTGGGCGTTTGCTGATGTCACCGCACAATGATACGTTACAAAAATTTGAAAAATTTTTTGTTTTGTTTTTTCGTCAATATCTCTGCTTCTGGTGAAGGTAGAACGCTGAAAATGGTCACGTGGGCATCTGCTGACGTCACCGCACGATGATTATTTGCCAGATTTTCAAAAATTTTTTTTTTGTTTTTTGACAATATTTCTGCTTCTGGTGAGGATAGAACGCTGAAAATTGTTACGTGGGCATCTGCTGACGTCACCGCACGATGATTATTTGCCAGATTTTCAAAATTTTTTTTTTTTTTGTTTTTTGACAATTTTTCTGCTCCTGGTGAGGATAGAACGCTGAAAATTGTTACGTGGGCATCTGCTGACGTCACCGCACGATGATTCGTTGCCAGATTTTCAAAAATTTTTGTTTTTTGTCAATATTTTTGCCTCTGGTAAAAGTAGAACGCTGAAAATTGTTACGTGAGCATCTGCTGACGTCACCGCACAATGATACGTTGACAAATTAAAAAAAAATTTTTTTTTGTTTTTTGTCAATATTTTTGCTTTTTGTGAGAATAGAACGCTGAAAATTGTTACGTGGGCATTTGCTGACGTCACCGCTCGATGATTATTTGCCGGATTTTCGCGAAATTTTTTTCGTTTTTTGTCAATATCTTTGCCTCTGGAGAAGGTAGAACGCTGAAAATAGTCACGTGGGCATTTGCTGACGTCACCGCACAATGATACGTTGCCAGATTAAAAAAATTTTTTGTTTTTTGTCAATATTCTGCTTCTGGTGAGAGTAGAACGCTAAAAATGTTCACGTAAGCATCTGCTGACGTCACCGTACGATGATACGTTGCCAGATTAAAAATTTTTTTTTGTTTTTGTCAATATCTCTGCTTCTAGTGAAGGTAAAACGCTGAAAATGTTACGTGGGCATCTGCTGACGTCACCGCACGACGATGATTCGTTGCCAGATTTTCAAAAATTTTTTGTTTTTTGTCAATATTTTGCTTCTGGTGAGAGTAGAACGCTGAAAATTGTTACGGGCATCTGCTGACGTCACCGCACATGATACGTTGACAAATTAAAAAAAAATTTTTTTTTGTTTTTTGTCAATATCTTTGCCCCTGAAAAGGGTAAAACGCTAAAAATGGTCACGTGGGCATCTGCTGACGTCACCGCACGACGTCACGTGGTCAAATTTTCAAAAATATTTTTTTCGTTTTCCGTCAATATCTCCGCTCCTGGAGGGGGTGAAACGCTGAAAATGGTCACGTGAGCATCTGCTGACGTCACCGCACGACGTCACGTGGTCAGATTTTCAAAATTTCTTTTTGTTTTTGTCAATATCTTCGCAATTGGAGGAAGTAGAACGCCAAAAATGGTCACGTGGGCATCTGCTGACGTCACCGCACGACGTCACGTGGTCAGATTTTCTAAAATTTTATTTTTGTTTTTCGTCAATATCTTCGCTCCTGGAAGGAATAGGACGCTAAAAATGGTCACGTGGGCATCTGCTGACGTCACCGCACGACGTCAAGTGGTCATATTTTCTAAAATTTTTTTTTTGTTTTTCGTCAATATCTTCGCCCCTAGAAGGGGTAGGACGCTAAAAATGGTCACGTGGGCATCTGCTGACGTCACCGCACGACGTCAAGTTGTCATATTTTCAAGAATTTCTCTTTCGTTTTTCGTCAATATCTTCGCCCCTGGAAAAAATAGGACGCTAAAAATTGTCACGTGGGCATCTGCTGACGTCACCGCACGACGTCACGTGGTCAGATTTTCTAAAATTTCTTTTTTGTTTTTTGTCATAATCTTTGCCCCTGGAAAGGGTAGAACGCCAAAAATAATCACGTGAGCATCTGCTGACGTCACCGCACGACGTCACGTGTTCAAATTTTCAAAAATTTTTTTCGTTTTCGTCAATATCTTCGCCCCTGGAGGGGGTAGGACGCTAAAAATGGTCACGTGGGCATCTGCTGACGTCACCGCACGACGTCACGTGGTCAGATTTTCAAAAATTTCTTTTTTGTTTTTCGTCAATATCTTCGCCTTTGGAGGGGGTAGGACGCCAAAAATGGTCACGTGGGCATCTGCTGACGTCACCGCACGACGTCACGTGGTCAGATTTTTTAAAATTTTTTTTTTGTTTTTCGTCAATATCTTCGCCCCTGGAGGGGGTAGGACGCTAAAAATGGTCACGTGGGCATCTGCTGACGTCACCGCACGACGTCAAGTGGTCATATTTTCTAAAATTTTTTTTTTGTTTTTCGTCAATATCTTCGCCCCTAGAAGGGGTAGGACGCTAAAAATGGTCACGTGGGCATCTGCTGACGTCACCGCACGACGTCAAGTTGTCATATTTTCAAAATTTCTTTTCGTTTTTCGTCAATATCTTCGCCCCTGGAAAAAATAGGACGCTAAAAATTGTCACGTGGGCATCTGCTGACGTCACCGCACGACGTCACGTGGTCAGATTTTCTAAAATTTTTTTTTGTTTTTGTCATAATCTTTGCCCCTGGAAAGGGTAGAACGCCAAAAATAATCACGTGAGCATCTGCTGACGTCACCGCACGACGTCACGTGTTCAAATTTTCAAAAATTTTTTTCGTTTTTCGTCAATATCTTCGCCCCTGGAGGGGTAGGACGCTAAAAATGGTCACGTGGGCATCTGCTGACGTCACCGCACGACGTCACGTGGTCAGATTTTCAAAATTTCTTTTTGTTTTTCGTCAATATCTTCGCCTTTGGAGGGGGTAGGACGCCAAAAATGGTCACGTGGGCATCTGCTGACGTCACCGCACGACGTCACGTGGTCAGATTTTTAAAAATTTTTTTTTTGTTTTTCGTCAATATCTTCGCCCCTGGAAAGGGTAGGACGCTAAAAATGGTCACGTGGGCATCTGCTGACGTCACCGCACAACGTCACATGGTCAGATTTTCAAAAATTTCTTTTTTGTTTTTCGTCAATATCTTCGCCTTTGAGGGGTAGGACGCCAAAATGGTCACGTGGGCATCTGCTGACGTCACCGCACGACGTCACGTGGTCAGATTTTCTAAAATTTTTTTTTTGTTTTTCGTCAATATCTTCGCCCCTGGAAAGGATAGGACGCTAAAAATGGTCACGTGGGCATCTGTTGACGTCACCGCACGACGTCAAGTGGTCATATTTTTTAAAATTTCTTTTTTGTTTTTCGTCAATATCTTCGCCCCTAGAAGGGGTAGGACGCTAAAAATGGTCACGTGGGCATCTGCTGACGTCACCGCACGACGTCACGTGGTCAGATTTTCAAAAATTTCTTTTTTGTTTTTCGTCAATATCTTCGCCTTTGGAGAAAGTAGGACGCCATAAATGGTCACGTGGGCATCTGCTGACGTCACCGCACGACGTCACGTGGTCAGATTTTCTAAAATTTCTTTTTTGTTTTTCGTCAATATCTTCGCCCCTGAAGGAGTAGGACGCAAAAATAATCACGTGAGCATCTGCAGACGTCACCGCACGACGTCACGTGATCAGATTTACAAAAATTTTTTTTTTGATTTTCGTCAATATCTTCGCCCCTGGAGAAAATAAGACGCTAAAAATTGTCACGTGGGCATCTGCTGACGTCACCGCACGACGTCACGTGGTCAGATTTTCTAAAATTTCTTTTTTGTTTTTCGTCATAATCTTTGCCCCTGAAAAGGGTAGAACGCCAAAAATGGTCACGTGGGCATCTGCTGACGTCACCGCACGACGTCACGTGGTCAGATTTTCAAAAATTTCTTGTTTGTTTTTCGTCAATATCTTCGCCTTTGGAGAAAGTAGGACGCCAAAAATGGTCACGTGGGCATCTGCTGACGTCACCGCACGACGTCACGTGGTCAGATTTTCTAAAATTTCTTTTTTTTTTCGTCAATATCTTCGCCCCTGAAGGGAGTAGGACGCAAAAATAATCACGTGAGCATCTGCAGACGTCACCGCACGACGTCACGTGATCAGATTTAAAAATTTTTTTGTTTTTGTCAATATCTTCGCCCCTGGAGAAAATAAGACGCCAAAAATGGTCACGTGGGCATCTGCTGACGTCACCGCACGACGTCACGTGGGTAGATTAAAAAAAATTTTTTTTTTGTTTTTTGTCAATATCTTTGCCTTTGGAGAGAGTAAAACGCTAAAAATAGTCACGTGGGCATCTGCTGACGTCACCGCACGACGTCACGTGGTCAAATTTTCAAAAATATTTTTTTTGTTTTCCGTCAATATCTTCGCCTTTGGAGGAGGTAAAACGCCAAAAATGGTCACGTGGGCATCTGCTGACGTCACCGCACGACGTCACGTGGTCAGATTTTCTAAAATTTCTTTTTTGTTTTTCGTCAATATCTTCGCTCCTGGAAGGAATAGGACGCTAAAAATGGTCACGTGGGCATCTGCTGACGTCACCGCACAACGTCACATGGTCAGATTTTCAAAAATATTTTTTTCGTTTTCCGTCAATATCTCCGCTCCTGGAGGGGGTGAAACGCTGAAAATGGTCACGTGAGCATCTGCTGACGTCACCGCACGACGTCACGTGGTCAGATTTTCAAAAATTTCTTTTTTGTTTTTTGTCAATATCTTCGCAATTGGAGGAAGTAGAACGCCAAAAATGGTCACGTGGGCATCTGCTGACGTCACCGCACGACGTCACGTGGTCAGATTTTCTAAAATTTTATTTTTGTTTTTCGTCAATATCTTCGCTCCTGGAAGGAATAGGACGCTAAAAATGGTCACGTGGGCATCTGCTGACGTCACCGCACGACGTCAAGTGGTCATATTTTCTAAAATTTTTTTTTTGTTTTTCGTCAATATCTTCGCCCCTAGAAGGGGTAGGACGCTAAAAATGGTCACGTGGGCATCTGCTGACGTCACCGCACGACGTCAAGTTGTCATATTTTCAAGAATTTCTCTTTCGTTTTTCGTCAATATCTTCGCCCCTGGAAAAAATAGGACGCTAAAATTGTCACGTGGGCATCTGCTGACGTCACCGCACGACGTCACGTGGTCAGATTTTCTAAAATTTCTTTTTTGTTTTTTGTCATAATCTTTGCCCCTGGAAAGGGTAGAACGCCAAAAATAATCACGTGAGCATCTGCTGACGTCACCGCACGACGTCACGTGTTCAAATTTTCAAAAATTTTTTTTTCGTTTTTCGTCAATATCTTCGCCCCTGGAGGGGGTAGGACGCTAAAAATGGTCACGTGGGCATCTGCTGACGTCACCGCACGACGTCACGTGGTCAGATTTTCAAAATTTCTTTTTGTTTTTCGTCAATATCTTCGCCTTTGGAGGGGGTAGGACGCCAAAAATGGTCACGTGGGCATCTGCTGACGTCACCGCACGACGTCACGTGGTCAGATTTTCTAAAATTTCTTTTTTGTTTTTCGTCAATATCTTCGCTCCTGGAAGGAATAGGACGCTAAAAATGGTCACGTGGGCATCTGCTGACGTCACCGCACGACGTCAAGTGGTCATATTTTCTAAAATTTCTTTTTTGTTTTTCGTCAATATCTTCGCCCCTAGAAGGGGTAGGACGCTAAAAATGGTCACGTGGGCATCTGCTGACGTCACCGCACGACGTCAAGTTGTCATATTTTCAAGAATTTCTTTTTCGTTTTTCGTCAATATCTTCGCCCCTGGAAAATATAGGACGCTGAAAATTGTCACGTGGGCATCTGCTGACGTCACCGCACGACGTCACGTGGTCAGATTTTCTAAAATTTCTTTTTTGTTTTTTGTCATAATCTTTGCCCCTGGAAAGGGTAGAACGCCAAAAATAATCACGTGAGCATCTGCTGACGTCACCGCACGACGTCACGTGTTCAAATTTTCAAAAATTTTTTTTTCGTTTTTCGTCAATATCTTCGCCCCTGGAGGGGGTAGGACGCTAAAAATGGTCACGTGGGCATCTGCTGACGTCACCGCACGACGTCACGTGGTCAGATTTTCAAAAATTTCTTTTTTGTTTTTCGTCAATATCTTCGCCTTTGGAGGGGGTAGGACGCCAAAAATGGTCACGTGGGCATCTACTGACGTCACCGCACGACGTCACGTGGTCAGATTTTCTAAAATTTTTTTTTTGTTTTTCGTCAATATCTTCGCCTCTGGAGGAGGTAGGACGCTAAAAATGGTCACGTGGGCATCTGCTGACATCACCGCACAACGTCACATGGTCAGATTTTCAAAAATTTCTTTTTTGATTTTCGTCAATATCTTCGCCTTTGGAGGGGGTAGGACGCCAAAAATGGTCACGTGGGCATCTGCTGACGTCACCGCACGACGTCACGTGGTCAGATTTTCTAAAATTTTTTTTTTGTTTTTCGTCAATATCTTCGCCCCTGGAAGGGATAGGACGCTAAAAATGGTCACGTGGGCATCTGCTGACGTCACCGCACGACGTCAAGTGGTCATATTTTCTAAAATTTCTTTTTTGTTTTTCGTCAATATCTTCGCCCCTAGAAGGGGTAGGACGCTAAAAATGGTCACGTGGGCATCTGCTGACGTCACCGCACGACGTCACGTGGTCAGATTTTCAAAATTTTTTTTGTTTTTCGTCAATATCTTCGCCTTTGGAGAAAGTAGGACGCCAAAAATGGTCACGTGGGCATCTGCTGACGTCACCGCACGACGTCACGTGGTCAGATTTTCTAAAATTTCTTTTTTGTTTTTCGTCAATATCTTCGCCCCTGAAGGGAGTAGGACGCAAAAAATAATCACGTGAGCATCTGCAGACGTCACCGCACGACGTCACGTGATCAGATTTACAAAAATTTTTTTTTTGATTTTCGTCAATATCTTCGCCCCTGGAGAAAATAAGACGCTAAAAATTGTCACGTGGGCATCTGCTGACGTCACCGCACGACGTCACGTGGTCAGATTTTCTAAAATTTCTTTTTTGTTTTTCGTCATAATCTTTGCCCCTGAAAAGGGTAGAACGCCAAAAATGGTCACGTGGGCATCTGCTGACGTCACCGCACGACGTCACGTGGTCAGATTTTCAAAAATTTCTTGTTTGTTTTTCGTCAATATCTTCGCCTTTGGAGAAAGTAGGACGCCAAAAATGGTCACGTGGGCATCTGCTGACGTCACCGCACGACGTCACGTGGTCAGATTTTCTAAAATTTCTTTTTTGTTTTTCGTCAATATCTTCGCCCCTGAAGGGAGTAGGACGCAAAAAATAATCACGTGAGCATCTGCAGACGTCACCGCACGACGTCACGTGATCAGATTTACAAAAATTTTTTTTTTGTTTTTCGTCAATATTTTCGCCCCTGGAGAAAATGAGACGCTAAAAATTGTCACGTGGGCATCTGCTGACGTCACCGCACGACGTCACGTGGTCAGATTTTCTAAAATTTCTTTTTTGTTTTTCGTCATAATCTTTGCCCCTGAAAAGGGTAGAACGCCAAAAATGGTCACGTGGGCATCTGCTGACGTCACCGCACGACGTCACGTGTGTAAATTAAAAAAAATTTTTTTTTTGTTTTTTGTCAATATCTTTGCCTTTGGAGAGGGTAAAACGCTAAAAATAGTCACGTGGGCATCTGCTGACGTCACCGCACGACGTCACGTGGTCAAATTTTCAAAAATATTTTTTTTGTTTTCCGTCAATATCTTCGCCTTGGAGAGGTAAACGCCAAAAATGGTCACGTGGGCATCTGCTGACGTCACCGCACGACGTCACGTGGTCAGATTTTCTAAAATTTTTTTTTTGTTTTTCGTCAATATCTTCGCCTTTGGAGGGGGTAGGACGCCAAAAATGGTCACGTGGGCATCTGCTGACGTCACCGCACGACGTCACGTGGTCAGATTTTCTAAAATTTTATTTTTGTTTTTCGTCAATATCTTCGCCCCTGGAAAAGATAGGACGCTAAAAATGGTCACGTGGGCTTCTGCTGACGTCACCGCACGACGTCACGTGTTCAAATTTTCAAGAATTTTTTTTTCGTTTTTCGTCAATATCTTTGCCCCTGGAGAGGGTAGGACGCTAAAAATGGTCACGTGGGCATCTGCTGACGTCACCGCACGACGTCACGTGGTCAGATTTTCAAAAATTTTTTTTTTGTTTTTCGTCAATATCTTCGCCTTTGGGGGTAGGACGCCAAAATGGTCACGTGGGCATCTGCTGACGTCACCGCACGACGTCACGTGGTCAGATTTTCTAAAATTTTTTTTTTGTTTTTCGTCAATATCTTCGCCCCTGGAAAGGGTAGGACGCTAAAAATGGTCACGTGGGCATCTGCTGACGTCACCGCACAACGTCACATGGTCAGATTTTCAAAAATTTCTTTTTTGTTTTTCGTCAATATCTTCGCCTTTGGAGGGGGTAGGACGCCAAAAATGGTCACGTGGGCATCTGCTGACGTCACCGCACGACGTCACGTGGTCAGAATTTCTAAAATTTTTTTTTTGTTTTTCGTCAATATCTTCGCCCCTGGAAGGGATAGGACGCTAAAAATGGTCACGTGGGCATCTGCTGACGTCACCGCACGACGTCAAGTGGTCATATTTTCTAAAATTTCTTCTTTGTTTTTCGTCAATATCTTCGCTCCTGGAAGGAATAGGACGCTAAAAATGGTCACGTGGGCATCTGCTGACGTCACCGCACGACGTCAAGTGGTCATATTTTCTAAAATTTCTTTTTTGTTTTTCGTCAATATCTTCGCCCCTAGAAGGGGTAGGACGCTAAAAATGGTCACGTGGGCATCTGCTGACGTCACCGCACGACGTCAAGTTGTCATATTTTCAAGAATTTCTTTTTCGTTTTTCGTCAATATCTTCGCCCCTGGAAAAAATAGGACGCTAAAAATTGTCACGTGGGCATCTGCTGACGTCACCGCACGACGTCACGTGGTCAGATTTTCTAAAATTTTTTTGTTTTTTGTCAATATCTTTGCCCCTGGAAAGGGTAGAACGCCAAAATGGTCACGTGAGCATCTGCTGACGTCACCGCACGACGTCACGTGTTCAAATTTTCAAAAATTTTTTTCGTTTTCGTCAATATCTTCGCCCCTGGAGGAGGTAGGACGCTAAAAATGGTCACGTGGGCATCTGCTGACGTCACCGCACGACGTCACGTGGTCAGATTTTCAAAAATTTTTTTGTTTTTCGTCAATATCTTCGCCTTTGAGGGGTAGGACGCCAAAAATGGTCACGTGGGCATCTGCTGACGTCACCGCACGACGTCACGTGGTCAGATTTTCAAAATTTTTTTTTGTTTTTCGTCAATATCTTCGCCCCTGGAAAAGATAGGACGCTAAAAATGGTCACGTGGGCATCTGCTGACGTCACCGCACGACGTCACGTGTTCAAATTTTCAAAAATTTTTTTTTCGTTTTTCGTCAATATCTTTGCCCCTGGAGAGGGTAGGACGCTAAAAATGGTCACGTGGGCATCTGCTGACGTCACCGCACGACGTCACGTGGTCAGATTTTCAAAAATTTTTTTTTTGTTTTTCGTCAATATCTTCGCCTTTGGAGGGGGTAGGACGCCAAAAATGGTCACGTGGGCATCTGCTGACGTCACCGCACGACGTCACGTGGTCAGATTTTCAAAAATTTTTTTTTTGTTTTTCGTCAATATCTTCGCCCCTGGAAAGGGTAGGACGCTAAAAATGGTCACGTGGGCATCTGCTGACGTCACCGCACGACGTCACGTGGTCAGATTTTCAAAAATTTTTTGTTTTTCGTCAATATCTTCGCCTTTGGAGGGGTAGGACGCTAAAAATGGTCACGTGGGCATCTGCTGACGTCACCGCACGACGTCACGTGGTCAGAATTTCTAAAATTTTTTTTTTGTTTTTCGTCAATATCTTCGCCCCTGGAAGGGATAGGACGCTAAAAATGGTCACGTGGGCATCTGCTGACGTCACCGCACGACGTCAAGTGGTCATATTTTCTAAAATTTCTTCTTTGTTTTTCGTCAATATCTTCGCCCCTAGAAGGGGTAAGACGCTAAAAATGGTCACGTGGGCATCTGCTGACGTCACCGCACGACGTCACGTGGTCAGATTTTCAAAAATTTCTTTTTTGTTTTTCGTCAATATCTTCGCTTCTAAAGAGGGTAGGACGCTGAAAATGGTCACGTGGGCATCTGCTGACGTCACCGCACGACGTCACGTGGTCAGATTTTCTAAAATTTCTTTTTTGTTTTTCGTCAATATCTTCGCCCCTGGAAGAAGTTGGACGCTAAAAATGGTCACGTGGGCATCTGCTGACGTCACCGCACGACGTCAAGTGGTCATATTTTCAAGAATTTTTTTTTTGTTTTTTGTCAATATTTTTGCTTCTGGAGAAAGTAAAACGCTAAAAATGGTCACGTGAACATTTGCTGACGTCACCGCACGACGTCACGTGGTCAAACTTTCAAAAATTTATCTTTCGTTTTTCGTCAATATCTTTGCCCCTGAAGAAGGTAGGACGCTAAAAATGGTCACGTGGGCATCTGCTGACGTCACCGCACGACGTCACGTGGTCAGATTTTCAAAAATTTCTTTTTTGTTTATCGTCAATATCTTCGCTTCTAAAAAGGGTAGGACGCTGAAAATGGTCACGTAAGCATCTGCTGACGTCACCGCACGACGTCACGTGGTCAAATTTTCAAAAAATTTTTTTTGTTTTTTGTCAATATCTTTGCCCCTGGAAAAAGTGAGACGCTAAAAATGGTCACGTGGGCATCTGCTGACGTCACCGCAAAACGTCACGTGGTCAGATTTTCAAAAATTTTTTTTTCGTTTTTGTCAATATCTTCGCCTTTGGAGGGGGTAGGACGCCAAAAATGGTCACGTGGACATCTGCTGACGTCACCGCACGACGTCAAGTGGTCATATTTTTAATAATTTAATTTTCGTTTTCGTCAATATCTCCGCCCTTGGAAAGAGTAGGACGCTAAAAATGGTCACGTGGGCATGTTCTGACGTCACCGCACGACGTCACATGGTCAGATTTAAAAAAATGTTTTTTTTGTTTTTCGTCAATTTCATCGCCCATGGAGGGGGTGGGACGCAAAAAATAGTTACGTGGGCATTTGCTGACGTCACCGCACGACGTCACGTAGTCAGATTTTCAAAAATTTCTTTTTTGTTTTTTGTTAATATTTTCGCCTTTGGAGAAAATAGGACGCTAAAAATGGTCACGTGGGCATTTGTTGACGTCACCGCACGACGTCACGTGGTCAAATTTTCAAAAACTTCTTCTTTGTTTTTTGTTAATATTTCCGCCCCTGGAAAAAATAAAACGCTAAAAATTGTCACGTGGGCATCTGCTGACGTCACCGCACGACGTCACGTGGTCAGATTTTTATAAATTTTTTTTTTGTTTTTCGTCAATATCTTTGTCTCTGGAGAAGGTAGAACGCTAAGAATGGTCACGTGGGCATTTTCTGACGTCACCGCACGACGTCACGTAATCAGATTTTCAAAAATTTTTTTTTCGTTTTTCGTCAATATTTTCGCCCCTGGAGAAAGTAAAACGCTAAAAATGGTCACGTGGGCATCTGCTGACGTCACCGCACGACGTCACGTGGTCAGATTAAAAAAAATTTTTTTTTTGTTTTTCGTCAATATCTTCGCCCCTGGAGGGGGTAGGACGCTAAAAATGGTCACGTGAACATCTGCTGACGTCACCGCACGACGTCACGTGGTCAGATTTTCAAAAATTTTATTTTTGTTTTTCGTCAATATCTTCGCCCCTGGAGGGGGTAAGACGCTAAAAATTGTCACGTGAACATCTGCTGACGTCACCGCACGACGTCACGTGGTCAAATTTTCAAAAATTTCTTTTTTGTTTTTCGTCAATATCTTCGCTCCTGGAGAGGGTAGGACGCTAAAAATGGTCACGTGGGCATCTGCTGACGTCACCGCACGACGTCACGTGGTCAGATTTTAAAAAATTTCTTTTTTGTTTTTCGTCAATATCTTCGTTTCTGGAGAGGGTAGGACGCAAAAAATAATCACGTGGGCATTTGTTGACGTCACCGCACGACGTCAAGTGGTCATATTTTCAAAAATTTTATTTTCGTTTTTCGTCAATATCTCCGCCCTTGGAAAGGGTAGGACGCTAAAAATGGTCACGTGGGCATGTTCTGACGTCACCGCACGACGTCACGTGGTCAGATTTTCAAAAATTTTTTTTTCGTTTTTTGTCAATATCTTCGCCTTTGAAGGGGGTAGGACGCCAAAAATGGTCACGTGGACATCTGCTGACGTCACCGCACGACGTCAAGTGGTCATATTTTTAATAATTTAATTTTCGTTTTCGTCAATATCTCCGCCCTTGAAAGAGTAGGACGCTAAAATGGTCACGTGGGCATGTTCTGACGTCACCGCACGACGTCACATGGTCAGATTTAAAAATTTTTTTTGTTTTTCGTCAATATCTTCGCCCCTGGAGGGGGTAGGACGCTAAAAATAGTCACGTGGGCATGTACTGACGTCACCGCACGACGTTACGTGGTCATTTTCAAAAATTTTTTTTTGTTTTTGTCAATATTTCCGCCCCTAAGAATAGGACGCTAAAAATGGTCACGGGCATCTGCTGACGTCACCGCACGACGTCACGTGGTCAGATTTTCAAAAATTTTTTTGTTTTTCGTCAATATCTTCGCCCTGGAAAGGTAGGACGCTAAAAATGGTCACGTGGCATCTGCTGACGTCACCGCACGACGTCACGTGGTCAGATTTTCAAAATTTTTTTTTTTTTCGTCAATATCTTCGCCCCTGAAAGGGTAGACGCTAAAAATGGTCACGTGGGCATCTGCTGACGTCACCGCACGACGTCACGTGGTCAATTTTAAAATTTTTTTTTGTTTTCGTCAATATTTCGCCCTTGAAAGAGTAGGACGCTAAAAATGGTCACGTGGGCATCTGCTGACGTCACCGCACGACGTCACGTGGTCAGATTTTAAAAATTTTTTTGTTTTTCGTCAATATCTTCGCCTTCTGGAGGGGTAACGCAAAAATGGTCACGTGGGCATCTGCTGACGTCACCGCACGACGTTACGTCAGATTTTCAAAATTTTTTTGTTTTTTGTCAATATCTCCGCCCTTGAAAGGGTAGGACGCTAAAAATGGTCACGGGCATCTGCTGACGTCACCGCACGACGTCACGTGGTCAGATTTTCAAAATTTTTTTGTTTTTCGTCAATATCTTCGCCCCTGAAAGGGTACGACGCTAAAAATGGTCACGTGGGCATCTGCTGACGTCACCGCACGACGTTGTGGTCAGATTTTCAAAATTTTTTTTTTTTTTTCGTCATTATTCGCCCTGGAGAGGGTAGGACGCTAAAATGGTCACGTGGGCATCTGCTGACGTCACCGCACGACGTCACGTGGTCAAATTTTCAAAAATTTTTTTCGTTTTTTGTCAATATCTTCGCCTTTGGAGGGGTAGACGCTAAAATGGTCACGTGGGCATCTGCTGACGTCACCGCACGACGTCACGTGGTCATATTTTCAAAATTTCTTTTTTGTTTTTCGTCAATATCTCCGCCCTTGAAAGAGTAGGACGCTAAAAATGGTCACGCGGGCATCTGCTGACGTCACCGCACGACGTCACGTGGTCAGATTTTCAAAAATTTTTTTTTCGTTTTTCGTCAATATCTTCGCCTTTGAGTAGACGCTGAAAATGGTCACGTGGGCATCTGCTGACGTCACCGCACGACGTCACGTGGTCAGATTTTCAAAAATTTCTTTTCGTTTTTGTCAATATCTCCGCCCTTGGAAAGAGTAGGACGCTAAAAATGGTCACGTGGGCATCTGCTGACGTCACCGCACGACGTCACGTGGTCAGATTTTAAAATTTTTTTTGTTTTTCGTCAATATCTTCGCCCTGGAGGGGTGGGACGCAAAAAATGGTTACGTGGGCATTTGTTGACGTCACCGCACGACGTCACGTGGTCAGATTTTTAATAATTTTTTTTTCGTTTTTTGTCAATATTTCCGCCCCTGGAAAGAATAGGACGCTAAAAATGGTCACGTGGGCATCTGCTGACGTCACCGCACGACGTCACGTGGTCAGATTTTAAAAATTTTTTTGTTTTTCGTCAATATCTTCGCCCCTGGAGGGTAGGACGCTAAAATGGTCACGTGGGCATCTGCTGACGTCACCGCACGACGTCACGTGGTCAGATTTTCAAAATTTTTTTTTGTTTTGTCAATATCTTCGCCCTTGGAGGGGGTAACGCTGAAAATGGTCACGTGGGCATCTGCTGACGTCACCGCACGACGTCACGTGGTCAGATTTTCAAAAATTTTTTTTTGTTTTTCGTCAATATCTTCGCTTCTGGAGAAAATAGGACGCTAAAAATGGTCACGGGCATCTGCTGACGTCACCGCACGACGTCACGTGGTCAGATTTTCAAAAATTTTTTTTTGTTTTTCGTCAATATCTTCGCTTCTGGAGAGGGTAGACGCAAAATGGTCACGTGGGCATCTGCTGACGTCACCGCACGACGTCACGTGGTCAAATTTTCAAAATTTTTTTTTGTTTTTCGTCAATTCGCCCTTGGAAAGGTAGGACGCTAAAAATGGTCACGTGGCATCTGCTGACGTCACCGCACGACGTCACGTGGTCAGATTTTCAAAAATTTTTTTCGTTTTTCGTCAATATCTTCGCCCCTGGAAGGGTAGGACGCATGGTCACGGGCATCTGCTGACGTCACCGCACGACGTCACGTGGTCAAATTTTCAAAATTTCTTTTTTTTTTCGTCAATATCTTCGCCCCTGAAGAGGGTAGGACGCTAAAAATGGTCACGTGGGCATCTGCTGACGTCACCGCACGACGTCACGTGGTCAGATTTTCAAAATTTTTTTTTTGTTTTTCGTCAATATCTTCGCCTTGGAGGGGTAGGACGCTAAAAATGGTCACGTGGCATCTGCTGACGTCACCGCACGACGTCACGTGGTCAGATTTTAAAAAATTTTTTCGTTTTTCGTCAATATCTTCGCCCTGGAAAAGTAAGACGCTAAAATGGTCACGTGGGCATCTGCTGACGTCACCGCACGACGTCACGTGGTCAGATTTTCAAAATTTTTTTTCGTTTTTTGTCAATATCTTCGCCTGGAGGGGTAGGACGCTAAAAATGGTCACGTGTGCATCTGCTGACGTCACCGCACGACGTCACGTGGTCAGATTTTCAAAAATTTTTTTTTCGTTTTTCGTCAATATCTTCGCCCCTGGAGAAAGTAGGACGCTAAAAATGGTCACGTGAGCATCTGCTGACGTCACCGCACGACGTCACGTGGTCAGATTTTCAAAAATTTTTTTTTGTTTTTCGTCAATATCTTCGCTGGAAAGGTGGTAGGACGCAAAATGGTCACGTGGGCATCTGCTGACGTCACCGCACGACGTCACGTGGTCAGATTTTCAAAAATTTCTTTTTCGTTTTTCGTCAATATTTTCGCCCCTGGAAAAAGTAGGACGCTAAAAATGGTCACGTGGGCATCTGCTGACGTCACCGCACGACGTCACGTAGTCAAATTTTCAAAATTTTTTTTGTTTTGTCATTTCCGCCCCTGGAGAAGGTAGGACGCTAAAAATGGTCACGTGGGCATCTGCTGACGTCACCGCACGACGTCACGTGGTCAGATTTTTAAAATTTTTTTGTTTTTGTCAATATCTTCGCTTCTGGAGGAGGTAGGACGCTAAAAATGGTCACGTTGGCATCTGCTGACGTTACCGCACGACGTCACGTGGTCAGATTTTCAAAAATTTTTTTTTGTTTTTTGTCAATATTTTCTGCCTTTGGAGGAGGTAGGACGCTAAAAATGGTCACGTGGGCATCTGCTGACGTCACCGCACGACGTCACGTGGTCAGATTTTCAAAAATTTTTTTGTTTTTGTCAATATCTTCCCCTGGAAAGAATAGGACGCTAAAAATGGTCACGGGCATCTGCTGACGTCACCGCACGACGTCACGTGGTCAGATTTTCAAATTTTTTGTTTTTTTTTATATCTTCGCCCTTGGAAAAGGTAGGACGCTAAAAATGGTCACGTGGGCATCTGCTGACGTCACCGCACGACGTCACGTGGTCAGATTTAAAAAAATTTTTTTTTGTTTTTCGTCAATATCTCCGCTTCTGGGGAAAGTAGGACGCTAAAAATCACGTGGGCATCTGCTGACGTCACCGCACGACGTCACGTGTCAGATTTTCAAAATTTTTTTCGTTTTTTGTCAATATCTCGCCCCTGGAGAAAATAGACGCAATGGTCACGTGGGCATCTGCTGACGTCACCGCACGACGTCACGTGGTCAGATTTTCAAAAATTTTTTTTTGTTTTTCGTCAATATCTTCGCCTTGGAGAAATAGGACGCTAAAAATGGTCACGTGGGCATCTGCTGACGTCACCGCACGACGTCACGTGGTCAGATTTTCAAAAATTTTTTTCGTTTTTCGTCAATATCTTCGCCCCTAGAAGTAGGACGCTAAAATGGTCACGTGGGCATCTGCTGACGTCACCGCACGACGTCACGTGGTCAGATTTTCAAAATTTTTTTTTCGTTTTTCGTCAATATCTTCGCCCCTGGAGAAAGTAGGACGCTAAAAATGGTCACGTGGGCATCTGCTGACGTCACCGCACGACGTCACGTGGTCAGATTTTAAAAAATTTTTTTTTTGTTTTTCGTCAATATCTCCGCTTTTGGGGAAAGTAGGACGCTAAAAATGGTCACGTGGGCATCTGCTGACGTCACCGCACGACGTCACGTGGTCAGATTTTCAAAAATTTTTTTCGTTTTTGTCAATATCTCCGCCCCTGGAAAAGGTAGGACGCAAAAATGGTCACGTGGGCATCTGCTGACGTCACCGCACGACGTCACGTGGTCAATTTTCAAAATTTTTTTTGTTTTTCGTCAATATTTCCGCCCCTGGAGAAGATAGGACGCAAAAATGGTCACGTGGGCATCTGCTGACGTCACCGCACGACGTCACGTGGTCAGATTTTTAAAAAATTTTATCTTGTTTTTCGTCAATATCTTCGCCCCTGGAGGGGGTAGGACGCTAGAAATGGTTACGTGGGCATCTGCTGACGTTACCGCACGACGTCACAGTCAGATTTTCAAATTTTTTTTTTTTTTTTTTTAATATTTTTGCCTTTGAGGTAGGACGCTAAAAATGGTCACGGGCATCTGTTGACGTCACCGCACGACGTCACGTGGTCA